>NW_008824411.1:5329255-5340592 GCF_000699105.1 Pygoscelis adeliae | reverse complement strand
TCTTCCCCGCCCGTTCTTCTTATGGCGTACGGGGACAGCCTGCTTCTGCGCCTTTAAGACTTCCTTCTTGAAGATCGTCCAGCCTTCCTGGACCCCTTTGCCCTTCAGGACTGTCTCCCAAGGGACTCTCTCAACCAGCGTCCTGAACAGGCCAAAGTCCACCCTCTGGAAGTCCATGGTTGTGGTTTTGCTGCCCCCCCTCCTTACTTCACCCAGAATTGAGAATTCTACCATTTCATGGTTGCTAAGCCCAAGATGGCCTCTAACCACCACATCTCCCACCAGTCCTTCTCTGTTTGTAAACAGGAGGTCAAGCGAGGCACCTCCCCTGGTAGGCTCACTTACCAGCTGTGTCAGGAAGTTGTCTTCCACACACTCCAGGAACCTTCTAGACTGCTTCCTCTCTGCCGTGTTGTATTTCCAGCAGATGTCCGGGAAGTTGAAGATGTGGAATATTTTTTTTTAAATTTTGTTTACTTGCTCCTTTAAAAAAAAAAACAACCTGTGTAATTACTACAAAGCTATTTTGTAGTGACCCGTTAACCTCCTTTAATGACTAACATTTTTTGGTGGGAACAGTACAATTCCTAAATGGCTTTACGCCATTTGCATTTCCATATCCATGCAAATGCTGCACTCTGCTGAAATCTTGGAGGCAAAGACAAAGGTTTTAATTAAATATTGCAACTGACAAGATAGTCTTTAGTAGTTGTGACTATTTTCCTCTGACTTTGGTAATGTGAGAAATACCTAGTAGCATAGAATAAGTCAAAATATGGATGTTAAAAATAATTTACAGTCCTCTGAAAGACTCTGACTTGTTCTTGACTATCCTACTTTGAGTCTCTTTTGGGACTGCCCAGCTGCATTTCAGATGGAATTGTTAATGTGGCCTGTATCCAATAAACTACTGTACTGGCTAGAGGAGAAAAAAAAATTGTAAATATTTTGAGGCTCCAAGGTGGCTTTCTTCTTGCAGAAGATGCTGGTTGATACTCATTTTTTGTCCCAAAGTAGTTCATTGACAGTGCTGTAGGTGGGGTCACAATTTTTCATTCTTATTCTTCATCTCTTGTTTTCAGTTCAGTTGCTCCTCTTCTACTGAAGAAAAATGGCATATACGATGTCTTGCTGAAAGAGAGAATTACACCAAATAAGTATGCAATCTTTGTTCTGTAATAAACAGACCTAAATTCTGGTAATGCAGCTCTGTTTCCCACCCAGAAGTCACAACTGAAAAAGAGTTCCCATCTGACATCAAGCATGCTAAACAATCCAGGTGCAGCTTGATGTTCTACTTTCAGGTCACTGCATTTGGCCCTGGGCAATTCCACACAGCATTGGGAATGTCTAGTGTCAAGTCTAACAAGACTCTTGTGCCTTGGTTGTTGCTAGTCTCTGAAGGAGCTCAGAGTAGAGAATGGTTTTGGAGAAAATAGTCCCATCTGGGAAGATGCAATTCAATGAGTTTTTAGAAGGCACAGGTGTGGACAGGGTGCTGTTAGCTGGGAGGCTGTCTGATGGTGAACTTCAGGTTTTACAAGTCAAGCAAGACAGCTGTGATAAATTAGCTTAGCCATTCAGAGGATGTGCACGGGAGGAATTCCACCTACTCTTTTCCTGGGTGAGAAGTTGGATGTGAGGGCAGTTTATTTTGTGTGTCTGGTGTCTAAATTCAGGCAAAAGACATGCTGGTTCTTTCAGTATTTGCTGCTGTGTAAGATACATAGAGCTCATTCTTTCTCACCAGACAGCATTTGTTTTAAATGCTAAACTGGTGTGGTATTTCAGCAGTTACCAATGATTGTAGAGTGCTGGTCTCTCTCTTTCTTACTCATGATTCCTTTTCAGGAGGAGGAATGCATTACATATTCTTCTAGTTGTGTTTTTAGAAGGATTTTTTCCCTGTGTGTCTTTAAGATGTAAGTGTTGGCACACAGCTGACCTGGGACAAGAATTTTAAGGCTGCATTAGTGTTCAGTAGTCTTGGAGCAACATAACTGAATTCTGTGTAAGGTACATTAGTTCCATTTCAACTCTTAAATCTTCTCTCTGCAAGTTTTGCCAGTAAGCATGCTAACCTGTAGTGATTTGTCACGTGTTACCATAATTTCTTAAAGGAGGGCTAGTGAGCTGGTAGGTTTTTCTTCCTTTGAGTTGTTATGCCTTAATTTATATGTTAAAACCTATTTCTTAAACATTCTAAGTTTTTTGTTTCACAGCTTTCAGTATACTTCCTAGCTTGGTGGTTCCTTGATCTAATACTTCAATAAGATGAAATACTTTTTCTAGGAGTTAATATATACTCTTAAATGATGGTGCTGCTGAGTAAGCTTTGTGAAGGTAATGACTTGAAATGCCTGAGAAGTCAGGCATTGACCCACCATTGAGAGATGGGTTGGGTTTTTGTGTGTGTTTGTTTTTTCTGTTGCCACACATTCTGTATAACCTTAGGCAATCTGTTCTTCCTCTTGCTGTGCTTTCTCCTGCCTGTGGAAGTGAAATAATTATCTAGATTTCTTGAGACTAGGTATTATGTTTTTTAAACAGCAGTGACAACAAAAAATGTACTCAGGTTTTGGGTGAAGCCTTTGTTGTAGGTCTTCTGTTTGTTAAAAATATATTGCCTGCTATATAAATCCTGTTAGTTGTTATTTACATGTTAAAATATCTGGGCTCTAGGAGGATTATTTTCCTCACTTTAACAACTGTTTTTGGAGGAATTTCAGCTTTGCTTCATGGTCTTGCTTCAGTCTCTTTGCTAAAGAAGTGGCAGATTAGCAGAATTTGAAAATCATTATTGAGGTGGACATTTTTAGATGAATGAGTCATATGTACAATACCCACATTTGTTCCAGTTCTGTTAATTAGAACACTAAGTGGAAAGTAAATCACCATAAAGTTCAAAAGATGTTTTGATTTTTTTTCTGAAGTCTTGCAGATGCTCTCTTCTATTGAAGTTGCTGAGCTTTAATGCAAGTATCTTTTGTTGTGAGACTATTCCTCAAGCATAGCCATCTTTTATTGCCATCTGGTGGCAAAACCAATCCTCTAACAGAAAATGAATATTTTATAAAAAGAATTTAGATTGGTATTTCAGCTAACACAAATGATCTTAGAGACTTCATCAGTAGGAAGGCATTTGGAGGTCTTCAAGGACAAAAACTAGAAAGGTGCTACAGTGCCAATAGTAGGGGAGAAACTGGGCACTTTGCAGGGAGGAAAGGAAGACAGTGGCTGCTGTTTTCTGGATCCCAGTCTTTGGCAGCTACTCATTCAGACGACGAACAGGGATGCTGTAGAGACCAGTAAAGATGTGGGAGGTGCGTACCCCAAAAGCTAAAAAGTGACATCACCATGGGGAAAAGGTGGTAGTGACTGGTGACCCCTTCCTGAGACAGCGGAAGGCTCGTCACCCAAATAGGACTGATATGCTGGAAGAGGGATAGCGCTGCTGGTCTGAAACCTGAATTTAAGCTGTTAGTGTAAGGTTGCAGAGACTGCAAATCTTCTTTGCAACTGCAAATCTTTCTTGCTGCTGTCTGTGTGTGTGTACTAGTAACAGTGCTTGGAGTAATCTGAGCTCATCAGCAGTGACTGCTGAGGTCTGGCAGCATGGGTTTGAGGGCTCGGCCAGTTCTCCCATGAGCACCCTCAAACGGGGTATGGGCTTCAGCTCATGTTGGGACAAATGTATCGTACCCACGAATACTTGATTTTAGAAGTGGTTTTGTTTCCTGGATCTCAGGTTGATGCTCAGTGACATCAGGAAAGATGGAATCCCCTCATTGAAAGACTGGAAAATGGCTCTGTATTCACCCATCTTCAGAAAGATAATAAAGTGATAGAAAAATCAGTCAAAGTTCACTTTTAGGAAAAAGAAATCTGTAATTAGCTATTAACTAACAATCTGAAAGGTACTTGAGATGAATAGCAGCCAACACAAATTCATCAAGGGAAAAAAGCCTGTCATATCAGTCTAATTTATTTTTTTTTATTATAGGGTAGCAGGCTTGTAAATGTGTGGTAGGTGTCTTTTATCTTGGGTTCAGTAACAGTTTTTAAATTGTCTCATGTATTTCTAAGGGCTGTTCCATGTCTCATCACATGGCATACCTAACTTGGCTCTCTTCAGCTTAGAGACAGATTTATGAAAGATCTCAAGTGTGTATGTAATTTAAATGGTTTGAAAACAACAGTGGCTGTTTATTGTTAATAACAATTTAACATTGTGGTAGACTAAATCATAAAAGCATAGGGAGAAATAACTCACAGGAAAAATGAGAAGCATTTTCAAAGATGTTATCCCGTAACACCTGTTTGTATGATTTGACTAATTTCATCAGCATTGAAGAGAGAAATAATCACTTATCATGACAGTTGTGGTTGGATGCACTAAGAGAACTATGCTATGGTAGCTTTTTCACTCTGTTATCCAAGGTGCTTTGAATGAGTCTGGGGGGAAAAAAGTATTCTACATGCAAAGACAATGTTTTAATTTTTTATCTAATTGTTCTTTCTCTTAATGTAACTTCAGTTTTATACAGAAAATACATGTCTGAAAACTAGACATTAGGCAGGATCACTTTTTCTTGTCTGGCTTTGTGTCCATTCCCACAAAAACGTAAATAAAATGTTTTCCTAGTATTCTTCTGTGTATGAAAGGTGAAAACTGAAGACTGCATTAAAGCATGTGCTTCTCCAGTCTGGCTAAAGGCATCGTTGCCAAGGACAGGCTAAGGGCTGAGAGGAGCAAAACAAAGCACTGCTTGTTTGTTTGAATTTTTATTCCGTAGGCTGTGTGTGGTACCACAGGTTATGAACCGTTGTAAAGTCTATTCCTTCAGAACTAGTGGGACCACAGATGTCACTGGGAGGAATGAGCTATTGATAAATATTAACACAGCTAAAAAGTAGTAAACATTTTCATTTGAATTACCTTGAAGCCATTTCAGATAGGAACTCATTCTGTTACTGAGTGTTAAGTGGAACAAAAAGAAAAGCTTCCTTGACTATAAGCTGAGTCAGTCAACTGATTACAACTAGGCACCAAGTATTAATTACTGAATTTTGAAATATTTTTTTGAGAAAATCTGATGAACTACTATTAAAAAAAAAAAAAGTAACTAAGAAGAATACATTTTATTTTATGCCAGGAGCAGTGCATGAAGAACTGGGACAAAATAAGAACCACTTGTCAGCTCTATTTTCCAACTTTGAGTTGACAAATTTTACAAATGTGAATTCTGAAATGTGCTAGAGCAACTGAGATATCTTATTTTGTGCACCATATTATCATTCACTTTGAAATATTTGAATATTCCTTTTTTTTAATAAACTGTTGACATTGAAACATACAAAACCCCCATTCATTGTCATTTTGCTGCTAGAGCTAAAAAGGAATATAAGATATTCTAGAATTCTTAAGTTGTCAAAAGTAAGATGGAGGTTTTTGTTAGGTGCTCCCTTATTTTTAAAATAAAAGATGTATTATTTTTGTCTTAACAAGAGTGGGTTTCCCTGTCCCTGGTACTGTGAATCTGGAGGGATTATGGTATTGTAACGCAGAAACATCAGTGTTTGTTGCTTTCCCCTCCTCTCTTTCCTTTATTGGCTTTCAGTTTGCTTCAACTATTGTTATGGTTTCATGTGTGGATTTGACTTTTTTTTTTTTTTTAATAGCTCTGTCAACAATAGTAATAAAGTGACTTTTGGGAAACAGACTTCGGTACTGATACGTAAGGCCCTCTATTAAGCTGTATTCTTGGGTCAGGTCTCCTGAGCTGCTGTTCTTTTTTTGAGTACCAAGCAAGCTCTTTGCCCTGATGTTTGAGGGCTTTTTACCAAATGTTTTTTAGGGAAGAAACACCTAAATGGAACTTTGAGATCAGGCCTTGATTGCGGGATGAAATGGACGTACACAACTCTGTCCAGCCTTTGTCCGGTCCTACTGCTTAGACCTTGTGGGGACAGGATGTGAGCTTATATCTGTGATTACCATTTATGTCATTATTTCTGATTACAGCCTTGCTACGTGAGATAAACTTTTGTGTTCTGTTTTGCCCTGTTTGAAGGAAGAAGCTCCAGTTTTAAAATCCTGAAATGTGCTTTTGGTTATGCATCTCTAGGGCAGGAAATTCAGAAGCATACAATAAATAGAATAAGTATTTGGATTCAAGAGTCGAAGCAGGGACCTAGTGTCAAGTTCGAGTCTAACAAATGAGTCTGTATCTGTCCCTGATTCCTGTTTGATGCCCTTTTAAGGTAAGAGGGCAAGTTGTATGATATTGAAGCCTTAGGAATTCATTGTGTTCTCCCACTTCAGCAAAATCACAGCTGTATCTGTAAAAGCTTTTACAAACTTCTTAAGCACAGTTTGGATTTAGATTACAAGAAGTCTTTAGGAAATGAGTTGCATTAAAAAACCTTACAGTGTTTTTAAGTGATCTTATTTTCATGATGTACTTGTAAAAATGTACAGAACTCCTTTGTTAAAATCAGGTGTAACGTGGGCTGTTAGATTTTGAAATCACATGCTAATAATCTTTCATGATACAGAACTTGAATTCCTTTTCTTCAATTTATTGATGTATTACAGGCAAATGTAATCAGATGAAAACTCAGAATCTGATTCACCATCTGTTCCTTATTCTATTAATGTAAACAGTATCTATTTGAATCTTTCAGGTTGTTCCAGAAGATGACATGCTAAAGATAGAAGCAGTAAATCATATCCAGTCAACTTGACTTTTTAACTAACCCTTTCTTGTTGTAGGCTGGTTTTCATCTGTGCAATCATATCTATAGCATGTGCTCATATATAATGCTTTCCTGCCATCCATGAGGACATCCTTTTGTGCATACACATCTGAAGAATACTAGGAGCTTGAAAGTGGGTGTCCAAGTCTATAAGCCTGTGAAATACAGAGTTGCTATTGATATTTTTCACAGAGTATGCTGAATTTCTACACTGCAAAGGGAGGAAATTTACTGATTTTGATGAAGTTCGTCAGGAAATTGAAGTAGAAACAGATAGAATAACAGGAGTGAACAAAGGCATTTCTTCAATTCCTATTAATTTAAGAATATATTCTCCACATGGTAGGTAAAATCATTCTACTTTATATGTCTGTCATGTAATGTATTTCTTAGCTCTGTCTAGCTATCTCCTTTTGTATGTGTTCCCATTGCTCGATCAGAAGTCTTTTGGCATAAAAAAAGCTGCTGAGATTGAGTTGAACCAAAAGTGGATGTATATCTGGCAGAATCCTCAACTTCTCCTGTGTTACAAAACTAGTCAATGGTGGACAGCTGTTGCCACTAGAGCTGGAGAACGCAGACTCTCTGTCCCATTTAATATTCTCATGATTTAAAAATATTCTCAGTCTTCATCAGGATGAAACCAATCTCTTCCCCAGTACATATACCATTCGTTAGTAGCTCACTAGTAAAGACAAATAATAGGAGATGGGAGACTTAGTGGCAAAACTTCTTTTTGCCATCCTCCAGATGGATTCCCTGATCAGTGATCTAGAAAGTCATTATGTCTCCCTGCCCTATTGGATGTTTATTGTTCGCTGTCACTAAAAATGTATTTAGACAATAATGGTGTTTGAAGCTGCTTTCTGTTGTAGACCCCCAGTATAGATCAAAGTTAGTTCCTCTGGTTGCCATCTGCCCAATTTAATGAAGGCAATCTAGAGAAAATGTTTTGCATTGAATCTGTCTTGGATACAGGAGAAAAGCAGTATGTTTGGCTGAAGCACTTTATTCTTCTAACCACCTCATCTGATGTCTTAATTGCAAATCAAAGGACAGAAAGATTAAAATGAGAGGTAATTAAAAAGATGCTGAACCTCCCTTTGATATACCATGAGCAGCCTTGGCTGTAAACATATGCCCCTGAGCCCTTCTCTGCTATACAGATGTGGCATAGCCAACTGGAGAGGAGCTGAACTAAATGCCCTGCCTCAAAGCTTTTTTGTTGAACATGCTGACTCCAGGAGAAAGTGAAAATTTCCTACCTAATGCTCTTACTTTGTTTTATTAGGATTAATCTTTTAGTTCAGCAACTGTTGTCTGTATTAGCCAGACCTCAAATAGACTCCTGGTGTTTTCTTTCTAGGAACTGTCTTTCTCATTTGTCTAAAGGATACCCTGTTACCCCAGTACTGGCTGAACAAGCTAGGATGCTTCTAGTTGGCATTGTGGCCTGTACTGGGGAAGCCATGCCAGAGCAAAACAGGTTTTCTTAATGGATAAACCTTTTCATGTTTCTTAATTTTCTTAAGAAGCTATAGTAAGAAAAGAACAAACCCAAAAACCCGAAACAACAACATACCCCCAAAAATTGTTAACAACAATTTTGATATGTAAGTTAGGCTAGCTATCAACTTTTTTTTGAATTTCTTAATTGGAGACACTGTTGAAAGCATGGTCGGAGAAGGACTGTATTTAAAAAAAAAAAAAAGCCTGTTTTGGGTTGATTTGAAAGATGCAATGGGAATGGTCTGTTGTCTGTGCTCCTGTTGGTGGAAAAAGCTCAGAAAGCCATGTTCATTTGTCTAAGAGCCTTCAAGGATATTCAGTATAAGTATCATTCTTCTATGCCAATTGTAATGTTTAAAATATTATAGTACTAAATACACACATGAAAAACCAACAGGGAAACAAGTGTGCTTTTCAGATTGTCAGGCATTTTGTTTGAACCGTTGACAGTTTTATATACCTATAGAGGTAATTATGTGGGGTTTCATGTCACTAAAATTTGTCTGCAGCCATAGATGCGTAGACCTCTTTAGATATGTCTTGCATGCTAACCAGTTTTATGATCCTGTTTTCTCCATATAGTATTAAGCCTGACTCTCATTGATTTGCCGGGAATCACTAAAGTGCCAGTAGGGGATCAGCCTGCAGATATTGAGCAGCAGATCAGAGACATGATAATGCAGTTCATCTCTCGAGAAAACTGCCTGATACTGGCTGTGACTCCAGCTAACACTGATCTGGCCAACTCGGATGCACTGAAGTTAGCTAAGGAAGTGGACCCTCAAGGTAAGCGTGATTGAACATAACCACTTTTTGTTCTCAAGTGCAGTAACATAATTGGAAGTAATTGACCAACTCTTGTGTGAAATATAATTTATAAGATATAATATAGATGTGTATATATACATTCTCATATAGGCTTCAACATTACAATAACTGTTTGTTAGCTCAGTGTAATTCAGGTAATGATGCTGTAAATGTATTTTTAAAATTTTGTCACTATCTCTTACAAGCAAGTGGGGCAATGCTTATCTAGAAATTCTTGTAGTACCTAGCAAAATGGACCATGGTGCTGATGGGATTTCTGGATACTCGCATCATAAATTTTATACAGTCATATCATAGGAATGCTAAGCCTTGTTAAAGAGATTTGAGGAACACGTTTCAGCACTGGCAATGATGATCCCTTCTTTTCGAGATGTACCATAACTTGCAGTTGTAGCTGGTATTGTGTGATACATGCTTTGAGAATGTTACATATCTGTTGTTATATAATTGTAAGATGTAATTGTTCTTTCTGAATATAAATGATTTTTCACTCTTTTTCCTCCTGCCTCCACCCTGGTCAGGCCTTAGGACCATCGGTGTGATCACAAAATTGGATCTGATGGATGAAGGAACAGATGCAAGAGAAATTCTAGAAAACAAACTACTCCCTCTTCGTAGAGGTGAGAATGTTCAGTTGCCTATATTCTTTGCAGTCCAGAAGGTGGTTTGGATAAGCGTGGTGTTTGGGAGTCCTGGAGGTGAATCAAAGGTTATGCTAGACTTGATGAGTTCCTAGCTTTTATCGTTTTCTATTCAGCAAGCATAAAAGAGGGCTGTGCTAAAAATATCCTGCAAGTAAAATATTTTTCTTTCTGGACCCAGAAATTACACGGCATCTTCCAGAGGAAACAAGAAATGTCAGCACAAGTTGATAGCCAATTTTCTTTTCTGTGCCAGGTTGCTGTCCCTTGTAACAAAGGAATCTTTTTTCTTTGCATATGACAGAAGCAAGCACCAGAGTTTTGGTAATCTCACTGTAAACCAAGTTTTGACCCCTTCCAGAAATTTTCTGTGTGATCGTTCTGGCAGCTACCATCACAGTTGCTCATGCTGTTAACAATATCAAGAATTTTTATTCTAGTTATAATTTATTGATGAGACCACCATCTCCTCCCATGGAGCATGTTGGTCCAGTGAAAGACAATAAATTTTCCTTTATTTTGCTAATATCGTATCACTTATCTATGTAGACCTGTGTGTGTGTTTTGATTTTGTTTTGGGGTTTTTTTGTTTGTTTATTTTTAAATGGTTTCTTTGGGGTACACCAAAGTTTCAGATATTTCTGTATTTGATTCAGTGATTTAAAAGGAAGTATATCTATTATACATAAACAGGATGAACAATTTAGACACTGTTAAGGTCATTACAGTACTTGTAAACAATATCTGACATGCCTAAATTGGAACGTTTTGATTGAACTGTGGCAGTCTAGTTCTACTTAATATGAATTCAGTAGTTCAGGCAATAGCTGCATTGACTTACCCATTGGTTTTGTGTTGTTTTAGGTTATATTGGTGTTGTAAACAGAAGCCAGAAAGACATTGATGGGAAGAAGGACATAAAGGCAGCTCTTCTAGCAGAAAGGAAATTCTTTCTTTCCCACCCAGCATATAGGCACATGGCAGATCGGATGGGAACACCGTATCTCCAAAAAGTTCTAAACCAGGTAAAACCTGAAGCCTTTGTGGAGAAAGGCAGCTTTTATAATGATAGGACCAATAGAAAATCTTTATTAAAATGAATGTTGGTCAGTGAACCTCATTTATTCTTTCCTGCTTTTCAATTTTCACAATGTGATTAACAAAACTATATTACATGTAGCATACAAAAACTTACTGTGAGAAGTGGTTTCTGACTTTTACTGATAGTTCTGCACTCTCTTGTTCTCTTGAATACTGAAAATGAACATAGAAAATAAGATTCAGCTGCCTTGCTGGAAGTATACCATCCTATTCCTTAACTATCACATTTCTTCTAGTTTAACAGGATTTTTAGAGTTCAAATTTAGAAATTATAAAAAAAAAAAGACGTTTTTAGAAATCATGGATCCTGAGGGTTCACTGTATGTCTGTACTTTAACCTCAAAATCTATTAAAAACTACAATAAAGTGTAGAAACAGTGTACGATATACTAATGATATACATGACAAAAACAGTAATCGGAACACTTTGTTCATGCTACCTTTATTTTTGCCCAAACCTTTGGTTTATTTCTATGACTTCATGCCAAACCGTGTCAGA
>NW_008824411.1:5326489-5329206 GCF_000699105.1 Pygoscelis adeliae | reverse complement strand
CCAGTTACCTGGAGGAGAAACCCATAGCTTACTGTCCTAATCAAGACACTGCCTACACCAGACTTGGAGGAGTATATAATTCTCTTCACTTTGTCTTTGGGTATTGCCCTTTCCATAGCACCAGCCCTTAGCTTGAATAGCATGTGTCTCTAATGATCATGCATCTCAGCAAGTTTGAAGAGAACAAGATCAAGTCATGTCTGCCTCTCTAAAATTACTGGTGATGCCTTTTTTTTTTTTAATCTCAGTTTGTCAGCTGACCACTGTTCTTGGCATTCCTACAAGTAAAACTTGATAGTGTTTTCTCCAGTTCGTTGTCAAATTGCAGCCTTTGGTCTGGAATAGACAAAGACCAGGTCAGCCTGGCTTTGTCCATTTTGGACAGCAGCTGGAAACAGTAGAGAAGTTATTGATTAAGGTAGGGAACTAAGTGGCTGGCTTGCTTAATTTCTTGCTACAGTGACTTTGCAGCTGTAACGTGACAGCCAGGTTACGGCACGCTCTGGACTTGCTCAAAAAGAATGCTAATGCCATTTATTTGTGCCTCAGAACCAAAGTCTTCAACAGGATGCAAGAACTTGCTTGTATCCTGCGATTTTTGTCTGTGTTTAGGATATTTTGCCTCTTTTTATATCTTGAAAGTTTAATTCATGTGTCTTAGTTTTGAGACTGAAGCACGAGCTGCATATACCTTTGGACTGTCTTATCTGTCCTGGCTTGCATTACTTTATGTACTATTAACTTTTTTTGTGAGCTGTTTCGTAAATTTACCTATTTCAGTATGAACTGTTGGTCTTCTGTTGCTATTACTGCATGCAGAATATTATATATGAGAAGATCTACTTAAGCTTCATCCCTAAGATATTAGGGACCTATTAGTGTTTGTGGTTTCAGGTAATATTTAAATTTCTCTGCATCCACAAGGTGGTGCTCCAGGGAAACTCCAGGTTTTGATTTTGTGCCTGTCCGGTTTGCTGAACAACTTTAATTTTAAGTTTACATATTTTAATATATGACATTCTTAATTTATAGCTTGTCTGACTGGGGTTGGGAAGAGGGTTTGCAGTATAGTGCAAGAAGTCCGCTTTGGTTTTAATCAAAGAATGGGTACAATGCACGAGAAATTTATGGCACAGGTAAGACATTGATAGTGCTGTCCAAACACATTACAACATATATATACAAAAGTAAGTGAGGTAATTTAAACACAGGTCTGGTAAGCCTTTTTCTACTCTCTTTCAGTTTATTTTCCAGTACTTTTAGGTATATTTTCAGAAATTAAAACCAGTAGTCTTGAGTGGTAGAACCTTTTTCAGCCAAAAATCAAGTGTTTAAAAAGGTAAGGTTCTGTAATCGTTCATATGAGGGCAAAATCTCTTCCCTTTCGTATACTTTGTACAAGGGAGCAGAAATCACGTGGAGGTGATTTTTTTTTCCCAATGGTGGGAGAGTGCCAAGTAGGTACTCTGTATGTCTACACTTCCTTCCATCTCTGTTCTTAATGGGCTGTGGATGCTCAGAATCTCTTCCTTGTCCCACATTGCCTTGTGGCTGTAAAGTAAAGAAGTTATCATGCTGAACAAGTATATAGGGAATTGGGAAACTCCCTTAGGAAAATCACCAAAATGGGAGTGGTGGCGTCAGCGCTAAGTGATGAGAGGTCATTTCAAATTAAATATGTAATGTGTATAACTTTCCTGTGTGTAACTAAACAAGTATGTAGTAACAGGGCTCAGAGAGTGAGAAGACGAAGGAATTTTTCAAGCCTCCTTATAATGTGTTTGTGAAAGGGATATTGTATTGTTCTTTAACAGTCTCCATTGCTTCAAAGATCAAAAGGAACTACACTGGTAAACTAGCACAGGTCATGGCTGATATGCTTGGCAGTCAAAAGGAAATGTTTGTGGTCTTGCTTTCAACTTTATTAACAGTATAAAAGGACTTTTATTTGCTTTTTAGCAACTTACCAATCATATTCGGGATACCCTGCCAGCCTTCAGAAGCAAACTGCAGAGCCAGCTGCTTTCTATAGAACATGAAGTAGAGGTATACAAAAACTTCAGACCAGAAGATCCAACCAGAAAAACGAAAGCTTTGTTGCAGTGAGTGTCTAGTTTTTTCTCTGCTTTTCCACTTTGTATAGGTTTGCTTTTTTTTTCTTCCCTTTCTAATGGGTTTAAATTTAAAGATTAGGATACGGTGAAGGATTCTGTATGCAAACTCCAAAAAATTCTGTGCTTGATGTTCTAGAACACTTTATTTACTCTACAATTTCAGCAGGGTTTTCCTTAAATTAATTTTAGTAATCCTAGAAAAGAGAGAAAGCAGAACAGGAGAAGGTACAAAGATGGACAACATAGATGATGAAAGGTAAGAAACTGCTTCTGATTGTATAGACACATTCTTCAGCCTGCCAAAAAGATGACCTCAAGCAAGGGGAGGAGATTGTGTTAGAAGTCTGTAAGATGAGGAGTCTGAAAGGAGAATAGGGAATGCTTCTTTTTCCAGCATAAAAACTTGGCTATCCAAAAGAACTTGAAGATGGCAAGATCAAAATTAATCATAGATGGTAGTCCTTCATGTGATGTGAACCTAAGCCACAGAGCTCTTTGCTGCAGGAGCTGATACTAACAATTTGTGTGCTTTCAGAAAGCAGCTAGGCAAATTCTTGGGGATGGGAAGACATTTAAGGTTAGTAAGTACAAGGACAAATTCCT
>NW_008824411.1:5301697-5326479 GCF_000699105.1 Pygoscelis adeliae | reverse complement strand
TGTATGGAACCCGTGAGCAGCAATTTATTGAGGCCAAGAGAGTATTCTGGAGAAATATTACAGTGGGCTTGCTCCGTTCTCCTAGGCACTTATTGTTGGTAACTGTCATGATAAGGCTTTTGTTCTGCTGTAGTGCAGCCATTCTTACACTCAAGTGATAGTGTATTGGGGTGTGTGAAAACCTCTTTCTTGTGGTTTGTCTCTCTGAGCACGTATCTGACAACTAGCAGCAAAATAGGTGATGTGATGTGCCACCTGTGCTTGTGTTAAAACTGATCTGGCAGGTGTTGACCCTTTTGGGCTCAAGAAGTCATGGATTGTTGTTTGTCGGAGGAATTGCAACTATTTCTGGAGCTACATTATTATCATAAGTTCCGCAGTAGAAAGCTTTTTCACTGCTGAAGTCATTGTCCAGTTTGGGTCTCATCCACAAAATAAATCTGTCTGATAACATTATTGTAAAGTGATGGAACAGAGATGACTGTTCATCTGACTTTTAATCAAGTGGAATTTGCAGAGTCCTTTCTTTATTGTGGTTTTAGCACTAAGGAAAAAGGGCAATGCAGATGTTTCAGATTGAAGCTAAGTTAGCACCTGCTGCTTTGCTTCATGCAGCTTCCTTACTTGGTCTGTTTCCAGGGATGCTTGATACTCAGTATTGTGTACTTTTTCACCTAAAAGGTCTGCCATTTTCTCTCTCTCTTTTTTTTTTTTTTTTTTAAATTGTAGCCCTCTGCAGCCACTTCTATGTTCATATGCAATTAAGATTTACCTCTTAGAAGAGGAAGCATCTAAAGGAAGAAAAACAGAGATGTAAAACATACCTAGCCCTTCTCTCTTACATGACTGTTGTCACATTCCTACTCTGATTTCAAAGGTTTTCAGCCTTCTCTGTTCTCTGGGATAGACGGTAATAGCGCTGGGTCATGAAAATGTATAAGTTTTGGGCAGGATTCATTCTCTAATTACAAGTCGGGAATTCAGAAGGGAAAATGGTCTCCTGAACTAGAGAGGCTTTCTTGAGCCAGCTGAAGACTCCGATTTACTCCCTGTTTTTGTAACAGCTGTGTCCAAAAGAGTAGACGTAAGTCTGTCCCTCATGACTTTACTTCAGATGATCTGGTTGCAAAAACAGGGGGACATCACCTTTTACTCTTCCATGACAGTACAACACAGGTGTGGTTTTTTTTTTCACTCTCTATATTTGGTGACTTAACTGCTAGAAACACATATACGAAGTGTTGTGAATTGTTAGGTGTTGCTGGTATCTCATGCTTGTTTTACTATTGTAACGTGTTCTAAAGGAAAAAGAATCGAATCCATTTCAGCCTAAGTCATCTTACGTGATACTTCTCTGCATAGTTTTTTCTAATTCCTTCGTTATAAGTAGGTCCTATAGGAGAAATTAACTTCTTTTGTCAGTAAAAATTCTCCTCACTTTCCCTTTTTCTTTTGGTGTGTGGAAAGTAACAGAACTAGAACCCTTTCCTCTGATTCTTGAGAACAAGTGCCATAATGCATGTAAGAAAACAAACAAACAAAAAAATCTGCCTCGCCTCACCCCATAAGATGATCTTAAGTTTCTGCAGTCCTCTTCAAAAATTGAGTCTGGGGCCCTACACTTAGACTTTTCTATAATTCTGTTAACCTGGCCATATAGGTATCTGAGGTTCGTGTACAGTTGATATGCAATGTTACTTTTTGGCAGAATCTGTCATTTCAAATTTTATGACCAAATGCCTGTACTTACTTAAAAAATAAAAATTGAGCTATTCGTGAATCTTCCATAACTGGAGGAATTCTCACGTGTGTTCTTCTAAATGTTCCTGCTGCAGAAGTCTAAGCACAACCAAGTAAGCTGGAGCTTGTGGTACTGACAGCTGCCACATTGACATGTTAGTACTGCTTCTTGGGCTAGCTTTTTGGCATGGGAAAGTAAGTTCCTTAGCAACCTCTTCCAAATTTTCCAGCACTGCATCAGCTTAGTGGCTTGATTCACATCATGCTGTTGGACTGTATCTTTTTGAAAGATATTAAAGATCAAAGGGTCATTGTGGAGACGTAAGCTCTCTGCAAATGGTAACTTTTCCTGTAGGATTGGAGATTTTTGCTTGTGGTGGTCTGCCCCATTGGGCTCTGCAGTTTCTGTAACAGCATCTAAATATGGATGTGCTTTTCTATTCAAATATATTAAGTATTATAACTTAAATGTCAGGACTTTTATTTGCTTATCCTACTAAAAAGAGTGCTATCGCTTTTCCTTCTCCTAAAAAAAAAAAAAAAAAATAAATTTATGTAATAAATAATGGTAGCATTTACAATTTTGTGATCATTGATAAAACACAAATGTAGCCTGGTACCCTGCTGTATTTGTAGCTGACTTTAATATACAGTTTAATAAACAGTATTTAAAAAAAATAATACAATGTTTATGGAGAAAGAAAAATATACTGAGCTGTGTCTTGTGAGAGAGAAGGGGTGTAGGGTGTGTGTGTGTAGGTATGGATTTTATGGATTGGCAGCTTGGCTGAATGAATTGTTGTTATAGATACTTTTGTCAATTCCTAAACATGTTTTAATAGGCACTAGTAGTCACATAGTACTAAAGTAAGAGTTGGTAGTTGACATGCTTAAATGGTTGTGTTTGTTTTTTTTTCTCCCCCTCCTTTGAAATTTAGGATGGTACAACAGTTTTCAGTGGACTTTGAAAAAAGAATCGAAGGATCAGGAGATCAGGTTGACACGCTAGAACTTTCAGGAGGTGCCAAAATCAATCGTATTTTCCATGAACGTTTTCCTTTTGAACTAGTGAAGGTATTTATCCATCTTGCTGGTGTGCTTTGTGTTTTATTTACGTATTCTTATGTTCATACTGATAGTAGTAAAGCCAGGATAAGGTCTGACTGGAAGAACATTCTTACTATTTTCCATGTTTTTTTATTGTTTTATCACAAATGGCATCTTCCTTCTGGTTAGATGGGGCAGGCAAACAACTACGGTTGGTAAGTTGTTGTGTTCAAGTAGCTAGTACCTATTCAAATTAGAGTTATGGAAAATAGCCATTTTCTGTGTTTTCTACTTCCTGTATTCAATGCATTAAACCAAAGCCAGCTTTCAGTCCTATGCTTTCATAGTGGGAGGTAGAGTAGAAGCAAATTTGGTGTTTCGAGATAGACAACATTTCTCCTCTTGATACATCTCTTCTTGCTTACCCATCCTTTGGGTAACGGAGGTCCAGTGGGGTGTGAACTAATGAAACCTGGTTTCCTGTGAATTTGTGTTACATATTCTTTGATTTTTTTTTTTTTTTTTTTCACTGCAGTGACTTCAGCTTCCCCTCACCATGAACTGTACTGTATCTCTAGTCCCCATTCTTTTACACTTTTCCTAAGCTTCCTTTCCACCTGTTTTATGTTCAACTGCCTTGACATCCCCTAACTTTCAGTTGGGTAAAAACCAGACAGGGTTGTGGCTGGTTCCAAGGTTTAAATGTGGTAGGTCAACTAGCAGTCCAACAGAACAGATGACTGTTGGGCTTAGGTAATGACCCTTTCATTTGTGACAACAGTAACTTCTCTTCCAGCTAGCTGGCTTTCAAGAAACTTGAAGAAAACCTTTATAACTTCATAACTGAGTCCACTCCTCTCTTAACTTTCATTGAAAAACAGTAGAATGGGGAGGATAAGCAGACCATAATCACAGAAGTTGCACCACTTTAGGAAACCAGGCTTAAAAAAAGTTGCCTCTTCCAAATCCTGTTTCTGGCTTACTCTATCAACTCTGCAAAATTGTTCCAGCTGTTGGTATATCTGGAATGGAAGGGTGCATAATTTTCAACAATCCTTACTGCTGCCTGTAGCCTTAGTGTTAAAATGTTTTAAAATACTTATGCTTTGTTTAGCGTAATTAGAAATTAATAACTTGCCAGTTGAACTTGCCTGTCTTCCAGTTATATTGGGAGAGGTAATATTTTCTGTTTTATTAAAAACTTCCCCTAATATAATCTCATATGCTTTTGTTCCTCTAGATGGAATTCAATGAGAAGGAACTGCGGAGAGAAATAAGTTATGCCATCAAGAACATACATGGTATCAGGCAAGTGCTCCCAAGTTTTCAAGCCCAGTCACATTGTAGAGGGTGTGGTCTTTTTAACCTGTGGACACACTGGCTATTGACTGCTAGACTAAGTTACTAACGCACTGCTCCCAGCAGCTGACTTTTTTTTCTTTCACTCCTTTACACTTCTGTTTTTCAGGTAGCTATTTTGGGCCAAACAGTTGGTTTGCCCAAAGAGGTTTAATTTACCTGGAAGTGCTGAAAAATTATTTTACAGAGAAAACCAGTAACTTTTTTTCCGGTAGTGTCTGCAGTTCTCTTAAGCCTGTATTCCTGAAAAGTCATAAGTTTTAGAGGGAAAACTTGTGTCTTGATATTGAAAAAAACCTTTCAGCTTGTGTTACAGCAGACTCCTTGCACTGTCTTACTCCCTTTATTCTCAATCGTTTCTTGGAATGATTGATTTACAAATGGTTGGCTGAGGTTTCACTTTGTGGATATGTCTGCGGTATATTATTAGGTTTGGGAAGAGGAGGTATTTGGTTTTTTGGTTTGGAATGACTTAATTATCTCACTTTGGAATGATCAGTCTATTTTGGAGGGACATTTTATCAGGTGCATATCCCATTTTTTGTTCCTTTGACAATAGAACAGATTCCAAAAAGCTTGGGGGGTTCTTTTGTGGTTTGTGTCTGTCGTCGTCCCCCCCCAGCCCTTTCTGAGTACGTAATACCTGTCGAAGGCATTGCTTACAAGCTTTGTTGTTCTTAGTGTTTTGGAAAATGTTCTTTGCGTTACTTGTGTAGTAAATTCTCAAATGGTTGACTTTAGTAGCCGTGGTGAAGTATTTGAACTTTTCTGGCCTTATTGAAAGGTCTTGATGAGCAATTTATGGTAGTAAACTGATAGTTTTGGACGTGTTTTTATAGTTTGCTTTTTTATATAATTTATCTGCCAAGATAGACCTTTGCAAGCAGTGTTTGAAAGAGAAGTTTGAGAGAGGCCTGTTTGTTTAGAACTGGTTCTGTGAGGTATCTGTTATATAAGGTCATGTACCCTGCAGTGACCAACTGTGAAATTTTCCATATAGGACTCTGAGTAACAGAACCACGTTTCCTGTTGTGAGTGAAGAGAAAAGCGCAGCTATAGGATTCTTAAGGGTTTGCTATGGAAGTGATTGTGCATGGAGTGCTGCAGCTGCCATTCATCCCTTCTCTAAGGTTTGATGCACTGCTGAAGAGGCTTTACTGCATTATATCAGTGTTCTTTAGAGTTCTCGCAGTCATCTTCAAGTAGAAGGGCATGTTTCTACTTTTATATTCTTACTCACAATGACACTTTTTTAGAGAAAGGAGCAAATATAGTTCTGTGGAAGTCTGTTTGTGTAGGGATTGTTATTACTCAGCTGTAAGCCTCTGAAAATGAAGATATGAGCGATTCAGTAAAAAAAAAAATCTTCCTTGCATGATGTTTTTATTACTGTCTTACATATTCTTTTATGTCCACAGAACAGGTTTGTTTACTCCAGATATGGCATTTGAAGCCATTGTTAAAAAACAGATAGTCAAGCTGAAAGGACCTTGCTTAAAAAGTGTGGATCTAGTGATGCAAGAGTTAATCAACACTGTCAAGAAGTGCACTAAAAAGGTAACTTCCAAGTAGATCTGGTAAGTTAAGTATAATGTAATGGTATAGTAGATAATAGAAAGCCTGTCTTGCATTTTACAGTATTATAAGAGATTTCTGATCTAGTCACTTCATGTACAGAGTAAGATTCTCTAAAGTAATTACAACTTCTGCAAAACTCTCAAAACAATGTAATGCTGGAAATGCTCATTTTTTGGTTCCTGTTTTGCATATATATACATATACATACAGACACCTTATGATTGGAGTTTTTGTAAGTCAAGAGTTGCCCCCAGTTTCCTCTTTAAAACCATGTTTTCATTGGTACTGAAAATGGAACATAGGCAGCAATTCCATGGATGTGTAAATCAGCAAAAAAAATTGTACTTTCAAGTTGTCTTTTCCAATGCTAATAAGAGGAAGAAACAGTGAAATTTTTCTAGAGCAAAGGCCTCAAATGTGTTCAGAGACATCTATCAAGGAGAGAAAAATGCTCTTGCTGTGTCAAAACTTTACTGGGTAGCACCACAGTTCTTTGCAATGTAATGGGTCCACAACTTCCCCTGTGCTTTTCTCATACACAAGCCCAAAACGTCTGATC
This sequence comes from Pygoscelis adeliae, assembly GCF_000699105.1. Classification (NCBI taxonomy): domain Eukaryota; kingdom Metazoa; phylum Chordata; class Aves; order Sphenisciformes; family Spheniscidae; genus Pygoscelis; species Pygoscelis adeliae. The sequence continues at coordinate 5,320,196 of NW_008824411.1, read as the reverse complement.
TTCAGCTGTCAAGAAATCAGAAGTGGAAAGCTGGGAAGACTTCATCTCCCTTGTATTTGTACATCCTTGCAATAGTGTTGACGAATGAGCTTGCTGCACAGAAGTGTTGAACATTTAAGTGGAAAGAGCTGCTAGGCATTGAACTTCCTGATGTGGAAGTTGTGTGCATCAAGTAAACTTTTAACTCAAGATCCTGCAAGTGTAATAAATAAAGAAATATGTTCATCAAAACTAAACAGAGCATTACTATGAGCATTTGGGAATGGATTTCCTGAAGTCTGTGCTTGGGTTGGTGTATACTCTTAGAATGAAACCTCAAACTTCACACCTCCCCAGCTGTGGCTAAGGAAGCATGTCAGATATATTAATATGAAGCTTTTTTTCCCCTCGCACTTTTCACCTTCATAGGAAAGTTGTCATCTGTAAATACTGTGACTCACTTGTCTGGAGCATTGACAACTAACAGTTGCTGATTTTCAGTTCTCTTTTCTCCCATTACTCTGATATTCTAGAAGATCCCATTGACTCTTGTAGACTTCTTAGCTAACTGGCTACTTTTATTGTCTCAGCTGTTCATGTGTCTTTCCCACCATCTCAGAGTGCAGGGTATCCTGCTAGCAGCAAGTACAGGAACAGTTCTGGGATGTGAGCACAGGTATGCTGAAATTGTTGAGAAATATCCTGTCACATCCTCTGCATTTTTCTGAATAATGCAATTTTTTTTTTTTTGTACCAATGAGCAGGTAAAGGAGCTATTGCTTAAAACAGGAAAGGGTGACAATCTTTTTGGCAAAGATCATAGAGAAGCGGATTCACCACAATATTTTTAGTGGAGTTTCCAGGTTTTTTCATTTTTGTCAAAGTTTGGAAGATATGTCATTTGAATTAATTGTGCAGATTCTTTTCCCAGTGCTATTGGCCAAATTTACTGTTGTGTTTTGCTGTTTACATTTTTAAGTATTGTTATTGAGATGTAAAGATGTTGCCACAAGGTGGAGCCTTCAAAGAACAAGAAACTTGGAAATTATTTAAAGCGCCATTCTGGAATTAGGCACTGTAGAAGAGAGAGGCATGGAGAAACCTCACCCCAAGGCTGATAAACTGTGGTTCACATGTCCAAAGCCTCTTTTCCTCAGTGTTCCATGGAGCAAAAGCACAGAAACAATCCAAGGGTTTAGATCTCTCCAGTTTCCATGGAAAATGACCATTAATAGCAAGTAAGGCTTGGTTTGTAGTGTAGTTAACTTTTAGCCCAACCATTTATAATAACTGCTTTCTTCCAAAGAGGAAAGCTGGAGGTCCCCTGTTTGTATTCTGCTGAAGCCACCCTGCAGGTGTAAATTTCTATTAATTTTGCTTTTCAGTTGGCAACATATCCAAGGTTGTGTGAGGAAACAGAAAGAATTGTTGCCGGCTACATTCGTGAAAGAGAAGAGAAGACCAAGGATCAGGTGAGAATAAATAGGAGATCTAACAGTTTGGGGAAGTGTGTGAAGGGTTCTTATGTACAAAGTACAGTAAGACAATTGAAGTTTTTTTCTTTCCCCTCCCACCCCCAGCAGGCTGCACATTTTAGAGGGGGAGAGAAATTGTTCCTTTACCACTGATCTTTGACAGAGGAGACTAGAATTGTTACAGAAAGTCCTGCTCTGGTCTTTCAAGATTAGGATTGGTGGCTTAAAGTAGCATTGGCTTGTTCCTGTGCCACAGTGCACCATCTTCTTAGCTGTGCCACAACAGGTGTTTGTGGGAAATCGATTAATGATTAAACAAAAGCACACAGAAATACCCAGCCTTTTTTCTGCTTTGTTTCCAGTTTTTTTAACATACCCATCCCATGTTTTAAGTACAGTGAGGCCCACAAGCAATTGTACTGGGGCTCTTGTGGAAGTGACAAGCTTTCATTCAAGTTTAAAAAAAAAAAATTTTTTTTTTTCAGAGAAACTTGTTTAGAACATTCATCACCCAGCTAAACACTCCAAATCCAGGAAACTTCAAAGCTTAGATTACATATGAGAAAACGCACTGGAAGTGGAAACAGGAATTGTTGTCTGGAGAGTGCAGAGTGTGACAACAGAAATATTTGGGGAAGAAGGGCTAGGCAGAGCTCCTAAGTTGTTCTGGACTCCTAGCTCTCTAGTCCTGTCCCTGTCTGAGCTAGGGAGCTGTGCAGCATGTCCTGCTGCTTTTCCTTTAATCTGTGCTGTGAATGCTGTCTTAAAAAATAATTTAAAAAAAATTGTATTTGCTGGGCTTGTACTTGCAGGGAGTTCTAGTTAACACACTCAGTTATTTCAAAATTTGGAAGAAGATACCAGTTACTTAGAATAATTGAGTCTTTTTTTCTCATTATTCCATTCTTCATTGTGTGCACATACCTGGCAATTTCCCAGAACGAAGTACAAAATACCAGCTTTTTGTAAATGCCAAGAATTGGTCAAATAGGTTATTGTCACATATTCACATCATTATTTATGCTGTTAGCAGTTATTGTTAATAAATCAAACCACTAGTGAGGATAGAGCTGGACTGAAATCCCCACTATCTCTTGCTCTGAGTGAGGCACCTAATGTCTTCTGGAAATTGTGAAGAATTTGGGAGTGATGCTGTGTTTGAGGAGCTGTACAGAAATAACTCTGTACACTTTGAAGAGATTAAATGCTACCATTTGGTAGCAATAGGTCTCTTCCTTGCTCCCTGCTGATAAATGGAAGTCTGAAAAGATGGGGGGAAAGTGCAGTCTCATGCATGAACAAGAAGCTGTTCAGGGGCGGGAGTGAGCTTTCTCTAATATCTTATCAAGTTCTTTGCTGAGTTAGATTATCAAGTTCAAATAAAATTCTGTCTCTGGGCTATTTAGGACTGGCAAGTGAGAACTACACAAACCACTCATTCTGTTATTTCATTGACTAGCCCATCTCTCAAGCCAGATGTGTGCACCAGAATGGCTGTCTCGTACCTGCACTGTACATTTGCTGGGCCAGGGCTAGCTTACCTACCATTTCTTTGTGTAGAAAGAATTTTGTACCTAAAGAAAATTTAGGTACCCTGATTTTAGGTTTATGGTTTAGGTTCCTTGGTGGCTTGGCTGGAATGCTACAAATAGGCAGAATTTTGCTTAACTTGCAAAACGTAGACTTAGAATCTATGTTATATATTATTAAACTCTCTCTGGCCATGTATGATTGATCTTAATGAAGTAGACAAGGGCCAAGATAGTGAAAAATGAGGTCTGTCAGGAAAAAAGATAGGAAGAGGGAACAGCTCTTCTGTAGTCTAGCTTATTAAACAAGCACATGAAGAGAAGTGGTGGGATTTAGAAAATATTGTTCCTTTTGGCTTGAACGATTATGAAAGCAACATTCAATAATGCAGAAAACTCAAAAGTTCTGTTCTTTTCTCCCTTCCTTTTCCTCAATCTCTCTCTTCCACCTTACCCATCCTTTTTTTTTTTTGCTCTCCTGTCTCCCCTAATAGGTGCTGCTGCTGATTGATATCCAGGTTTCTTACATTAACACCAACCATGAAGACTTCATTGGCTTCGCAAAGTACGTATATAGAGACTTTGTTATAAAGACACTGTCAGGTGTTTGGTTTTTTCTTTTTTTTAAATAAGTTCACAACACAAGTCCTGAAGTGTGACAGTGAAGATGCAAGCTGCAAAGTCCCAAACATGCAGGAGCATGCTCTTTCTCAATATACACAGTGTTGAACTCTGTCCCACTTGTGGGGGATTTTTCTACCCCGGTTCAGAAGCCTGGTTTCACTGAAGCTGAAGCTTATGTCTTGGTCTGGAATCATATGCATCTGCTCAGGAAGCAGCTTCGGCAAGACGATGCCCTCACTGTATCCATTTTAAGACCACAGAAATGTATAATATTGGTGGTCTTTCCACATTGTTGCTAATGCATATTTTGGGAGCTGTGATTCCGTGTGAAACAGTTTTGCTCAGTAATGGATGTCCCATAAGTGTGCCTGCTGTTTGGCTGTAGAGAATAATAGTAGCAGAATGCCCTGCAGGGCCTAGTTTGATGTTCTCCTTGCTTAACTGAAAAGGCTGTGAGAATATTCTCCAGAATGTTCTCCCTCAGCTTCCAGCAATTTGTGCCTCAGGGACTTCATACCAACATTTTGACACTAGTAAAAACATTAAAAAGGTCTTCACTCTTTGTAGAATAAATGTTCCTTCAGTCATATTCATGCCATGTTTGCCATAACAGTGTTTGGAATCACAACAGGTTTCATCCATGTGGGATGCTGGCAACAAAGTTTGGCACCATAGTACGGATTATACTATTGCCTATTCTAGTTAGCACTGTGAAGGAAGGTCTACATCTTTGGCAGTATGCCGTGAAGGTTTAAAGCGTGGAGTTCAGTAAGCTGTAGAGGGGGGAAGGCAAAGCCAGGCATTGTTTATGTGTTTGGTTTGAGCAACCTTCTCTAGAATTGTTTGCAGGTCCTAGATATCTTTATCAGTTCTCTTGACAAATGACAGGATGTTGTAGGAATGGTAGCTGGCCTTCTAGAGGTCAAGATAACAACGTGCCTGCTATTTACTTCTCTTCATCCTTTTCTGACAGGAAAAAGCCTGCTAAAAACACTCCATATATATTCATGGGGTGTGTTGTGACCTTGGGAAGTCACATAGTCCAACCTCCTGCTCAGAGGAGGGTCGATGCTGAGTTCAGACCAGGTTACTCAGGGCTTTGTCCAGTCAGATCTGGAAAACTTCCAAAATTGGAGATTCTCCAGCTTCTCTATGTAGCCTGTTCCAATGCTTGCCTTTCCTTACTGTGAAAAGACTTTTCCTTGTGTCAAGTTGGAACCTTCCATGTTTTATAGTCTTGGATTCTGGAGTGCCAGGTATATCTGGAGCTATTTCATTATGTCTCTCCCCTGAGAAAAATCCCCCTCATGGATGCTGCTGCTGGGGCCTGTAGTTCAGTACGTGGTCCTCACTGCTGTGTCTTTTCCAAGGAGTTGCAGTGCCCGAGTTCAGTTTCTTGGGAAAGCTGCTTCCTCTTTTGCCAGTTGATATCTAGAAATCCCCAGCCACTGTGCACAGGGTATACGCAGGTAACAAATGGCTTTTCGCTTAAGTTCGCTGATAAGTTTAAACTAGTGTTTCTATAGGTTGAAACCGATGGGAAGGGAAGTATCTTTGTTGACTTTTGCTCAACTGGAAGAGAAAACTTGGATAACTAAGAACAATTTAAAATGTAAAATATATTAATTTGAGCTAAACAGTAGAAAATGCACATTTTAAACTATAATCATACTATTATTATAGCAGTTATGTTAGAACTGGGAAATGAAATAATTTTTGGGTAGCATATGGGCTTCTGCAGTATCTAAACATCCTAGACTATAGATTCCCCCGATTCCCTATTGTTTCCTTTCTTTTGCTCGGTCTTGTAGCCGGTTGTCTACGTGACTGCAGTGTTTTATAAGTGTAAGTCCTGTGAACCTTGTTCATAAGAATGAGAGCACAAGACGTTTCAAACTACCTTGCAGCATTACAGGGCCTAAGCCAGGTACAGCGTGATGTGAATTGACTTGAGAAGGATTTAAGAATGCCAATATTTAGAACAACTTTGCCTAGTTATGAAATTGTGAAATCTTAGAATATTAACATTTCTCATTTAACAGAATGAGTGATAAAATGTTGGGATTGGGTTTGTTTCCAGTTGGTGTAACTCAGACATAGCTACATGCTTCAATCTACATAAAGAGTAATTTGTATTTAGAACAGTAAATAGAGGACCAATTGCTGTGCTATTTCTAAAAAGCATGGGTTTCTTAGTATGATGTTAGTGGTCTAATTAGCTTCCCTAAGGCGATAAAATAAAAAAAAACCAAAACCCAAAACCAAACCAAAAGAATGGCAATTAGGTTTCCTAAAGCCATCTTGTGTGTTTCTCAAACAACAGATCAGAATTAGTGAGGGGTTAGTACTGTGTTTTCTGTGTGCACTTTATTTAATCATAATTTATGCACCAAAGCTTATGCAACTCAGATGATGCACCAGACACATGCAATGTTATTTGGTTAAAAGGATCTGGATGATTGAGAGCTAAGCCCAGTGAATAGGCATGTGGAATAAACATCCTTGTGGGTCTTCCCATGGACAGCATGTGGACTGCTGGTTTGATAAGAGTATGGTCCGAAGGGCAGGATCAAAGTTGGGATGGGGCTGAGTTTTTGGTGCTTCAGCAATTCCTTGGAACAGTAGCTGCGCACAAAACAGTTTTAGGATTGGCCCATAGGCTGTGATCCAAGCACATCTTTCAGAGCAGCGTATGTAGCTGACCTAGTATGTATGCTTTTTTCTTCAGTTAATCAATGCCTGGTGAAATGGTATAATCTAATCCAAACAAAATTTTCTGTCACCAGTGGCCGCTCTGGTGGTTGAGTAGCCAAAGTCTGCTCTCTAAATGCTTTTCTTCCTCTTTCCAGCAATATTTTAATTTTGTGGCCTAACACTTACAAACCACCACGTAATGCAAATGCTTTTAGAATTAATGGCAACTGGTATGTTTTTGAGACAGGACCGTGTTTTGTTTCAGGAACTGGGATTACCAGAGTTCAAGAATTGAGCAAAATATTTTAAATATGGTTTAATTTCAAATATACTCTATTCTTATACGATTCCAGCTTTTTGAACCAGCTTTGTGATGGCTTCATCCATTGGTTATATTTATACCCTCAAAGTGCGTATAAATATTAGAATAATATCCAAAACAAACTGTCAAGACAAAGCTACTAAGGAGCCTCCAGCAGGGGAGTATTTTGTTGTACTGTGCTAAATAACAGAAATGGCATGCTTTTTGTCTCTTTTCAATATTTATAGAGGCTAATGTTTCCAAAGTTACCCACATGAGCCATAATTTCTCTGTGCTTTTAGTAACCTTTACCAATCCAAGTAGGATGTTGTTACAAAAGAGATGATTAGTAGGAGCTGTCTGATGTGCATATTCCTTATGTCCTAAGCAGGCATTCCTATACTGTAAGAAAAAGTAGTTGAAATATGCACATATATGTAATGATTTTGCTGTGTTTCTTTGTTACTCTAGCTTTCAGTGCTGGAATCAGAAGTAACTATTACTGCTAAAATCTATTCCTTGGGAACTGGCTTAGTTAAAGTTTCTTCAGTATAACTCTTTTCCTCTGCTTCCCTTAGTGCCCAACAAAGAAGCAGTCAGGTTAACAAAAGTGCAGTGGGAAATCAGGTAGGCACCTAACAGAATGGATAATGGCATGTGCAAGCTAATCTAAGCTGTTTGGTTTTCTTGGCTGCGTCTGTTGTAAGTGTATCATTTACCTTTTCTGCTTCAAACATATATAAAACGTATCATCATCACCTTGTTTTACTGAATTTTTCAGAGCCACCTGACTTTCATTGTCATCATCATTGTTTAATATTTCTGCTACTGCTTGCACTGCTGGTTAGTGTCTCCCCTCCCGTGCTGTTTAGTGCATTGAATCTTTCATGTTACACATGACAATGTATTTTGTCATTAATGGAAAACTTGTGAATTTCAGAATCCAAAATGCTGGTGAGTATTTGCTTGTGTGTGCTTTGTCATAGTCATTTTACTAGTTCTTACGTGTTCACAGCTTAATAGCAGTGAAGGGGCAATTCAGCAAGCAAAAGCGGATTTGCCTTTACCTCTTCTGAAAACTTTCAGTTGACTTCACAAAGATGTTGACTATGTACCATAGGCCTCTCTCAAAGTAAACAAAGAATAACTGGTTGATGGTCTCAGATTAATGAGCGTTTTCACTGAGATTCATTAATGAAATACTTGTTTGTTTCTTTTTATCACATAAAAATATGGGATTGATTCTGCAAGATGCTAAGTGCTCCTGAGCTTTGCTTCTTCCTTTGCTTTTGTGTGGGCCAGGGGTGCTCAGTACTTCACAGGATCAGTCCTTTTTTATGTGAGATGAAAATGCTACAACTTTGAGGGTTTCTGCTCAGTTTGAGGGTTTTGCAAAGTCTTACACAGAAAGAAAATGTTATGGAATTAGTACATACTTTAAAAGGAAGTAAAAAATTCTAGTAAAAATAAGACAATGAAATTAAGTAACTACCAGTATTGAATGTCTTCCTCATGTTTTCATGTGCAATTTGGTCAAACAGTGCTCAGGAGGTGAAAGGTCAAGGTTTTCAAATGCGATCACTGAATTTAGATCCCCCAGGTGATAAACCTGACATTTCAGAAAGCCTCCTATTCTGCTATTGTAGATGAGAGGTCTAGCATTTTTTTGAAAACTTAGTCGTCTTTTTGGGGGTAGAAATCCAACCTTTTCCTCCCACCAAGAAATTGCTACTTATTTTTGAGATGTCAGTTAAAATAATCCATTAACTTCTTGGATGTGATGGTCTTCCACAGCCTGACCAGCATGAGTGGCATTTTTGATGTAATATATGGTTTGGACTAAAATGAAAGAAGTTGAAAGGTCTAAACACTGAAATGGCTTCAAAGACTAGTCTCTCCCTTCTGAGGAGAGATTTCCTTCTTATCTAGCTGTGCCGGAACATGTGTCAAACACAACAACCGTCATCACTTTGGAGTGTCCCATAAAAGGAAAACCGACCAATTATCTGACTCTTCAAAAATACACAAATAAAATGAATGATTTTTTAATTAAGTGAATGTTCTCTCTCTAAAGAAGTGGAGAAAAAGCTTGGCATTTTAAATTAAATGTTGAAACTTGATTACTTTTGGTATAAAGGACTTTGCTGAACCTTTTGTTTTAAAGATAATAAACATATGTTTAAGTTAATTGTTTGGAGTTGAAAAGAATGCGAAAATGTTTCTGAAATAAAACTTCATTTTTGCAATTTGCTATTTCAGGGAACCAATCTACCGCCTTCAAGGCAAATTGTACGAGCTAAGTTCTGTAAGCTTTATTGTTGCTTTTTCATTTAGCTTCTCAGAGGGCAAAGTTTGTCTCTAACTCATTGGTTTGTTGAATACTTGCTACTAAACTATTTAATTGTAAACTGTCTTGTCTGTAACACTTCCTCAACAAAGTATAATTGCAGTTCATCACTTAACTGCTACTAACCTGCTGTTACAAGTATGAACTAGTATAACTTAAAATGTTGTAGAAAACATTGAATAAATTAATGTTTTTATAATTTACTGAGTTTCTCAAACTAAAATGACTAATTGGTGTTTATATTATTATATAACTGGAAAGCAGTTTTTATCTGATATAAGTGCCTCTATTCGTAGTAAACCTATTTTTGAAAGGTGGGCAAATAAGTTTCTGGTAACCGAAAGGAAACATTAGCTCTTGCATAAATGAACATGCTGTTTATGGGTACAGGTACTGTTCTTGGTATTTTGTTTATGTAAAGGAATTACTTCTGATAGGAAAAGTGACTTATTAATAAACTTAGGGATATTTAAAGCCTTTTTAGCACTCTTTTCATAGCACCAGGAGGATCAATATATCATGGACAGACTCTTTTCTAACCCTTCCACCTCATGAGTAAATAAATACATGAATGCCTTTAATATTACTAATTAGAATTAATTTGCTAAACGGCAGTTAATTTTATAACAAATTACTCCTGGTTCAGTGATGGTTAGGTGTAAGAAGTAAATCTCTGTATTGTATGCATTCTTTAGTAATATCTATGGTGAAAACATATACATTTTTCCAGTTTGTTACCACATCATCAAATTATATTAGTTATCATTTCAAACAAACTTACGTTCAATAAAGGGAAAAGGACTAGGCAGCACTGATTCTAACAGCAGTTGAATTGAATCTCTTGGGAGATCAAGATCATTAAGGTTTCCCAAAATAGTGGGATGGTCATTTGCAATTCGTTGCTTTTCCTTTTTGTAGCTTGCTTTGAACTGGAATGATGCAGATAACTATTAACTATTTCTGTGTATCTCAGAAACGAGATGAGCGCTGCAATACTGCATTTTTGGAAGAAGTGTAATGCCAATTCCTCTTAACATGTTTTTGCTCCTTTTTCCTCTACTACTAATTTATCCTCTCATGCTTAATCTTTGGCCTTTTTTGTTTGTCTTTTCTTTGCTACCGCCTGAGGTTTTGACCTGACTCCACAAAGTTTCTTTTTAAGCCACAGGTTAGTCTGTCTTCTAATTTGCTTGAAATAATCAGTTTAATGCTTGGTTTTACACAGCACACTAGCAAGATCTGGTTCCTGAAAGCTGACCCATTCTTAACTGTGTATTTTGTGTGTTGAGATTTGTTTTGGTGACTAAAATCTAGTGTTTAAAGCTCCCCTTTATGATAAACCTTTGAAGGTGAAGGTGTCATTGCTCCATGTGCCCAATTGATACTCTGTGTGTGAGAATGCAAGATACTCAAATTATAGAGGATTATATATAATTTATATGAAATTCTGGTTTGTTTTTTACTTCTGTGGCAAAATCTGCTGCTGTGCTTGAAGTAACCCCTGTAATTGGAGAAGGGGCTTAATCTGAACTGAGTTTCAAGTCACTGTCCAAGTGATTTGGAGGTTTGGGTTCGAAGGCTTTGTTTGACCTGCCTGTTCTACAATGTTACACCAGCAATCTGATTCACTTGTTCTGGACACAAGCAGCATTCAGACCCCATCAGTTGGCCTGAACTATAGTGCTAATAAGTAACTTTTTCCCTAGTAACCCCTTTTTTCTTTTTAATCCTGCTTTGTAGCATACTTTGCTGCTTCTTGTCTTCAAATATACTTAAATCCTGTTACCTTGCATGACCCAGGAAAAAAATGTGTTTACAGAATTTTTTTTTAAGCAAGTAGATGGAAATGGAAACTTGTGCCACGGTCATTGAGGTGGTCATGAAAAATCATGACAAGGCTGCTCTGTTAAGAAATGCTAGTGTTTCTGTAAAAGAGGTGCCCATGGACAACCACATGATGCTAAGTTTTGAAGTATCCTTGAATGAGACATGCTGCTGTTGAATTTTCACCTTATCAAGACTAGAGAAGTATTGCTGTTCTAAATGGCCTTTAACTATTCTTATTTTTTAGGTTAAGATTCCTTCATGATTGACTTAATCACCTCAATCTTTGTTTAACTACATTTGGAAGCATGTTTCAATTTTTCATTACTGAGTGCTTTGCTTCAGTAAAGACTAAATTTGTCTTTAAAGTAGACATGTGTTTAGGACTTAAGCCGCTGTCATTATTTTAAAGTTATGCGATATATTGTGCAGTGATTTTTTTGGGGAAGCGATGTCACTAGATCTCAGTTGTGTTCAGCATCAGAACAGATCTGATCAGTTTATGCTCTGACATTTGGCAAACTACAGTGAAATACAGTATTAGGTTTCCCCACTAATCTGTTGTTCCTTTTCAGCCTCTGTAGTGCGAGAATCTTCATATTTGAACCCAAAGAACCAATAGCCTGTAAGGATGCCTCGCAGAGTAGTTTTTGCAATTTTTATTCTCTCAATGTGCTTACTATTTGGTAACACATTTTGTTATGACAGTGATTAGAAGATAGAGTAGTGCTGGGAGTTGTGTTGTCTGTTAAAAAATTATTTCAATGGAGTTACGTAACACAACTTTAATAGAGAGTTATGTTAACTCAACAAATGCTACTGCTTGTATTGTTGTGGAAGTAGCCAGTCTCATGATTTTCACACTTGTAATTCTGTCTGCCCAGTCAATTTCACTACTCTCTCACTTATCTTGAAATTATCTTTCAAATACTTCTTTTAAAGAAATGGAACACTTTCTGGTTCTCTAATGTATTTCTTTTACAAATACCTGATTTGATTTAATGGAATAAGTCATGCAGCAATACATAAAATGTACTTATTGTGTCAAATCCTGCCTTCCTGTTTATCCATGAAGTGGTGGAGAATAAGAACAACAGATATGATTTGGGTTTTGTGCAGCTGAACTATCAGAAAATGACTTCCGTCTGGCTTGTTCATGTGCATTCGTACCCTCTAAGTTTCATTTTTCAGACACCCAGATTAGGTATCAGGACCCTGAAGGAAGGAATTGTGTCATCTCTTGTTCATCCTGTACATGGAGCCCAACTACCGGTCAGAATGTTGTCTTCACTGGCTTCTGGCAATGCCCATATTTTTCACCTTCCTGAAGTTCATAACTTATGTCACTAATATCCGGTTTGCACAGAGTGACATTTAGAAATATGATAGAAAATATTGAAATGGATCTCTTAAATCCAAACCAACCAGAAGATGTACTAGTGAAAACAATAATGAAACACACTACTTTCATTTCTTAAGCTGAAGTACTATACACAATAGTTTAAAAAAAGAAAAAACCGACCACGCCCCCCTCCGAGTTTTTTTTAACTTCAGAACTCTCTTTGAAAGTCTTTGCTGCTTATTGCCCATGGAAGGACACTTATTTCTAAAATATAGCTTGCATTATTTTTTGAGAAATTGGCTGGAATCTAAGGTGTAATTCAGCTTCTCTGGAAAGTAAAACTGTTGGTCAATCTCACTTTGTTTTGCACTTACACCTTGATCTGACATCTCCCTCCCCCTTGACCCCAACACTGGTACTGAGCATTTTGAAAGTGTAGCTTTTTGTAGTTAACAAAATGTGCCTGGGAAACAGGAACAATTTAATAAAAAGAAGTGAGGCTTAGCACACTAAGCTCATCTTCTCTCCCTTGATGTCCCCTGGAACTGCTTCCAAGTATTTTGGATAATTATGATCTGTTGTAGTGTCCAGGATATTTTAGAGAACACAGTACCCTGCTTTCCCAGAGGGGTATAGATAAACAGATCTAGAAATTTGCACATGAAAAACATGTACCCAAGATATTGCTATAGCTTGGTGCCCTGCTCTTCATGCAGTGTTGTGTGGGAATGACAGCTGGATCTAATCCTCAGCACACAAGATTTTTGAGGAAACAACTGGCAAATTCCTTCCTTTACAAGACAGTGACCAATGTTTGTATTAGCAAGTCAGCTTGTGTCTGTCCACACCCAGTGGTGGTTATGCATCTATGGGGAGATGCATTGGACCGGAGCAAGTCTTTTGGAGCTATGCAACTAATGTAGTTCCTACATTAGAAGTATTAAAAGCATCATTACTTCTTAAATGGCTTGTATAGTTTAGATTTTAAAATCTTGGTTTGGTCTGTTCTGAGACCTCTACCACAAATGCGTTCTTGTCAAATTGAGAAAATCTGACTTATTAACACGCTACAAAGCCTATGGTAATGATGAGGGAAAGCACTGAATGGAATAAGCAGAGTGCCACTTCCCTTCCCTTTTTAAAGTGCTCATTACCTGTAAAGTTCTTGAACATGCTACTTGGGTCTTTCTTACTGGTTTGCTTCTAGAAACCACCTCTTTTATCCCCACTGTGACATCTGTCTTCAAATCTTTTACCCTCTCTAACGTGTGTCCAACCAGTTTTCAGTAGTGTGCTGCTGGCCTGGCTGCCTGTGCTTCCTGTATGTGCTTTATGGGGAGCAACACAGCATTTTCAATTGCAGATGGCATGGTTCAACAGCATCCTCTCTCATAGCCTTTTATTTCAGTTTCTTTATAACATGGAAATAACCACCTTTGCACACTTGCTGTGAAGTATTTAGTCTGCTGTACAAATATAGCTCACCTTGTTCAGGTGGTTGAGGAACCTTAATTTCCTGGATTTTTCCTAAAATTTCTTCCCTTTGCATTTGTGTAGTTCAGCGCAGAAAAAAATGAAATTAGCTGGGTTCCACAACTTGTTCTGTGGCAGCTGCCTGAAGGCCAGTACACCGGCTGTATATGCATGTTGTTTGTTTCCTGTGAAAAGTTTACTTCAATAAACATCATAAAATAAAATGAGGATTTGACGGGTAATCAAGTTTGTATCAGTATGTTTCCCTTAACTTGCACTCGGACAAGCATTCCATGTCTGTTTGTACTCAGTAATGCTCCCTCTCCGCTCCCCCCCCCCCCAATGAACACGAATAGTAAAAATAATTACAAACTTCTGTAGAAACCTTTGTGGTACAGGCTATTCCATCTGGTCTGCTCGTGCTGTACCCTTGAGTCTCTCTACGGGAGTCATGTCTAGTTCTCTCATAGCTTACTGAGTCTTCAGAACCAAATCAACGCTTTCTTAGTGATTTTCTTACAGGCTGAAAACCCGTAGACTGTTTTTGGATCTTCAGTGGTTTTGTTACACTACTGGCCTGGTTGGTAGTGAGTGGGAAAACATGATCATCTTATTTGAAATGAAGTTGATATTCTTGGATTATGTGCATTATTAATACTTCACCGGCTTTTCAGGTGCAACTTCTGATCTCTTTCTTTGGTTTAGTTATCAAATATAACTTAGTCCCTTGCTCTGTGCAATACCAAAGCTGTTTTTTTCAGGGAGCTTACATGAACATGAATACTGAATGGGAGTGAATTCCTATTCTGAAACTTTTACAGATGACAAGGAATAGATATTGAGCAATGTTTTTCTCTGGTTATCTGTTGATATTGGAGTTACTAGTCTTGTAAAGCCGTATGAGAGGAACGTTACAGTCTCATATATTTCTCTAAACGCAAGAGGAAACTCATGTTTGATCTCACAAGCCCGTGCTTGAGGGACTTGCTGAGGGAGTTCTGAATGGATTCTCTGAGCACTTCTTCTTTCCACCTCAATACTTCATAGGCAAGTAAAGGGTGTTACTGTGGGGAGAAACAGAAAGGCTGAGCTTCCCTGCATCTGTGTGATTGGGAGAGTTCTGTTGTCTTGTTCAGAGTATGATAGGAAGGAATGTTTGCTTTCTCATATATGTATTGGAAAACAATAAATGTTCCAATAAAATTGAAAGTTTCTGTATGATCCATAAACCAGTTCTCATGACCATTCTCTCTTCTTCACCTCTGGAGTTGTCTCATTCCTCTTAAAGAGGGACAAAAGAAAACTTGTCTGCATGATGTAGCCTCCTGGCCTTAGTATTTATAGGTATGCCGTTCCCATCTGTTCTTTCATCTTTGGCTTGTATCTATTTTATGAAGTTCTGCTTTACCCATTTTCCCCCTGATTTTTATTGCTGCCTTAGTTTTTTTTTTTTTACTCTTTTCTTTTCCTCTTCTACCTTATGAGAGGAAAATAGTTCTCATATACCTCTCTTTACCACTTCCTATCTTAATTTCAAATTAACTGTAGAAGACCTCTCCACTTTGTCACTTGATTCAACCCCTTCTGAAAATTCCCAATGTGTGCCAGAAGCCACTCACTTTGCCAGAATCTACGTGCTTTTCCTGGTATCGAACTTTACAAATGACATTAACAATTAGACTAGAACAGAGTAGTCATCTATAAAGTTGTATGGACTTTTACAATGTCTTACTATACAGCAAATAAATATCTTCAAGTGTACACGATCCTGAATGCACTCATACTTGCTGTAAGTACAACACGATAATACTTAGGTTTCTCTCTTTCTCCAACCTTTTGACTGAAAACACTACATTCACTTTGTTACTTTTTTCCCTTGAATGATAGGAACCTGCAAAAACTCTTGAATTTGCCAGAGACTGAAAAAATGCACCTGTTCTTGTTTTATTTAGCAAGTCTTTATTTAAAAGAATGAATGCAGCAGCAGAATTATGTCAAGTGAGTAATGAACTAAACTTGTGCCTGACTGCACCTCTGCACAGGTCATCCGGAAAGGCTGGCTGACCATCAACAATATTGGCATCATGAAAGGAGGATCCAAGGAGTACTGGTTCGTTCTAACTGCAGAAAGCTTGTCCTGGTATAAAGATGATGAGGTAAGGAATGAAGAACTCTTTTCTACTGGGGAAAACACCAGTATTTATTCAGTCTTCTGATGTCAGCTTAAAATATTAAATCAGCTTGTACAGACTTGAACTGAAAAAATGTTTTAAGGTTTTACCTGTGTTTGTTAAATTTTCTGATTTTGATTCATGGGAAATGCTGACCCTCTAAGACTTCTGTTGAAATGTTGATAACATAAATACAGAGTGTTGTGTAGGGTGTTTTTGTTTGTTTGTTTGTTTGTTGTTTTACTTTTTTCCTCTCTTCCTGTGGTTTCCACACATTGGTCTAAAAAAAAAAAAAAAAAAAAGCCTGTTTTGGAATGTTCTGGTTATTGTCCTATGCCTGTTTGGACTGCTCTTGCACATCTACTGTAAGTTGATCATAAATTGTTTAGGTAAAGTTACTTCTAAAAGTAATTACAGCAATTGATTTAATGATAACAATTGTTCTCCGGCCTCGTATTCTGAGAGGATGAAAAGCGTGTCTGCAGAGTTCTGTAGCCGGTTGGTATGGATTTCTGAATTTGACAAAAAATGCACCTTGGTAGTAAATGTTGTTGCTGATCAGTAAATTGGAGGTGAGTAATATGAGAACTGGAAAAAGCATTTCTATGATAAACAGGACGTCCAGGTTGCTCACTTTATTGAATATGTTTGTTAGGCAGCTCATCTGTTCTGTTGAATTATTTTTTCAACAATGTTGGTAACAATATGCTCTATCCAAAACTCCAGCAGTCTTGTTAATTTTTCAAGGTTAAAATGGAATTATGTGCACTATAAGCTTTACAGTAAAGCCCTTGTGGTTTTTTTAAGGTTTATGTTGGTTTTTGTAGAAAAAATGGGCTACGTTTAAAAAAAAAAAACAACAACCCAACCTGTTATTTTCTGATTTTTTAAATTTTTTTTTTTATTAAATGTTTTTGGCAAAAATTTAGTGATTTTTAGGGTGAACCAGTTCATTGAATGGAAGAGGCACAAGAGAGAGTTTTAAATAAGCTCTAAAACATCGCTTAATCTTTCCATCTTATTCTAAGTAATAATCAAAACACTGGCTTACCCCAACAAAACAGGGAGTTGGTTGATGGGGACTGTGCAGACAATTCATATTCTGTTTAAACTAACTTAGTGTTTTACTGCAGTGGATTTTCTAGAACCACTGGGGAGGGGTCCTGCAATGCATGTACATAAGCCAGAGCTCTGCTGAGTCCTGCGAATCCAGAATGTGGTACTTACCGTGAGTAGTTACTTCAGTAATGCTGCTGATGGTGGAAACAGCGTTGGTCGGTAATGTTTTTTTCCCTGAGTCAGTAGCCATTTTGGGACAGACCTTAAGATTGAGGGACAAATTAGGTTAATCTTTAAGATTTTGCCCCTTGCCCTTTATATTTAAGTTTTAAAGGGATTCAAATGTATTTACTGTAACAGGAAAATGAGTGCACATCAGACAGAGGGGAGGAGCCAAGTGCTAAGTGTCAGGAGGGGATGTTTTATTCTCAGATTACTGAAATAGAATTTGAAGTATTTTATTGCAATGACACAAAAATGAATTAAAAAGAAATGCAAAAGTGCCTTTATGAATTTGAAAATTTGAAGCTGTTGTCTTTTGTGATCTACCTTGAAGCTACTAGAACTTGTTGTCTTAGATTAGGTACAGGTAACTGTAACAAAAATAAGATAAATGATGTGGTGAGATTAACACCCCTTGCTATGTTCTGTCTCAAGAAATTGGAGGTGCATCCAAGATGTGCTGTGGCAATTTTTTAGGTAGTTTTGGTGTTGCTTTTTTGAGTCTGATCTTTGTGACGTGTGGAATAAAACTTCACAACTCAAAAGAGTTATAAAGCAGGTATGTTTATTACGGCGCCGGGTGCAAGGGGGATAGCTCCTCCTAGCTTGCACACTGTATGTTGCATCAACTGTCCCTTATATGGTTCTGCAGTGTACATATTCATTACCATAGGCTGGGTTAGTACAACTAGTTCTAAGAAAAGGTGGGATATTTTAATTATTTCTGAGAACCTATTATCATAGGCTCCCTCCTCCTGGCGCATGCATACTGCCGTCTGGTGGTTGTCTATTGGGGTCTTTTGGAGGAAGATTCACAGTCTTCTTCACCGGGTACCTTCACCTTTGGCCCAGAATGCTGAGTTGGCTGAGCTTCAGACTGCAAGGCTGGTTTCAACCAGGTGGTCACTGAGTGTATACATTCAAATTTCTGTTATCTACCCAATTTTTGGAACTTCTGCTAACAATAGGGTTACAGTGTCTTTGCCAAACATTCTATTACGCTTGCAACAGCATCTATGCTATCGGAGTTGCTAGCTACAATAGTTTATGCTAACAATTACCCATTTGTTCCCTAATTCATTTGTTTAGTGTGAAATATAAAAATTCCTGAAAATACTTACGGAATGTCTGCTGCTATGCAACTTTAAAAATAAATCATTTGTTTTGATAGTCTGCTAGGGAGAGTCACCTGGGAATCTCAGAATAGTACATGGAGGGAAATGGCCACTGTCTGATTTCCATATGCATATTTTAAAATAATGTCTCTTAATTGCCAAACATTTGTGTTCTGAGAGTCATGAAAATACCAGGAGTTCATTCAGGCCAATATGGGAGATCACTCAGGAATTTCTTAGAGTGGTAAGAGAAGGTAATAACGTAGTACTACTCCATGCTTTGCTGGTGGAAGAAGTTCCTCCTTAAGTACTGATTTGCTGTATAATTTGATTATTCTGTCCTG
>NW_008824411.1:5291491-5301681 GCF_000699105.1 Pygoscelis adeliae | reverse complement strand
TTTATGCTGGAATTTTTTTTTTTTTGAGGGTGGGGGTGGCTTTCTCAGTAGGACTTAAAATCAGTAAGGTCTGTTTTAGATGCTTTCTGAAGAAGGTCAAAGCCACAGCTTGACCATTAGGTTAGTCAAAAGACGAGTGACTTGTTTCAGAAGCAGAACTACTGGCTTCTGAAAATAAAGAAGCAAATATTTGATCTCCTGGCTGAATTCCAATTTTTATAATTATATTTTGTCTCCTTAAAATGTTCTCCTCACTTTCAGCTTGGTTTGGTAGCTGTCAGATCCTGTTCTCAGATGATTATTGAAAGTGCTGTATGCTGTTGTATTCCCACCCTGGTAAGATATGTAGTCTTCAGTGATGTGTGAAGTGATACCCATGTTTATGTGTCTGGACTGTGCCCGGGCTCAGTATGGCTGTACACGCTGTGAGGTCGTAGGGAGTTCAGATCCCCTGTGCCTCCTACTCGGGCCGGTCACTTCTGCAGTCCTTGCAGAGTAGCAAGAGCCTCTCCATCGCAGCTGGGGAAGATGCAGAAAGTCAGGTCTCACCCTTGATCTCTTGCCAGAGTGATGAGTTTGTTCCTTCTGTTCCTTACTCATACCCCTGAGTAAGGAATGTTGTAGCAGCTTGTGTACCAGAGAGCTCTGACAATGTACTTTACAAAGCTACAGTGCTTCCTAGGACCTCTAGGGCTGTGTACCCCCTCTAGTGTAAGATGAGCCCATTTTCTATAGTCTGGAATTTACTCAGAGATGAAAATCACTCTCTGCATGCTGCAAGTGCTTGCTTGCTAGTGCCATTAGAAGGATGTAAATTATTTCCTTTATTTGTGAGCTGCAGCTTTTATAAGTGAAGAATCCACAGTGGAATGCATTTTGAAGCAAGTTACTTTGGCAAAAGATTTCAAAATCTGTTGTATGATATCAGGATTACAAAAGAAACAATTGGTTTCTTGACATGGTTTTGTTGCTGCTCAAACATACGACAGGATTTTATTCCTGGTAAGATGGGAATCAGTGCCTACGAATGCTTTTTAAGCTTGTAATTATGGAAATATCAAGTTGATGTTTGAACAGTGTGGTTAAAGCAGTTGTAGTATCAATTATGTGAATACTAATCTGGATTAGTTTCTGATCTTGCATATCGTTGCTTGCACTCATAACTTCATTGCGTGACCAGTACCATGACTTTGTGCTTTTCCGCTTGCTTAAAATGAAGCAAGGAAAATATTGTGTACTGCTTTGAGGCTGTTGTGAATAAGTGCAAGATTAGCACATTCGTCGACCTCACAAATACATATTTCTTTCGTAGAGTATTCCATGTAATACTAGGAATTAGTAGAAAGTATTAGAAAAGTATTACAAGGCATACCTACACACACACACAAAAGATTAAATCTGAGCATCTTAGCTCTCAGTTGTTACTGTTTTGTTAAGAAGCACAAAAAGCTGTAAGCTTTTGTGCTAGGGTTCATTTGAGAGTCAACCTGCAAATATGAAGTTTGTGAATTAGCCACTTCTCCATTAGGATAAAATCGACTTTGGGAATGTGGAATGCTGTCCTAGCTTGTGAATCAAAAAGCTCTTTATTGTAAACAAAAGGATGCCATTTGTAAAGTGGTGTAGAATTTTTACAGGGCATGGTCAGAGAATGCCATTTTATCATTCTTTCCAAAGCATCCAGAGATTTCACTGGCATTATTAGTGTGTGAAGGATGCCAAGCTGGGCTCTAGGATAAGAACTTCTAAAAATGTGAAATTTACATTTATTGGAAAAATCCCCTTTAGTCTTATTTCCAAATAAAATATTTCCATTCTGTTTCAGTAGGAAAGGATAGTATTGTCAACAGCCAGTGATAGATGCAGTTTGTATTATAATTACACAGTTTATTGCCGATTGTAAAATTCTGTGTGATTTGGGAGGGAGATAGAAAAATAAGTGAGGAGGTGAGAGAGTGGAAAGGGGAGAAGTTACACTAAGGTCTGACATTGTGTATGTTTACAGAATTAACTTGCCACACAATAAGCTGCTCTTGGCTTCTATTTTTATACCGACAATAATCTAATAATGCAAATTGCTCAAGTTATGCCTGAGAAGTAAATGGGAGGATGAAACATACAATGGTGCCGCAAAGCTGCGTATAAATAAAACTTACTGTTAGTGAGTTAATGAGAACAACTAGGAAAAGAGTACTATAGGAAGCACAGTAAAAATTTCAGCAGTGGGTTTTATTGTTTTTTATAGGCAGTGTTGGTTTGACTCTAGGTGGGTTGCAGTACGCGGCTTGGTTACTGACCGGCCGTCTGAGATCCAGAGTGACTCTTGGCTGGAGCTGTTGGTGAAGATGCTCTGGTGTGTCAGAGCGGTTTCCCACTGGCGGCTGTCCCTCAGGCTGGGTTGTCATGCGACTGCCTGTCTGTGCCTGCTGTACAGGTGAGAGGATGTTCTGCACAGCAAGTGTAGACAGGCAGACACATGACAACTCCGTCCAGCCAGTCCCTTGGAGCCATCACCGCTGGTGTGCAACAAGTTTGTACCATTCCGGTTTGGGGGACTTTGTTGGGGGGTGGGGGAAACACACATAACAGAATTAAACTTTAAAACATTGGGAGCTGTAGAACAAGAACATAACTTGATTTTATTCAGAAAAGAAGCATTTCAGTACATTAGTTGTCATTGTGCTGACATATATCAGAGATGCGATTTCAACAGACTGGTCACACTGAACATTTGGAAAAACAGAAAGGATTGAAGCCATGGTTTATTTCATATGCAATTCATACAGGATTTTGCCTGCATATTGTACTCACACATAGTAATTTAACCAGATGTTTTTACTCTTCCTGGAAGCACAGAAATACTGAAGTTCAAGATAAAGGATATGTTTATACAGTACATATTTTCTAGGAGCAGATAAGTACAACAATCTTGCATGTTAAAAATAAAAATCTTTCTGTATAAATGGAGGCAACCACTTGCACATTAACCCAGTTAAAGGAACTGTGCTGGAAAGAAAACTGGTGGCATTTTATATCTATTTTGCTAATATGTTAAAGCTATACACTTATAATGATATTTCTGTAGTATTTTGCTTTGCATATTATTTAAATTTAGTTTTCTCTCAAAATATGTACTTCGTAAGAAAACAAAATAACTTTGTAGAGCTTCAGTAAGTTTTTCAGTTAAACATAGACTATGCTATAGATCAAAAGCATGCAGATAGCATCATTTCACATCACAAGATGTGCTGCTTTGCTAAACTTTCCTGTATATAAAATACACACAGTGACTGTAATCCAGTTTAGCAATGATATTTGCAACATCACTGGGGTGTTGTTTCAAAAGGTATAAAACACATTGGAAGCTTAAAAGGGGAAAAAATAGCTGTATTACTTTTCTATACAGATTAAATGATTCTGTTTTATAATGGTGTTCTTAAATCACTGTTGCTCGCTAGTGCCTCCATAGGTAAGCAACAAACTTGTGCTTTCAAACCCTTCTCAAACATAGCCCATACAGAATAGCAGCAAAACACTTAAGTTCCAGCCTGAAAACTCGTTATAAAAGGGATGAATTTACCAAAAGGCTGAAGGTGGGGATAGTGTTGAGGTTTTAAATTGGACTAATAATAAATTACTATGTAATTATTCAGGTGTTCTAGCTCTAATCATTATTTTTCCATAAAGAAAAAGATGCATTTTAGCTAATATACAAGTTGAAGTGTACAAATTAAGTTTATCAGTTATATGAAAAAAATTTTGCTTGAACCTGACAAGATGGAATAAGATGTCTTAAAAAAATGAATCAAGCACAAAACATGACTAGCTAATTCAGATATGAAAAATTAATTCCAAGACATTAAATATTCTTACTTTGACTTTATAATATGCTTACTCAAATTTTTGTAGCTCTAAGTAAAATTTTAGGTGTATGCTTTAAGTTGGCATGTCTTCCTACCCGCTTGACCATTTTAAAGAAAAACAAAAGCGGCAAATTAAAAGTACTTTTAAAACAAATATAAAACACTGCTTGTTTTATAGATTTCATCAAATTTAATGTCTGCATTTAGTTGTTAAAGAAATTAAAGACCTTTAGTCTGGGAGAAAATTAGGTCTCGGTTTCTGTGTTATGGATCCTTCTTGAAATAGCAAAGAATTGTACAGTAAAATTCCTTGGCAACCTATAGTATTAAACGGATTGGAAGAACAAAAGTATATATTTTAATTTATAGGTTTTCTATTAACAACTATCAGGGAAGTTATGCTGGGAGTAAAAGTTGTAAGTGGAAAGATTGTGCAGTCTTTCTAATAACTGTACACAAGGAGAATTCATCAAAGAAGCAAAGAGCTTTACATCTTGAACTGAGGCAAATTTATTTTGCCTTCAGTTAATTCACTGGGTACTACTAACGACTGGATAGTTATCTCCACTTGATTCTTTCCTGAAAACTGATATTCCTTGAAATTGTAGTTGATTTGCTAAAAGGGCTTAGCATTTTTGGGTGCAGTATCTGGTTGATTCATTGAGTCAGTAAAGGGCTCGAGAAGATTTTAGAATACTCGTAACAAACAAACAAACAAAAAAGCTCATGATTGCCAATATTATATTTACAGAAACCTATATTAAGAATCTGACTTTAAATATTGGTAGCTTGGAAATTGAGTTGAGAATTGTATTCTCTCCAACTGTGATCAGGACTTTTTATTTAAGGGCAGGTTGTTATTTTTAGATACTGTTTTGCAATGCAGCGTAAAATGCAGTACTGAAGTACAGTAGCATTATTCGGGAAAGTTTCATTCTTAACTGTGGCATTTCCTGTCTTTTTGTAGGCTTAAACCTGACCCTTAATATTATTTCAATGAGGATTTTATTTTTTTGTTTTTAGATAAAGTATAGTTCAGGAAGCAAAGCCTTTTGCAAGTAAAAGTAAAGTTATGCTCTTGATTAAAATTTATTAAAAAAAAAAAAAAACACACTAAGATTTAGGGGGTTTTATTTTCCAATCTGCTTAACAGATTTTGATTAAAAGATTATAATAATTTAACATTCTATTTAGAAGTTTGGAATTATGCAAGTATTTCTCTATTTTAGTTATAATATTTTCCATATAGCAATGATACTTGGGTGGTCTGCAGAAATGTCTGTGGATGCACAGTGATAGTACAGGAAGGGGGGCAAGGAGCGTGGAGAGGATAGCAGTGTCTTTTAGTCTTCTGAAAGTACAGATGTGTTAAATAGCACTGGTAACGGTAATACAGAAGATAATGAGCAACTTAATGACAAGGCAGAAAAATGTCAAATGACATGGTTTTTTTTAAAGTAACGAGTTTTTTTTCACATTTGGATGCTTATTTGATCTATATTTATTTCTGTAAAGTTAAGTGACTTTCCCCCACCCTTCTTTGCTTTTTTCCTTTTTTTTTTAACGTTAAAGGAATATATAGAAAAGGTTTAAAATATTTTTCTTCCTCTTCCCTATTCAATTTTTTTTAGTACACTCAAAAAAATTATGCTCCTTAAAAATGAAAGAAAGTCCATTACATTGAAACACTCACCTATTTAAATGTTCATACTGGTTTTAATGTGCTTTTCCTGGTTTTGTGCATTCTATGGTAATATGGACTGTATAATTTAGTTCATACAACGGGCTTAAGCATTGAGATCGTCCTGCTTTTACAGAACTCTCACCATGATTTAGTATGCATTGGATCCTGCTAATTTTTTTAGTCATTGCAAAAAGTAATGTTTGGGGTTTTGTTTTTTGTTTTTTTTTTCTCTTGAAATATTTGTATACAGCTATCTTGTGTTTGTTGACATGCATATTTAAAACCTCTTGTTTTATAACTACGGAAATCTTTTCTGTATGATTATGATCAACTAGAACTTTTTTCAACTAAACAGCACTGTTTTAAGAACCACAGAATCACTTAATTCACTTTGAAAATGTTTTGATTACTGAGCCAAAGTAGATATACTTCCTTATTCATTCCTAACAATACAGGCTTTCTTTTCCTATCTGTTGCTTTGCACACTGCATTCCCCCCCCCCCTTTCCAAGCCCCATGCCAAGGGGGCCTCCTAGATCTCAGCCTTACAGTCTAAAAATGTAACTTCGAAGAGTCATGGGTGTATGGGAGGGGAATCACTTCCTAAATCCAGAAAGGTCATTTAAAATAAAGATTAATGCAAATAGTGGACTAGAGATAAGAGAAACACTAGTTCCATATGTTTTCATTATCCTTGCTTATTTAGCAAAAATTAACACAGGCTATCTTCAACAGTATTTTCACTGGGAGCCTATTATTGACTGGATAACAATACTTCCTTTCTTAATTTCTAGATCAGAATTATTAAAAAAATAAAAGTAGCTATGCAAGTAAGCACTAGATAGAAAAAAAATTTGCAAACAATCATATTCCTCTTGAAACCGTAACTGAGCAAGTTTCTTAACAAGATTTGAAAACATTTTTCTACCGCTTGAACAAAATCTTAAGTCGTAAAACTTTTCAGATTTGCTATGCCTAAAACAGCAATCATACTTAGAGAGATTGAGAAATATTAATGCAAGTTTGTATCTGGTTCCATTCCTGTAATTTCTTCCTGACTCTTTATATTTTCTATTAATAACTACATTTAACTATGTTGTAACTCCACTTTAAAGTAGAACAAGACTAAAAATCCCGTCTACTCATACTATAATGGATTAAAACCCACTAATTTAATCCTAAAGATAATCTTCCGTGAAATAAAGGAAGAGAGGGTGTATAACCTCTAAGTGTACATACATCAGAAAAGAATTCTTTTAGTCAAAATACATAAGCTTTGATGGGAGGCGAAGGGAAATGACAGTGCTAGTTCTTGCTTCGTAGGCTTTAAGACAGCCAGTATAGGCACAGTCACGCTAGTGCTACGCGACCATCTCTCCCCAGTAGGACTTCTGTTGATTATTGAAGCAGCAATGAAAAAGGTAATAATAATATACATATTTAAAAAAAAAATTGTACAGCATCAAGGTTGTCTAAAATATAACACACATTCTGCAAAATTAGCTGGTTTAATACGAATGGCTGCATATTTATGCTAATTCATTTTATAGTATAGCTATTCAAAGCTTTCCTGGCAATAATGAGCACCATATAGGTGGGATTTTTTTTTTCCAGTTGCAGTAGTTTGTTACTAGTGTTAACTTTAGGGGAGCTGACTCTGGAGTTCAGCTGGTATCAAATTGCAGCCCAGACTTTTTGTATTATTTTGTCCGTGGGGATTTCATTCAGCCTGAGGGTTTTTTTCCCCTACCAGGACAGCTGGAAATTCACCAAAGCAAACTTCTGCATTCGTTTACAAATTCCATTTTTATCAGTGGGATTCAGGACAAAATAACTTATCGTTTTGAATGTTAGAAGAAATATCAGCGACTCAAAGTATACATGAGAGCGGCAACAATCAATCGGTGCTGATCACTTATAGGCAATGGCCAGCCAGGTATCGGGATGGAAAGCTGTTTGTTCCGTTTTATTTATTTATTGGTTTTTTTTCCATCACATCCTGAACTTTCAGAGTTAATTTTTCCTGAGAATCAAAGATTTTGTATTCTGCACGGCAGAAGCCTAGCATGGAGTAGTCATAGATTTCCTATGGTTTCCCTTCCAGTTTTCATTAGCACATATAGCATAGGTTACTTGCAAAGATGTTTCAGCTACATATAAAATCTAAGTACAGTTCTTCCAAAGGTTACAGTAATTTAAAATAATATTCATGCATTCTTTTCTATTATTTTATTACTTTAAGAGAAAATAATTTCTTAAAATTGGTCTTCAGATCATAGTTCACAACAGGACCTATTCAGAATACATGCTTCTAGCAAGCCTTTTCTGCATTAAAAAAAATTATATACTCCTTAAATATTTATACTGATTGCTACAAGTAAAAAAAAAAATATTAAATTTACCTTTTGAGTTTGTGGGGGAAAAAAAAAAGCTTTATTTTAAATTAAAAAAAAAATATGACCGACTTTAACTCTACTCTTGTACACTTCTCTAGGTAGTATACCTCTAGGCAATATACCTCTCTCATTTCTTGCATAGGTTTTAGTAAACCATCAGAGCTCCATCTTTCTTGCAGTGATGACTGGAGGAAGGGGGGAGGGGAGTCACCTAGGTTCGCCAGGTCATAGGCCAGGTGTTCTTCCAAAGTAGGCCTTACCAGAATGTCTTCCCCGCTTTATTCTGAAGTCCTCCTTTTTCACAGTGTCCCTTAGCGTTTCTTATTCCCTAGTGTGCAAAACCTGTGAAGAAAAATACTGTATATGAGATCTGAAAGGAGCAATAACTGTCTTCTCCTTGGCAATAGCAACTTGCGTCCCCAATAGTCCATGCCGCTGCTTTCCCTTGCCCAGTCTAACCAATGTGCAGACTACTGTACAACAGCATTGTCCTGAACAGGTAGTCTGAACACTGGGGCGACGGAGCAGGATCTCCGGACGCGTCTATTTATTTATTTTAAATCCTCTTTTAGTCTCGGGGAAAAACTGCCTTCCTGCATCACGGGTTGTGCTCGGCTCTCCCTCACACTCTGCAGCACTCACTGAAACACACTGAAGTGCTGTGATTTCCAGTCTTGACGTGGCACATTTGCAGCAGACTGGGGATCTGGCAATGAATTTAGGACCAGGAAAAGGGGGAGGGCTGGGCCTGAGAGTCCATATATGGGATGATGTCACCCTGGGGAGGTTTGGGTATGCACTGTGCCGCTGGTGAGACCGCTAGAATTGCCTGCTCTCAGACATGGGTCTGTGTATAAAATGGTACCAGATGTTTTAGTGTAATGTTAAGCAGTCATTTCATCTTCAGGCCAGATTTTTTTCTTCAACTGGGCAGGAAGTGGGCCCCAGTATGGAAAAGCTGTAAAAAGTCAAGATGTACAGTTTCACTGCAGCCAACGGAGAGCGAGTTAATGTAGACGCAGAATTTGCTGTTTTGTGAAGGCTGAAAAACCGAATTTACAAAAAGAATTCTGCTCGGAAAGCTAATGCAATAAGCCAGTGCTTATTTTGTTTCTTTTTAATGACTCTAGTTGTGCTTTTCTGTTTTGGCATTTCAGACCAAGAAAAGGGCAAATAGGTTCATTTTTTCTTGGAACTGTCAGCGGCATGCAGGCTGCCGAGACTTGAACAGTAATTAGAGTTACTTCCTGAAAGTGAAGCCCCCATGAAAAGTCTGGAGAAATGTTCTTTGTCATAGCCTCTACATGAGTAATTAGTTCCACATGTGGCCTTCCTATTTCCCTTCAGCTATTTTGGCTGGCTGGTTGAATACTTTGCTATAGCTCAAGATTTAAAGAAGCTTTAAAGTTTTCATTTCAAGCATCCACTGTGAAAATAGCTATTTCTGGTGTCATAATAAATTGCTTCTGGTAGATCAGTGCTATTAGGCCTGGCATTGTTTTTCACTGGTAACCCTGCTGGTCCCATTTTTCTTTTAACGGTGCTTGGTGGAATTATCCTGCTAAATTTTATCTTTGATGTTTACCAGATCTATTGAATTTTGCCAAGTATGACTTTACCGTAGATTCTAAGATATTCTCCCCACAGGCAACTATCCTTGTTCTCCTGTAAACTTTTTCTCTTTGTTACTCGTGCTGTTGTATCTAAGTGTTGTACTTGTCTGTTTTGTTTTGTGGTTGTTTTTTTTTAATCTGCCTTAGCCCATGGTCTAAAACAACAGCTAACATATCAAGTTAGCTCTTCTGAAGTCAAACCTGCAGGTGATTGTGTATAGGTCTGTATACGCACTGTATGGAATTGTTGCCAGTAGCTCTCTTTCTGCCTAGAAGTCTGAGGCAAATGTCAATATTGGGAATATATTCTGAAAGGTAGATCTCCACCAACTTCCTGGACAGGAATATATGTAAATCTAAATGTGTGCTGTGAGCTCTGGTGTCCTAAATAACTTCTGCGTGATTCGATTCTTGCTAGGTGATGACCAGATTCTGTGAGAGCCATAGCTCCTAGAGGCATGTGCAGGGCAGGCTGCAGAACACTAACTTCAGGGAGAATGAATGCAATAAACTTGAATGCTGGGGAAGTTGGAATCATAATCTCAGGCCAATGAAAAGGAAAATGACCTTCGTACTGTTTTGTGGTGGTGGCAGGCCAAGCACCGCATGTCCCTTTCAGATTGTGCATCCGATTC
>NW_008824411.1:5283065-5291468 GCF_000699105.1 Pygoscelis adeliae | reverse complement strand
CAGGGGTTGTGTGATGTTTTGTTTTTTTTGGGGGGGGGGGGAGGGTGGTGGTGGTGGTGTTTTTTTTATTAGCGAAGGTGGAGGTTTGAAGAAGCTATAGAAAGAGGTTTAACATGCAAAGCGCTGGGCTTTCTTAGAAAGAGCAGCACCACATCAGTGTCTAAGAGAAAGTGAGTTGGTGGGCAAGAGCTTTCAGAGATAAAGCTGTTATAACAGAGAAAGGAGAGCACGCCATGGATAAACCAGGAGGGCTCCTTGTCTGCATATCATTGTATGTGTAGGAGCTGGCTTTTTTGTTATATTCCTACTTGGCACTTACCTTGTGGAAGAATAATATGATTTTGGAAAGATTGAGTAGTGAGAGGTTTTTGTGAGTGAGACCCTGAGTATAGTGGGTCAGAGTTTCCCCAGTGAGGAACCATCAGAGATTAATTGCTGCATGTGCCACCAAGAGCAAGAAATTATGTTGTCAAGAAAAGACAGTGTTCCAGGGATCTTCTTTCCATACCAGCAGAAGGGGAGGTAGACTGAATAAAACAGGAGGCAATGCGTTAATGAGCCAAGCAGTCTTAAGGGCTGAGGGAAGTGAAGTTTTGAATCTTGCTGCCGCGTGCAGCAGCATTAGCCTGTGAATTTTTCCCGAGATGGTTAAATAGAACCAGAATAGCTCACCACATTGCGGCCTGGAAATTCGTTCCCTGTAAGCTTTGTTTCCTGGCAGAAGCAGAGCTCCAGAGGAATGGAGTACAAGAACAGGGGGTTTGGGTTGTTGTGGGTGCCCAGAAAGATGCTAAAGCCTTGTCAGGGAGAACCTCTAGTATAGTGCAGATCTATTCAGACCTGTTATGCATGTTTTCTTTCCTTCCTAAGAGCTGCTCAGCTAGTTACACGCATCTGTGTTAGACATTTAGACCCAATCCCTCCTTTTCCACTTGATCTCTATTTGGAAAGGAAAAGGCCCAAAAAGCAATCGACGTTTCCATTCCTTCTGATACCAAGTTCACACTAGACTTGAAATATTTGAAATCTTCCACTAAATAGCTCCCCAGCTATACTGTGGGATTTAAAACTGCTGCTGATCAACTTCCGAGGCTCTCATTTAGCTGTAGTTTCTTAAATGGCAGACTGCTTTCATGGTTGCAGTAATCTTGACTCAGAGAGTCGATATCAATAATAAATATTAACTCAGAGGTTATCCTAAGTGCCTTCCAAAGGTGGTGATAAACTTTCATTTTTCATGAGTTTATCATGCTGAAATTTCTGTTATGCCTATGAACTCAGCCCAGTGATTAAATTATTTTCCACAAGTCTAAAATACTCTTTGATTTTAACTTGTAGGAAACTAAGGATTTTGAAAAGTCCAACTTCCTCATTAACGCTTATTTGGAGGGCTACTGTGAAAAAGAAAATAGCTGTATTTCTGCTTGGTTGTTTTCTTTTCCTGGCAGACTGCAGTGTAGTGCCAGGCCACTCTTTATACTGAACGGGATGGGCATCTTTGAAACGGTGATGAAGTGTGTAGCTAGCACGGGAGCTATATGCTTCTTGTTGTTTATAAAACATTCTAGGCTGCATTTACACTAGTGAAGTGGCTGAATTGCTGCTAATGTGCATTTTTCCATTAAAAAAGTTATTGTATAAAGCATCTGAACAATTGTCAATTTTGTATCTCTCTTTTTCAAAAGCTGTAGATACGATCCAGGGAACTACAGAACAGTAAGCGGGATGTCTGCAGCTGATAAAGGAGTTGAAATAATAGCAGACAATTGAACGTAGTTATTTTTGAAATTCTGCAACAGAAAGTTGTCTGCCATGATTTTTTCTAGTGTTTTTTGCACATCCAGCCGTAAAGGTTAACCCTTTTCAGCACTCCAGAAGCTAAATAATGATTTAAGAGGATTAGAAACAGGTAGGCACAGGACACAGGGAACAGTACAGATAGACTGTCATTGTCATCATAGCAAAAAACAACACAAGACTACCTCCAGGGTCTGATTCTGTAGCTAAGTGAACAAAATGAGTGGAGAATTAAATGCCAATGAGAGTGAACAAATGCAAAGGAGTAGTCTCAATTTGCAGAAAATCCCCTGAGTTACACTGTGAAATTATGTTCACTCTTATCCAGAATGCTTGGGGTATGGATGCAAGAAAGAAGGTAAGGATAATGTGGGGAGAGAAGAGGTGAGCGTGGACGAAGCATTAACATGTAAGGCGAGAGTAACTGATATGTGCTTCTATAGAGTTTGTCACCTTTCTGTTAATCAATGAATATCACTGATGGCTGGGCAAGGTCTCATGCAGTCTTGCAATCCTGTTGTTTCTTGGTGCCCTGCTGCAGTCTGACCCACTAAATTTTTATTTTACTTTAAAAAAAAAAAGTTTGCCCCCTAGCGATTTTGTTACTCCTGGCCAGTGCATGTAGGAATGATCTGTGCTTATAAGTAGCTGTGCTCATTGTTATGAGAACACATTATGAAGCGTGTTGCTCATTTTCACCTTGAGCTTGTACCATCATCCTCATCTATTGATTGTAACATTATTCTTAATGTCTGAAAAAATTAGGAGGCTGGCAGCAGTTTATCAGTGCTGACTGAAGATCCCTTTTGGTAGGGATCCCTGTATGAAGGCTATATGACTGCTAAGAGCCACATCTGTAAGTGCTGCTCGGTTTTTCAAGTGGTCTGGCCTTGGTATTGCACATAGTGATTTGCTCGTTTATAAACTACTTCACTCCAGCTCTGTATGTGCTGGGTGATGTTCCAGCCTAATGCCCCTCTGTTGTGTAGTTCCTGTGAGTAAAACATAATGGACAGGTGAAAACTACAGCCTCTAAACACTGTTCCCTGTTCCCAGTCCTCTTCCCTTCCCCTACCTCTTTTTCACTTGCCCCCCCTCTGGCCTGCTTTCCCTCCTTATCAGACATATAACTTGGATGCTTTAGTATGTTTACTCTTCCACCTACTCTGCAGCCTTTCTCTCCCCAATCCCACTTTTCTGCTCTGCATATGTGCTTTGCCTCATACTTTGTAAGAGTTTGCAGGAGAGACATGAATGGGAAGAAAGTGGAGCTGGAAGGGGTCAGTCCAGCTATTTTGGGCATCTAACAGTTGAAATTCTGTAACAACTGAGTTTAGGAGCCCGTTTTTCCTGTATCTTCAGTGAACAGGGGACAACTCAGTTCCTCTGAGGTGGATACCTGTAGTTAGACAATGTCGATATCCACCCTCAAGTACATGAGGAACTGAACAGGAGGTTCAGTACCAATGCCACTTTTTCTTACCTCATTAGCAGTCTGTTTTTTTTCATCATTTCGTGTTCTCTGTTGTTCAGTATTTTTATTGCCTTTCTAGCCAGTGGTCAAAGTTTACCAATGCATAATCAGAAATGTTGGAAAATAACCAGAGTGCCATAGAGCAGGAATTTGCATATATGGGTGACTTTGCTCACTGTGTATTTTCCAGCTTAAATTTTGTGTATGCATTCATGCACGTATTTGAACATCAGAACTGATTTTTGGATAGTAAATTGTTTTGGGGGAACCATGTATGCTCAGCACAGTGGTAACAAGTGATTATAATGACTGGCAATGTTTAGATTGCACATAGGTTATTTCACTCCTGCTAAAACAAATAGCTGCCTTGTTGAATTGTTGTGGCCTAATGGGAGGTATTCTCTCTGCCTGTCATGTTTTTCTTCAGGAAAAGAACAGGATATGGAATAGCTTTGACATTTCCTTAGTCATTGCTTACTCATACACAACACACAATTAGTGGAGATGCAAAATTAGCTGAGCTAAGTTAATTTTCAGAGTGGTGGTGAAGAGCATGATATGCCCTGGAATAACACTGTCTTCTTTCTTGACTGTTGTGATCTCCACAGACTTTGTTTTAGCCCTGAAGCACGTTAGTGTTAAGCTGTTGGACCCTTTATAAAACCCAGATGTGCAGCTGAATCAAGTGTTCTTTTTCCCCACTCAGACTCAAATGATTCAGTCAGGTTACCACATCACTGGAAGATCATTGCTTCTCTCATGAAGATGTCACTTCTGCTACAAAGTGATTGTAGTATTCAGTAAAGCAAAATAACTGGGCAATAAAAGGGGACAAAGCATTTGAGTGAGTGTAGGGGCGTGTTGTTTACTGCTTAACCAAAGCAAAGATATATAATGGATAAACTTGCAGTGCTGTGGTTGGGGTGGGTTTGGTTTTTTTTATTCCTTTCTAGAAAAAAAAAAAAATCTTTGAAAATAGAACTGCCTGGGTGACCAAAAAAAGTGTATACTTTATAGAAGTTTCTAGTTAAAAATGCTGTGTCTTGTTGGGTTTAAACTGCTGGTTTTGTCTAATTAGAATTTGGGGTTTGATTTACCCCTCAAACATATATTTGTGAACATTCATTCTTCTGCCCAACTGAGAGACAGTTTGTTGTTACTTTTGTGTTTTTTTTTTCTGGCAAACTTTTGTGTTGCAGCTATTTCTATGTTTCAGTAACATAATACACTCTGGGGGCAGATCTTGGAGATCTTTGACTCTAATGAATACCAGTCACGTGACAGCAAATACATGATTTATTACTTGAGTATATTTTCAATAGTAATGCCTGGAGATGTTTTTTAGCGGGGGAAGGGAGATCAAGAAAGAGAAGGATGCAGTTGAAAGAAATTAGTGGCAAAGTGATGTTAACTCTCACCTCAGTTCAAGCCTGTGGTTTGTAATGCCAACATTGTGAATGATCCCAAAACAAAAACATCCATCCTTTTCATATTTAAGAATAATCTCAAGGGAATTGTGTTGTAGAAGCAGATCTTAAAATGAACACCAGCGATATTACTCAGGGCCTCTAAAACTGAAAGCCATTTCTTCTAGTATTTATTGTCTTTGGCAGAACTGTTATCCTCTCTTTATATTAACTGCTGCATGAAGTGTTGTCTTTGTCTTGCCAAAACTTCTGTTCATAATGCAATTTTTTTCTTAGGTTGACTTACTTTTGATAAAGACTTAACAATAACGAGCCAGATTCTTGAAAGTGAAATCGAGAATTACTTTCCTGAGGCTGAATATAGAAATCGGTCATTTGTGCTGTGCAGAGATGTATGCTCTAAGAAGAGATGACTACCAAAGAGCTTCAGTGTTGCTCCAGCTCCATGAAATGTATTGAGTGTACCCACATAACAGAACCATTCATTCTCGTTTATGACTGAGTTCTAAATCACGTTTCCAAAGATTAATAAGTGATATCCAAGGAGTAGTCATGTGAGTAATATTTTGTCTGGCTTTTCTGTAGGTTCTGAAGATTTAATCA
Organism: Pygoscelis adeliae; assembly: GCF_000699105.1. Lineage (NCBI taxonomy): Eukaryota > Metazoa > Chordata > Aves > Sphenisciformes > Spheniscidae > Pygoscelis > Pygoscelis adeliae. The sequence goes on along the minus strand of NW_008824411.1, from coordinate 5,286,167 downwards.
CCTACTGTTACTATCTGACTTTAGTATGTAGGCGTAAACATTTAAATTAGAATTAAGGGTCAACTTAAAAGCATTTTGATTGCTCAAAGATTTTGAGGTGTCCTGTGAGATCTGATTTCTGCAAAACTTTCATGTGAACTGGTGGATGCTGATGCTCCCAGGCATGATTTACATATTTGATTTTTTAGGGAGGTTGTTTCTTGAAAATGTGTGAAACAGAAGAGTTAATAAATCAACAGAATGTCATCATTTTTTATTAGAGTATCCCTGATATTTATAGTTGCTCTTTTTATCAGTGTCTCCCAGGAAGAGAGATTTCAAAATGGCTCATTATTACTCCCCTGTATCTTCCAATTTAAAAAGAAGAAGAAATTTTTAAGTCAGTTGAGCTTCCATAGCCAAAAAAGAGGTGGTGTCCTGCTTTCGTGGCAGTATGTGTTGGTTGTTGTTAGTTAACCAAGGTATGATTTATCAGTTTAAAACCCTGATAAAGCTGAGGTGCTAACAGATTTTTCTGTCTGTTATTTACTTCACCTGATTACTTTACCAGTAAAGTTTTAGTACTTTGCCTTAGCTGTTGCTTTACATGCAATACAAGAAAATGTGTGTTTATTGTGGCTTCGCTAATGTCCTCTTAGGAGTTGAGACAAGTTGTGTTCTAGAAACCTGTGAGCCATTGTGTTGTTCAGGTGGATATTTCCAAGTGTTTGACAACACCCAACTGTCTAAATTCACTGCAGCTACTAACCAGTAGTTTAGTAAAACATACTCTGTTGAGGCCTGTTATATTCATGGTAGCGTTTCCTTTTCTCGAATTACTAAGCATTTTCAAATGTTTATGTAAGTTCCAAAGAAACTAAACAAGTTACTGATATAGTTTGAGAGATGGAGCCATGTGAGAAAGACTATAAAGAGCTTTTTAACGGTGGGTTGGTTTAGGTCCCTTTCCTTGTGGATCTTCTTAATCACAGGGGATGCTTTAAAACTGTCTGTTGTGTGGTGCACTCATGACAAACACTTCAATTGATGCCTCTTGGCTCACACTCTTCAGAGGTCAAAAAGTTCTTCCCCCTCCCCGTTATTGTCTGAAATCATAGCAATAACTTAACCTTTGCAGTATACGACCCAAAAAGGAATAGTGTTCCTTCTTTGAAGTCCCTTTTTCTGCTGCAATATCTTTTTTTCTGCGGGATCTTTCATGACTCTTCTCTCTCCTTTTATGGTTCTTGCTATGCTGATCTATTCATTGTCATCTCTCACTGACAGTAACCTTCACTGTGTATTGATCTGTTCCTTTCATGGCAGTCTCCACAGCTTCATTCCAGGCCTCCCTTTTGCTGGTGGAACAACCTTTCCTTGGATGTATAGAATTACCCCTTCTGCTGTCCAATGAAGTACTTTATCCTAAGACAGCAAATACTTTAAATCGAAGTCTTTTATGTATGGCAATTAACATCTTAAGGATACGATCTTGATTTAAAAAAAAAACAAACAAACAAGAACAAAAAAACAACAACAACAAAATCCCCACCCCACCCCCACCCCTCTCTGGGTGCTACTATAACACACTGTAATACCTAAGGTGAACTTGCCCATATCATTGCTCACATTTCACATTGTCTGCAGTGGTTTCCTTTGTTGCTTTACAGACTTGCATCCGATATCTGAATCTTAGTATATTCTGAAGATCGCCTAAAGTTTAGGGATGAAGTAGACAACTCTGCCCTTGATTCCCTAATGGACCTTCTGTCATCTTTTACTCCAGCTACAAGGTGTGTTTATTCAATGTGTCTTTTCCAATAGCATTTTTGGTTGAACACTGAACCAAAACATTGCCTTGCAGGGGATGCAGAAAATGCAGAAGCAGCAGCAACATTTTACAGGTATTAATGTTGCTTACAGTGTTATTCACAAATGGAATGCTTGTAGGATGAGACCTGAAAAAGCAGTTAAATGGGTTAATTCAGGAGAGATCCAAGAAAATGAGTATAGATGCCTGAGACATTATGGATGTCTAAGCACGCTTCTGAAAATCACTGCAACCAAGCAGATTTCACAAACCTGATTGAGCTGAGCATTTTTACTGCTGTAAAAGCTCACATAACTGGTGTTTGTATAAAAAAAAAAATAGACTTCATAGCACAACATTATTTTCCAGAAGGTTTTTTTCTCTATGCTCTGTTCTGGAATATTTCAACAAGACTTCTAGTTGTTACTAGTTGTGTTAGTCTTCTGTGTAACTTGTATATCCCATGGGTTCAATCATTTCAGCTTTTTGTGACCTATAATGTGTTTTATCCATGTGTCAGATGGTTACCTTGAGGAAATCAGAAAACACCATCGAGTTTTACAGCACTCGCCATCCAGGTTGCAACCAAAGCACGTTGTGCAAGTGTGGCTTTTTGCATTCTGTTCCAAAAACCAATTTTCAATGACCTTAGCAAAGCCAGAGTATCAAACACCTGTGTCGTGTACTTGTGCACAGAGGAAGAAGGTTTTCAGACTGTGTGCCTCGTAGACCAGAACTGGCTGAGAAACTCTAGGGAGAGGTCCTGGGTTATCCCACAGCTTCCCTCCACAGGTAGACCTATATGGTTTGGTGGTTTGTTTTTTGGGTTTTTTTTTTTTGAAGGTGGAGATCACTGGACAAAGAAAATATTTGACAGTAGACTTAACACTAAAAATTAGCGAATTGAAAAGAGTTGTCAGGTATCTGAGAATTCTCTGAAAGCAAATTCAGAGTTTGGGAAGTTAAAAACTTAAGAAGATTGGAAAAAAAGTAATGGGAGAGTGGAAGGGAATAACTGATGGAAAGGTTTGTTCATGCAAGTTTGGCTTTGTTTGGAAGTGAATTTAATGTGAAGACTCTGGGATTAAGAAGGTGTTGTCCCAAGCCTTGAATACCTGCTGCTTTTTCAGCAACCTGACCTGACCCAGGCTCTAGGTTAGCATTCAAGAATACTAAGATCTGAAGTGCCAGGTTGAACTGTGCTATAGACTTTTGTGGGGATGCCAGGTCTGTTACTAGATTTTAGAGCATTTGATGCTGTATGGATAGCTTGCCAGGTTAATAAAAAAAAAAGTAATTACATATATATTCAT
>NW_008824411.1:5282401-5283019 GCF_000699105.1 Pygoscelis adeliae | reverse complement strand
CGTTTTCTTATGCACAAATGTAAGGAGACATAGAATCAGCAAAACTTCCTTTTCTTCTTTTAACATGTCAAAGAATTCTCAGTCCACAAGTGTCCATCAAAAAAAGACCTGCATAACAGGTAACCTTTGTGCTCTTGATTTTTCTGAACAGGCGTATAAATACACAGGTGCTGAGTACCTTTTAAAGCAGAGACTATGTCTGTCAGGCAAGATGATGTGTTCATCCCATGCTTGCACACAGGCTCTCAAAGACAAGATATTGCCATATATGATTTTCCTAAGTTTTGCTAAACTTGGTCTTTGCTTCCACCTTGCAACTATGCAAAACTTAAGTGACTTGTCTTTACAGGGATTAGTGCTGTGTCATTCTGATGTGCTAACCAAGTAACGCTTCTTGAGAACGTTTTCTCCATGCACATCCCCTCCTACTTGGACTTTTACCTTGAAGAGGAAAAAGGGAAGGTGCTCCAAGTTCTCTTCTATTACGTTTTTGCATCGCACTCATGCCCTGCTTAAAGCCTATCTCTAAAGGGGAGGAAATCCAAACAATTGTTAACTCATGGAAACAACAAATGCATCTGACAAATAGCAGCTCATCATTCATTCTCTTCCATTGAC
>NW_008824411.1:5280048-5282380 GCF_000699105.1 Pygoscelis adeliae | reverse complement strand
AGAAGGAGCTTGCTGCTTTGTAAATCTCCCTTGGTGTCTGATAGAAACATGACATGCTTGCTTTGGTGTTTGTATGTCACCAGGAACTGCTGAGAATGCAGGAGAAAAAAAAATAGTATAGGTTATGAGGAATAGGAGGAAAAGATGCGTTTTATGCAAACAAAGGCTGAAAGACCTTGGAAGTAATTGTTTAAATCAGCTAGGAAAGCTGATGGAATATAATGGTATGGAGGCTTTTTGGCAGAAGTAGTGTTTATTGGCTGGGTTTAGTATAGCACGGAGCATGTTGACTAGGTTTAAAGTTGTTAGTGCTGGAAAACTCCGTATGTTGTGAACAGGCATAAAATGCAACAAGCTGTGTGGCATGGACCAAGCTTAGTATGCCTGAAAACAGAAAACTCTACGGCAGGTTCACACAGACACAGTCAGCATCATTTGAGTGTGCATATCTTATATATACTGATTTATTAGCCAGATCCAGTGGTACTCTTTAGGAATGATTTAGCCTAACGAGAGAGAGCACAGACGTATTGCAGCATTTTCATGCACAGAGAGTTGTCTCCTAACTCCTGTGCTGACAAGATTCTGAAAGTGGACTTCAGATCCGGATTTGTGGGAGGGATTTCTTCGCTGACTGTCTATGAAACATTGCATGAAGGAAAATGGAAACCATATGCAATTCACTACACAGATCTGTTTTTCATTTAAATCTTTTCCTGTATTATATTTTCTACTAGTAGAAGAGAGAGAAACAAACTGCTAGATGAGTAGTATGGAGCTTAAAATAAAAGGCAGTGTTTTGTGTTTTTTTTTTTTAAACTGAAGAAAAAATGGTATTTGATCAGTAGTATAATTTCATGTAGGATTCTATAGAAAGAGGACAATTAGTATATAATATGCTGGAACATCTGTTGTTTTAAGCCTTAGTGGATTGAATTGATATGATATCAACAGAACTGCAAGTTTGCTGAGTTAATAGAGCTGTACCATTCTGATATTGGCAGATGAAAAAGTAAAAGTTTTGATGAACTCTGCATGCAGTGCTAAAATATTTAGTAGTTTATAATACTGTTCAAAAAATCCTTGATCTTATTGTGGAGTTGTGGAAAATTTCACCATCTCTGAAAACAGTCCAGTAGATTTACTCAGACTCTCAGGGTTTGTTTTTTTTCTTCCCTAGTTTTGAACAGAAGTACAATTTTTAAAAGTTCACGGAGACTCTTTAGAGCTGAGGTAGTCCCTTGTTTTTTGCACAGAGCCTGGGAAAAGAAGCGCCACAGGACAAATAAAATAGAATACAGTGCTTTAAAAAAAGCTGAGCTTTTTAATGTATTGGATATGTTATACTTTAAGTTCAGTCTGTGAATGAAGGACTTAACTGGCTTGAAAGGGAAGTCATGAAGATCTTCTGCCTCTTGGACTTCTTGGAAGCTGTACAAAATGGAGATCTTCAGTGATAATTACCAGGTGCTCAGCAGTACGTGTGTGTGCATGGTAAACACCTACATTTGTCCAGTGATTTCAAGCCGTGCTATCCAGCAATTTAAACAGCGTGGTAAGGAATCTCTTTCATTTGGTCAGGGTAGTAGTGAAAATTAAGCAAAGGAAATGGATCCCTAGATCCAGTTTTCTTAGATGTCCAAGGATAACGTTGTCTAAATCTGCTTGAAAAATAACAACACTATCGTAAAGGAACATTGCAGGCGTTCAAAAGTGTTTTTGCACGTCCTGTCAGCTGCACAGATTAAGGAAGGTTGAAGGACCAGTTTCAGATGCTAGATCTTTTTAAAGAGACTTTCAGTATTTTAGTGTAACTATTATAAGAATGTTAAAATAGCTTCTGAGCACTAGAAATGTACAGATCAAATGATAGTACACACTTTATACAGTGAAGAACTGCACAAAAAGGCACTAAACTCACAAAAGTAATTAGAGGGACTTTCAGAAAGCCTCAGCAGATTGCATGCTGATGACGCTGCTGTCATGCAGTTGGTTGGAATCTGGCTTGATTTAATTAATAGCAAAGACCTGAAGGCACATAAGGGCATAACCGAAAAGCACGTCAGAGAAGCTATTGAATGTTTCTGCTGTTTGGTCAGTGTCGCACAACTCGAATGTTCTCTCAGAGTATTTGAATTCTGAGCAGGAAAATAAATTTAAATGTGATTCAATGGAATGTAATTCTGAATTCCTGCTTTTTTAACATTAAATACAGGAGAGAATTGTTTCTGCTTCATTCTTTTTGAAAGGTGTTAATGAGATACACTTAATTCCTGTATTCGCTCATTTTTTTTAAAATGCGTTGAGATGCCTGCCCTGTGAGAGTGGCTAC
>NW_008824411.1:5265222-5279508 GCF_000699105.1 Pygoscelis adeliae | reverse complement strand
GGCTACATGTTAATTTGGGGCTGGTGTAGCCAAAGCTTCATTGAAAACCATAAGTGGGGGGGGGGGGAAGGATACTTTTATTTATGTAGTAGTAAGGTGCTAAGTGGAGAGGAGATGTAATTATTGTATCCTTGTGTTTTATTGACAAAGCATATAAGATCTTATTTTGATTACTGTAGAATAATTTGTAAGCATATTTCACTCCTCAAAAATCCCAAATTAAACAAAGAACTCTAACAAAACGATGTTAATCCTTATAAAATATGTTTGTCTGGTGTATCTCATTCCCTTTCAATGCTCTCTGCTTGTGTCTTTAAACTGTAAGCACTTCAAAATACTGATTGTCTCTGTGTGCATCCAAATCTCAGTGTAAAAGATGTGAATCTAAGTTATGGCATTTGATCCTGCTGTAACAAAAATATTTACTACCAATAATATTAACATTTGGCTTGTGCTTTGTTTCACAAAATCTCTTTTGGTTTTAGAAGTTTTCTTTTGGGTTCCTTAATTTTGGAGGGATGGGAAATATTTTGTTTTTCAGGTTGGATAAATCACAATGCTGTCTTTTGGTCTGAAGTTTTCCAGTTAGCTAGAGAGAAACATGTTTTTCTGTGGAAAATTTAGCTGTTCGAATGTATTTGAATTATCTGAAATTTTATTTATATACTTTCCACCTGTTGAGAAATATTTGTGGTGTTCTTTTAGCTTTCGTTCATAATTCAAGCCCCTGTTTTGAAACTTCATATTTGGCATACTCTGAGGTATTGACAGACTGTTGCCTTGACTAGGAAAAACAATCATGGGCATTTAAAAAACACATTCTTGGTGGTGTCCTTCCCTTCTTCACTTTGAAGATTCACCGGGCGTTTAACTATGTAAAGTCAATATGCTGTTATTTTGGAAGTCTCAGTTATGTTTAAAGATACTGTGCATTCAATTCCAGGGCTGTTAGTATTTTGTTCATTCATAGAAGGGCTGATAGAAAACTTCCTGTGCAAGACGGCAAGCTTGTATAAATCTCCATGTAATGTGAATATTTCTTTTCATTACTACAGTTTATTGTCTGTTTATTACACCATTAGCTTTCCTTTTTTAAAAACTGCACATATCTTGCAATTGTAATAGAATCATAACATAGGAGTTGAAACAACTGTTTGAGTTGATCAGTGATAGGAGAGAGAGAGTAATGTATAAAGGCAGTATTTAATTACTTGAAAAGGGATGACCATAACAGACTGTCAGATGTGACAGATTACACAGCCCACTCAGTAACTACAATGCCACTGTCTTCCCAGCAACCACATTGTCCCTGCAAATCAACTTGTTCTTAAAGCAAGCTGGAAAAATCAATGAAGAAATAATCTCTAATTGCAGATGGTACTCCAAAGAGAGGCTGTAGCCCTGTGTGAGGTCTGTGTAAACCTCTTCCTCTTGCCCTGAGGCTGAGACTACACATGTATGTGTATGTACAGTGCTTCGTATAATGAAGAAATCAGCAGGATCTATTGTGGGTTTTTTGGTTGGGTTTTTTTTCCACAAGTTGTTAATTTTCACTATAGTATAGACGTGGGGATTTAAAGGCACAATGATTCCTTCCACAGAAGGAGATGCTAAAAAAGCAGTAGCTCAGGAAAGATGCAAGGGAAGGAAACTTCATAATTCACTAGTGTTGGAAATATTTAGAGGAATTAAATGCATTTATTGATGATAACATGTTGGGAATAAGCAGTATGATTGGAGTGGAAGTTGAATCGAGATTTTTGCCTTTGTCTGCGTCACCTGCTCGTTGTATGATGTTGAGCAAATTCTTTCTGCTTTGGGTTCTTCCTCTTTTCTGTAAAGCCTTCAGAACAAGATCGTGTTACAATGTGATGCAAAGTACATGTCTGAAGCTGCGGTAAAATAGTAACAAAAACAGGTAGTAGGGAATGTTTGAAGTTATGCAAGATACGCTAGCTAAGTATGCAATGGGAGATGGATTGTGTATACACAGTTATGTTTTATTGGCTCTAAGATTGAATTCTGTCCCACAAAATCTTCTGCAGTGTCCCCTTTAGAATAACTCTCACAAGTCCTGCATTTGAAAAGCTAGAGGGGAAAAAAACCCTCTGTATACAATATACTGCCTCAGTTTTAGGAGAAGAGGTTTACAGAAAGGTCATGTTTGGATACAGCCTGTCTTTGGAATATAACCTGTCAGTTAGTGCTTCTGGATCCTTACCCCTGTAAAATTTGTCTAAGACTACTTTGGACTTCAATGAATTGGATTCAGTTTGGAACTTCAGTGGAGTCTCCTTTGTTATGTGGCCCGAAGGCCATATTTCTGAATCTGTGTTTTTCAAGGACATGTTGCCTCTGGCATCTCTCAGACAGTCTCTTGAGCTGATTCTTCCAAGCTAACTCTTTGTTCCATTGCTCTGAACCAGAGAGGTGTTTCCTTGCCTGAGAGGTGAGGAGTGGTTTCCTGCAGGTCTCAGTAGTTCTTTCCCTTCCAACTATCTCCATCATACTACCATCACAACTTATCAATCCCTTACTTCAGGGACCTTCAATTCCTCCCCCCAGTGACTTCCTCTCTTCTACTGTCATATCTGCATGCCACAGTCTCCTAATAACTGCTATCTAGAAGATGTAATACTGCAATTCTTTCTGCACCGAGTCCCTTTACTCCCCAGAACCAGTCTAGTCCCACTTAACCATTTCTGCACTCTTCTCCTTCATGTCAGTATATTTCAGTTGCATCAGAAACTTCAGTGGCATATAGCTACTGTTGCTTTAGTTATCCTTCACCAGTATTTCACCAAAACTTCCTTGCCTGTGACGTTACTCCAGTTCCCAAGGACAACCTCCTCAAATCTTGTTATTCTTTTCAAACTTCTTTCTACTCTTTCTACAGATATCTCACAAATATGTTTGATGGGGTTAATAGTTCATTCGCTGTGCATAGAAATAAAAACCACAAATATGAATGTGTCCCTATAACTATGTATTTTGAAGGCGAATAAGTACTAATATGCCACAGCAAAAAGGTGTGGATTTTTTTCTCAAATGAGATTGGGTTACCAAAAGATTGTTTTCAATAAGGAATGACTGTTCTAAACAAAGAACATTTTTCTCAGGGCTTCGGTCTACGTGGTGTTGTGTCTGCTTGTGATGGACTTGAGTATTCTGCTGGAGATCTGTGTTTTATTTTTCCTTGTATTTTTCTGTTGTTTTGTTGCTTTGCACTCAACTGATCATACAGAAGGAAAAACTGTTTGTGGCCAATCTGTCATAATCTGAGACCTTGCTATACCACACATGGTTGGGTTTGGAAAGAACATCCTCTAGGAGAGGAACCTGTGGAAATCATGACCGGTTTATTTACCTAATTGCAGCTGCAGTCTAATCTCCCACAGAATTTCTTTTTACATAGAGGTTACATTTATCTTCACTACCTATTATAATTTCAGTATTTTAAAATGATTAATAAAGATGTCTGCTAAAGGCCAAAAAACTCATGGTAAATTTCTTTTACATAGGGTATGTGCATATAATTAAAGCAAAACATTCCGTAGAGCCAGGAAGTCAGAGATGAGGCCTTACTTCATGGTATCGGAAGGTAACATCAGGGAGAGCTATTAAACGCATGCCCAATTTGTAGTCTTCTGTGCAGAATCTGGTATTTTACACCGTGCTCCACTCCTTATGTTTATGAAGGTGTTGGTGATTCATTCTTTTAGTGTAGCTCCGCTACTATCTATGAATTTTATTCTCTTTTATTGTATACCTGAACATGCTTATCCGACTGAGTCTATATTAAAAACAAAAAACATCTTTCATGATCTTTGGTGAGATTAATCATAACTCCTTTGTATAGGTAAATCATAACTGTGTTGCATTTGTTTACCCCATTTGGCCTATCTTCCCCAAGATAATTTGTGACTTGATTTGCAACGATAGTGATATACCTGATTTGAGGTCAAAAGAAGTGAGGAATAATGCCAAACTGTGGCCATCCCAGTTTTTATTCAGGGGTATCCCTGGTAAGCCCTCAGACATTTGGATACCTAAACATACTTTTATTGCTCCTACCTGTACAGATAAACCTGTAAGTGTGAACTGGTTCCTATCAAGGTTTTTTTCTATTCCCAGAAAGGGAGTATAAATTATTTTTTTCCCAGCAAAATTTGAATTTATAAGATAAGCTATTTATAAATCTAAATGTTTTTAGAAGTGCTTCTAAACACACTTAAAAATTCTTCCAAGAATTTTACCAGATCCCAAGAGGAGGCAACTAAAATTGTTCAATGTGTCTTATGAGAGTAAATGTTACTGAATTAGCCTTATCTTGTGGATAGTCTGCAGGGTCTTGTTTCTGTGAGCTTTGGGATACATCTGTGAAGACAGGGAATGTGGAGCCTAGGTCAGTACAGTAAAGGAAAAACAGCAGAAAAGATGCTGAGCAAATACTATCAGATGGAAGGAGACTGGAGAAGTGGGGACAGCAAGCTTGGGAAGGAAGAGTTGGAGAGGGAGCATACTCCGTAGTGGAGACTGTCTCGTGTGGAACAGGTGGCACTACAAGGCTTAGTATGTGTTGTTAGAAGATACTGCACTCCTGAAATTCTGGATTGTCTCTCCTAATCCGGTACATACATACAAAGACCTTAGGCTTAGCAAACCATAAGGAGCCTAAAGAATGTTGTCAGCCTTCCAGAAATCTTCATGTGATGGTTGTAAGGTTAATGATAAAAATTAAACTTGTCGATAGCAGCTAAGTTCTCCAAGGGTTTGTGGCACAAATGCAGGTGTTAGACCCTGAAAGAGCATCCAAAGATTTGAGTAGGTATGCTTGAAGACCCTGTTAGCCGATTAAGAAATGAAGAAGTTGGTATTTAGTTAATCCTTCAGTCTTAGCTAGGTGGCTGCTTAGTAATGAATGCTAGTTCCATCTTATGTCATGTGGAAACACAGATCATCAAAACTAGCACTTTGTGTTTATTGTTCCTGAAGATGTTTACCTTGAACTGGTTTGAGCATGTGAAGGACATTGCCTGAACACTCGTACTAGGCAATTAAAGGTTGGCCTTAAAAAGCTCTTTCTCTATGTTCTTTACTTGCTATTGAAACTGGTTCGCTAATATTGTTCTGAACAATATTTATTTTGAATCAAAGATGTTGCTCTAGTGTGCACGTGAGAGAAAATCTTGCTTTCCTGTCCTGTAATCATCTCTGAAAATGAATGACTCTGTACTTTTCAGCATAGAAGTTATGTACTGAGGCCATTGCTAAAGCACGGTTATCTATATTAACAGAAATCTCTGCTTGCTTCCATACTGCTTTTGTAATAAAGTCACATTTTACCTGAAAATGCTGCATTCTTGTTTCCATCTCCATTAAGACCCACTGTAATGAAAATTCCTGAATGAATGGCAATATTGGAGACCTGCTTACCTGTTTCCAATAGAAATGACAACTCCAATTTACCTGAAATGTTTAGTCTGTCTAGTGGAAAACATGAATTTGTTGAGGGATATCTCCTTCAGAACTCTGTCCCAGCATCTTCCCAATGTCAAAGGGAAAGTTTAAGAATTCCTGCAAGCGCTGGATAGCATGGAAAGCAACTAGAAGAGGAGGTGGATATTCAGAGAAATATCACACCTCTACTTGTACTCTTCTCAGTGTTGACTTAATTATTTGGGGTTTGGATTTTAATTTTACTGCTTTCTTCTGCTCACTGCCCTACTCGCTTGCACAGCTAAGAGAGAGTAAAGCAGAAACAGTAGTTTGCAAAGTTCTGTTTGCTTCCGCCCAGTACAAATGCCCTAATGGTTAAAGGAGTTGAACGAGCCGAATTTAGGTGAGTACCTGAAACTGCAGGATGTATATGACTTTTGGAGTTGCGGAGATCCCCGGCTGATTTGGCAGGGTTTTCCTCCATGAGCTCTCAAAGCAGAATCAATGAGACCTGGTAATATGGGACCCTTCAGTACTATTTTTATGGTTGTTTTTCAAAGTAGAACCACAGTTTACTAACCAGTGCTTTTAGCTGCCTAAGGAATCTGCTTGGGCGCTATGAAGTAAAAGTATCATATCTATATTAATCCAGTGCCACCTGCTGAGCCAGCAACTGCATTGTGCACTGTGTCTTTTCTGATCATAGAGTTGCGTTGAACTAGCTGACACTCTGGTAGTCTAACTTAGGCATAAAAGCTACTGCCTTTGAAGACATGTTTCTGGAACTTTGTAAGAGCTACTTTCTGTTTTTCTTTCAAGTTGTGTTGGATAAGATTTGTGTCCTCTCCTGCAGCTCAGAACTTCTGCTTTACTAAAGCAGCACCACGTTCTCCAGTAGCTTTAAAGGGAAAATAGGGCTTATTTTATGTATTACTATTTTCCTTATATTTTTTGTAAGTGTGCAATTAAAATGCTATTTACTATAGGTTGCCCTCCAACCCACCCCACCCCCCACCCCCCCTTCTTAATTGTTTACTTGGAGCTCAGAGAACACAGTTCATTGTTAGGAAGAAAGAATAATTCAGACAACTTGGTCAATCAGCGTGCAGCTTGTTTTAATTTTTACACTGCCTCTATTGTGTGGAAAATATGACTTTTATAAGCGTGATAGTGCAACCATGAAATGAGAGTTTTTGAAAATGTTTCATCCATAAAATGAGAGGGTTTCAGAAATTGATTATGTGCACTTAGATGATATGTAATGTAGGTTCCAAAGTTCTTCAGGTGTATGCTGTACAAATATTACAGGCAAAAAATCTACATGAAAGGAACATTGTTTGCAAAGTCAAGTACTCAGAAGCTAGGAAATACTGGATTTATGGTTGTTTGTGCAAATGTAATTCTCCACTCTTGTATGTGCTTTCTGCACACTGAATGAGGCAGGAGTCCCGGAGAAAAATAGTGTGCAATCACGTAATCAGATACTTAATCACAATGCATACACATATGGAGCGGAATTAAGGTTGTATGTGCAACCATAAATCTGACATTTCCCTGACTCTCAGGTGCTTGATGTTGAAAGAATTTCATTTAAGTTGCAACATTTGTTGGTTTTAGGTACAATGTCCTAACTTTAAAAAGGAAAAGGCTAAAATACTTTATGCAACTGTTAAGATTGGATGCAACTCTAAAGATGGAATTTCAGGGTGAGGGGCTGAACTTCACAGCTGGTCCAATTCTCAAGTAACACAGCGCGAGCTACTTTAGATTGGAGCAGTGCAGTGCTGGGGACATAGCTACGCTTGCCCCAGTAATTAGCCCGCTGCAACTGACCACTCTTGCTGTGTTTTGGACCTTCTACCTTCAGCATTGCAATAGAAATCATTGCCAGAGGAGTTGTAGGGATTAGCAGCGGTGGCTGGCAGGGTGAGAAAATTGTCTCTTTGCAGTGGTGATTAATTGCCAGATTCAGGTATTGTGGGCATGAGGAATGCCAAACTCAATCTGTTTTCCTTCTGGGTGAGGAAAAGCGGAGCAGAGTTTCATGGGTTGGGGGGGGAATCTCCTGGCTTGAGGAGTTGTTGTTTTTTTTTTTTTCTGCTATGTATTATCAAGAGCCTACTACAAACTGCACAGATTTGAGAGATCTTCAAAGATTAATCCACAAGATAGATTAACAGTGGGAAATGTGAGGGGGTTAAAATATTTTAGATTACTATCATCTGCTAAATTTGAAATGGTGTGCCCAGATTGACTATTTTACAGTGCGTCAAGATTTTTGGAAGAGTAGGTGGTTGTAAGAAGGTTTCAGTTCAATTTATCTTCCTAAGTAGCCTGTCAAACCTGATGGATAATTGTTCAAAAATGTAACAGCCATCTTGCACAAAACAAGCCAACACAAAACAACCTATGGCTGTCCAGCTATTCCTGCCAGCAGCTAACTGCTTTTGGAAAAGCTTCGTAAACTGGGCACAGTTCAACTCCCTTGTCACCCTGTCTTGACAGCTACATCACAACATAGAACTGCCTGTGCTGTTGGAGTGCAAGTGGGATTTGTGCATCCAGCACTGTATTTGGGTCAGAAAGCTTGCAGTGAAGTGAGTAGATTCTTGGCCTTCGACCCCTCGCTTTTTAATACATCACTTCAGTTCTGCAGCTCTCATGTGGAACTGCACTGATCAGAAGTGTAATGTGAAACTGATTTTGCAAAACAATAAATTGCAGAGAGCTTGAGGAAACAGGTGGTTTCGGTTAGTAAATTGCACATAAAATACAAAACATCAGTAAATGGAAGTCTTGGCCCCAGGAGAGGAGAAGCGGTGTTTAGCCCCCTTGCTTTCCCTATTCTGGTGATTGGTTTAAGCTCACTTGCCTTTGGCCCCAAAGGGGGCTTGTTGTAGCAGCCTAGAATAGCCAGAGCACTGCAGAAGCCTAGTCATAACCTTCCTGTCTGCCTTTGCTGAGGATTGTAAATAGCAAGTTACAGCAGTGAGGAATCTGAGCTTCACATGGGAATACCTCTGATACGGGGATTTCCCAAGTTGCTGGATTTGCGAACTCTATGGACCCCGTTAGTGGCCAGAGTGGCATAATCTGCTAGATTATCTGGACTCCTTTGAGGTTTTACAATGCTTCTGTTCTTTGTGATGGCATATCATTCACAAAGACAAATGAAATCATACCAAGAAAAAATAAAAACTAAAAAAAAAAAACTAAAAAAAAAATTCCTTCCTTTGTAATTTACACTGAATAACTTTCCATGAGGCTCAAACTAACTGCAGTAATAAAATGTAGTTGATATCAAATTAATCTTACCAATTTGATGCATGTGGTAAGGATGACGGTTGCTTCAATCCTTACTGTACCAAAGATGTATAAATGTAAATTGTGTTTTCTGAACTGGAGCTTTCTTTAATGTTGACTTCTAGCTGTGTTGCAGCTAAACCCGTGCCCAGATCCAAGACTGCAGACACTCACACACAATTAATCTCACAAATTTATGAATGCCAGAGCATGGAGCAAAATGAAAACAACTGGAGGAATGTATAAGGGGAATAATTGGACTGTATCCAGATGTGCATGTGTAAAACATCACCGATTGACTCCTCCCCCATATCCTGTCTGAAGAAAGGAATTTTTTCAAAAATAAACTGGGGTTATTTGAAAGAAGTTGTGGTGTCTGAATGAAATCTAATAGGCAGGATTAGTGGTAATTAGGTACATTCTTTGCTCCTTGCTTTTTTTTTGTTTTGCTTTTTCAACTCTTTTAGTATCATTGAATTTAGCAGATTCATTGCCAGTTTCAGTGTTACAGCTGGAGCTTTTGCTACACACATTTGAGCTGCAGGATAGAAGAGGAGAAACACAAGGATTGTATGAGTGTGTGTTGTGCACTGAAAATTCTATGGGTAGCAGCGGGTGCTTGTAAGTTGTGTATCAGGATATTTTTGTAGTGAAGGCTGGTTAAGAGGCAGAGGGACACTTGAAAGGTTTTATATAGAGAGACTTCACTAAAATGAAAAAAAAAAGAAATGGCCCTTCCTCATGTCGTATTTGCAGATTGGAATAGAAATGAGGGTAACAAACATACTCTTGCACAGATTTTGTTAAATCTTTGGCTTTCAGTCAAAGAGGACTATCGCAGCATATGCAGTTAGGGCCAGCGTCTTTCCTCTCAGTCACCACCGTATACTTTCTGACAGATCTACGATTACAACCGGGATGGTAAGAGAAGAAAAAGGGAAGGGAAGGAGAAAAGTCTAGACTAGAAAAAAGTCAACTTTTGCTTTACTGCTTTGTTGATTTAAAAAAAAAACACAGATTAATCTGTTGTCCCCCTAATTATTTTGATGCACTTTTTATGTGCTTCCTCTTTAATAAATTGCATTGCCCACCTTTAAATACTTGTGTGCTCTCTCAGCACAAACTTTTCCTAGACATTTTGTAACACTTATTTTTCTCCCCAAATTAAAATAGCAGGAACCTTGGCTGAGTTTCACAAAACACCCTCACAGGCTTGCTCTACTGTCTTATGTTTACTTTGGTTCTATGCGCAAATAGGTTGAGGAAAAAGAAAGAAATAGCACTGAATCTTCTTAAAAGCTGCAATTGATACTTACTGCGGGGAAGACTCGTAATGCTCTGATTCTTTTTCTAGTCCTTGCTCACACAGCAGTGTCCCTGAAGCCAAGGACATGAAAATAAAAAAAAATTCTTTGGGGTTTGGACCACGAGACTCTAGCCACCTCCCTCCACAAAAGCCGTTATCACAGAAGCACTCTGTGCCGATCTCTTTTCACAAAATCTTGTTTTGGATTTCAACCTTTATTTTAGGTCTGCTTAAAATGGAGTTGAAGCAATATTACAGTTTGGCTTCTGTTGAAGGGATGGGTTAGAACTTAGACTCTGTGCTTCAGAGTCTAAGCACTAAGTCTAAGTGCTTCCCCCCCCCGCCCCGGCAATGGAAAAGGACATGCTAAACTGTCCAGGCAGGCTCTCATTGTTGCAAGAGATGTAAAATTCTTGCACTTAAACTGAATGAACACAGAGGCACGATACTGTTTTTACACCAGGTATAAAATTGCCAGACACAAATCTGATTTAACAGAATATGTTTTCAAACTTAGTGTCACAATGTTTCCACTAGAATACAGTGAAAGATATTTTTGAGAAATAGCAATAGTCCTTGGATAAAGAGCCCCAGAGGTTCATCTGAAAATGCTTTATAGTTGGAAAGACTCTTTAAACAAACAAACAAAAAAATTCAGAATTGCCACAGCTTGTCATGTTGATTTGCTGAAGTTGCAGCAGCTGTCGAGGTGAGATCGAGTTGCTGTGGCAACAGCACATATTGTATAACAGTACCACACCACCATCAAACCATTGAGGTGAGAAGTAGTTTAAAAGCATTACTAAATCTTTATGATACGTCTGCTACATTTTCAACCTTGTGGTTGGCCGAGTTTACTCAGCTTAGCCTTCTTGGAGCCCAGAAAGCTCAGCTGCTGAATACTGTAAAGAGAAAGGGGGGGGGGGGGGAAATTCTTAATTTGTGGGGGTTTTTAAATGCTCAAGTTAAGCTGTCTCTGTATAACTGTTCTTGTTAATTATGCTCACACTCACAATGCAGAGTTACTGCTGTATGTAAATGCATTTTTCTCTCCTTTTTATACTTTCTATTACAAGCAAGAGTGACTTTTTTTCACTGTTTTGGATAATGAGAGCAGGAGATGTTTAGAAAAATCTATTAAAACTTGGCAGAGAAAGCCCCAAAACATGAAATTGGCCTGGTTTTATGGTTGCATTACAAATATGGGCAAAATCCCTAAAGCATTCAAATGGTGAAGTTTCTATCTTTTGTGACAACACATAGGTACTGCGCTTTCTTTCCAATTTGCTTGCTTTCCAATCCTTTGTGCTTCCCACAGCTGTTTAATAGAATATATAATCACTTCCAACCACATTATTCACAAGGGCTATCTGTTTGTGTGCCCCACCCTGTATATCATACATTCAGCTAGAGAACTTCAACTCTATTATTTTACCAGTCCAGTGGCCTCTAAAAGATCTTTAAGTCTCTTTTCAGCATTTCTTTACTAACAAGTGTGTGTCTTGGTGGAGTGATTGGTCATGTAAATTTTTCACCTACCTTCACCATTATTTCACTTTTTTTTGGTTAATTTTGACAAAGATTCAGGTCACCTTGAGTCTTTTTTGAGCTGTGATATTTAGATGGCTTTAATTAGAAACCAGGCAAAAACCAGTGGCTAGGTTATTTCATACTTTTAAACTTAAATCTGAAAAAAAAAAAAAAAAACAAAAAACCATGAACAAAAACATGGTATCAACCTTAAGCAGAGGGGACAAAAGCAGCAAGAGGAGCAAGTGTTGTGAAAACCCTGCAAATCACAACCACCTGGTTGGAGTAGCGAGTCTCATGTAACTTAAAGAAGAACTGACTTCAGTTGCAATGTCCAAAAAACAAACCTGCGAGGTGCTGCCCAAAGCACTAGTTAATAATTATTGCATACAGCTTGGAGTCGGCCCAGATTCTACACTGCTGCTGGATCCTCTCATGGGTTCATGCATACCACAGTGATTATTGAATGCTTTTTCAAGGTCCATTGTATGCTGTTACTCGTGGGATTTGGTGCCTCTAGTGTTGAGCTGTGGAACTATTTAACAAAGCTGTGTCAACAGCAGGTATGGTAGCATTTCTGCTCTGTAGTGATCTCATGGTCTGTGTAAGTTCAGTTGGTTTTAAGCACGCCATACAAATCTGCATGAAATGTCTTCTTGTGCTTGGGAGCTGATGTAGCTATAGAATATTTTGTAAAAATTATTCGTAGCATACTTAAGAGTTGATGGAGTCACTTGCTTCTGCTGTTCTTCAGAATCAGAGGGTGTTCAGAAGGCATCTCTCCTAATCATCTGCATTTCTGGGGACTGGCTTGCACATTCAGTGTCCTGGTTAGCAAAGAGAGCCTGAAAGTGTGCCCTTGGGCACAGTTTGCTCAACTGCCACACTTGGAGCAAGGGCAAGCTGGGTCATGCCTATATCATATTATGCTGCTCATTGAGCCAGCTTACAGCTGTTCTGGAACTGAAAACACTGTCATCACACCTGCATAGGTACCTGTGCTGATAACCTTATTAAAAGTCAGGGCTCACTAACCTGGGTGCAGCCCCTTGGAAACAGGTCTATCCTACTTCCAGATTTGTGCTCGGTATCTTCGTTCAGTGTTGCCCTGTGCAGGATGATACTACGCTGACGAAACTCAGTTTGGCAGGGCTTCCTGCGTTTTGTTCTGTTGTGTCCTTAACACAGGTGATGCTGTATTCACTTTTCCAGTATTGGTCTGTCTGGCAAAGGATATTTGATGTTTGTGGATTTTGAAGACTAGGAAGAAGAAACTGAAGTAATAGTGATGAGGAAGGAATCTTTCCTTACAGTAGACTTTAAAGCCTATTAAACTATCTAGCCCAAGCACTACTTTGTTCCTAGCAGATGCAGTTTCGTTGTGTAGTTGCACAGCTTGACACTTTGTACTTAATTTAAGTGAGGCTGCATGGAGGCAAGTCTTAAAAAAACCAGTTACCAGTTTGTAAATAATCCTCATTTTCCTAACATGATATGGTTTTGCAGCCTTTGAAATAGGGTCTAGCTGCAACATCAGAGGAAAGAGCATGTTACTGGAAGACTGCCAGATGACCTCCAAGCTTTTAGTCAAGGTGATAAGGATTGTTAGCCCTTGGGGCAAGAAATGTTTTAAGTATTTTTACAGTGCCGGTTTGAAATATTCTCTAGATGTTCCCACAATGCAAGTGATGATAATGGTCCTGTTACTAGTCTTGAGTTTAGCAGTAGATTGACAATATGTATTTCTCAGACCTGCTTACCTTCTTCTGCTCCCGTTGCATCATAGACCCACACATTTGAACCAGTAATAAGAATATGACTGAGTTCTACTGAGCTACCTCTCTTTATTAACCACAAGTAACAGATCTAATAACTATAGCATTTTTTGGCTGAAACATTTTGTTAATTGCTTATTTTAGTTGCTTGGGTGAGTGTGCTAGCCTGTTAAATCTTCCAGTAGTTTTAAATAATAACGTGATTTTTGGAAGCTATTTCCTATTAGCTGAGGCAACCAAATTATTGTCTTGGCAGTTAGAGCACAACATATGTACCAGAGCAAAAACTATTAGGAAGGGAATCAGAAAACTGATTAGTACATCAGGCTGCTAGTTGTCACGAAGGTTTCTGTGTTCTTCATAGGAGAAGCTTTTTTTTTTTCCCCATACAGCTTTGAAGGCAGTTTTATCCTGGGCTGTAGAGAAAAGGCATCACTATTTTTGATTTGTTGATAACCTGCTATTGGGGAATTGTATAGCAGATGTACTCCCTTGTTCCTCTTTTCCATTTATTCAGGGATTATCTTACTCATAGGTTGGATCCTTAAAGAAATGGTATTTTAATTCATTCTGTCTCTCTTTATAATGGCAAATGAGAGAGACTGATATTTGAACACACTTATTTTGGAAGAATTACCATAATGCTTTCTTTTGCATTAATGTCCTTTCTCTGCCAATACTGAGGGTGCAGACCACCATCCACCCATGTAGTACATAGAGTTGTTGAATCGTCTACTAGCTCGCTTGTATTTCAAGTCTTGCTGTCTGTCTGTATACACAGTTGTCATCACCATTGGAGTTAACATCCTTTCTTCTCGAGGAAGTGACTGTATATCAGTTACGATCCATAGCTCAGTGGATTTTTGTCATGATGGCCATCTTGGCATATCTAATTGGAGTAGGATGAGAACATTCCTGAAGCCTCATGTCTCT
>NW_008824411.1:5254040-5265187 GCF_000699105.1 Pygoscelis adeliae | reverse complement strand
GGAATAATAAAAATGCTCTGACTGCCCCCACTGAAGCTCCCATAGGTCCAAGTGGGAAAAGCCAGGCAGGTAGTGAGTGCACACCACATAACTCTGCTAACACTGGTCTAATATCTACCACAGGACACGTGCGCAGTGAAGCATTGTGTGTGCTGTGTGGATGGAGGCTGGAACAGATGTGCGTGTAGCCTGACTAGGCTACCTGGCTTCTGGGAATCCTGAATAAGTGACTGTGACCCTTCTTTTCGGTTAGGAAAGGTTACCATTGGGGTAAACAAGTATTTCCAGGCAAGTGTTGTCATATGGTGCCTTAGCTGGAACACATCTATTTTACCGATTGCTGGAATGAATTTGCCTCAACGAAATTAACACACTGAAAGAGGAATAGAAAGAAATCATTTAAGTATGAATTGATGTATATTTGTGTTCTGTTAAAGTGAAATTTGCCATTTTCCCATCCATGGCGTCACTTAATAAGCCAGGGAGACTGAAGGTGGCGCGAGGATGGTAAAAATCATCAGTGTAAGAGATGACAATGACTCCAGTCTGAAAATAAGGGTTGTACCAATAGGAATGTTCGTGTTTGATTTAATAGTGTGGGAGTAATCACTGCAGATGAGCTAGGTTATTTGTAACCTTAGGTTATAACCCCCAGGACTGGGTTATTTGTTTTTATATAACTTCTGGTCAATCCTTGGCTATTGATAAAAGTCATGAAAACAGACTATAACCTTCGTCAGTGTGAGTAGCTTTTATGTGATACACATCATCTTTTACGAGAGACATCCCATGTGCTAATCCATGTTTCTAAGCATATCTAATGTGCTATCTGTTTATCTAAAAATTTTCCTTTTGGTTTCCCACTTTTGCACTGCCCTTTTAATTTTATTACCTGGCTAACAAGTGAGAAGTAAGCTCAGGGTAGCGGTTTAAACATTTTGCAAGAAACAATGGTCTTGTAAATAAAACCTAGAATGAAATGTTAAAAGCTATGATTTGGTTCCAGTTTCTACTGTTTATCTTGTTGTTAAACTCACTGTAAGGAGATATTGTCAACATAAAATCAGACTTCAATCTGCAATTTTGTTATCTGTTAGATGTAAACAAAACTTTACCATAATGGAAAAAGCTAAGGAAAAAAAATCTCTGCTTTTGACATTGTGTATTTGACAGCATTTTGAAAAGTAGCAACTCCTGTCCTGAATCAGATCAGTGTGTTTGTGAAAGCAAACAAGTAAATGCCAGATGCTAAAGAGGAACTAAATCTAATGGACTACTACAGTCCCCACAGCAGATGGTTGGGCAGCATTTGGCTCACTACCTGGCTTTATGAAACTTTATTTTCCTTGCATGGTTTCCTTTTTTCTTTTCTAATGCAACTGGGGGCATCCATAGGAAAGGATTCCTGGAATCACACTGAATTCTTAGTCTCAAGGATGCTTAGCATCAGTGGAGGTCATAGCTTAAGTATGTGCTTTGTTTAAAGAAACTTCTGTTTATCAGCTTTCACAGAGGAAATGCAAAAGTCAGTCGCTTGATTTCATCTTCTGTTATGTTGGAGAAAACAATATTCACAAACACAGAAAATTAATTTTAAAGCTACAGAATGGTAGTTGGGTGCTTGGAGGAACAGGTAGAACCTTACGCTACTGAATACAGTATTGGTTTTGTTTATTTTAAATGAAAACATAAAAATAATGTCTGATTGCAAACTCTCTCACACATAAAATATCGTGCATCTTCCCTTTAAGATTTCAATTTAATAATTAATGTTTATAGAGAGTGCTTAGATCCCTTATGAAATGCATAAAGGCAAAAAATAAATGTTGCCTAAGCATTTAAATGCCAGTGCTCAACAATGGGTTAAAAGTACTGCACATTTTTTGTAATGCTAGAAGCCCTGATGGGTGGAGTGCGGCAATGGGTGTTTTAGTGTAGATGGGTTTACTAACCCTTTGCTGTACAACTGAAATACAAAAAGACTGAAGTAATGGCCAGCAAGAAAGTGGATTCTTGGGAAGCTGTGTTTAATGAAGCCTGTTTAAAGCCTTTTCTGCACAAATGAGATTTAGTGTTTTCTGCTGCAGGAGGAGCAAGGATTTTAACCATTTTCTAATCACTAGCTTTTTCTTGTAAATACTGTAGGAAAAGCATTGCAAGAACAGCTTTAAAGAGTTAGGAAAGCTCATTAGCAACCAGTTGCCAAAATATCTGTTTCTACATACTCTGCCCAAGTTAGAATTAATCAAATTAAATGAAAGATGGTTTTTACATCTGGTTTTGAATCTGGAAATAAGTTGATACAGAGATTCATTGGGCAGTTTAATTGCTGTAATAAATTTGCAGTAAACCTCATGGAAATAATATTTTCTTTTTTCACTGTGAGGATGGGTACATCCTTACATAAAGAGAAGCCTGCTTCCTCCTTTGTCTCATTGTTGACAACTATAAATTTTCAGTTAGACTTTTGTAATTGGTAACTACACGTAAGAAATCCCATCTGTATGACAAACTATGGAAAGTGTAGGCATCCACAGAGGTGGTCTGTGCTGCTAACAACAAAAACTAGGAAGAAATGCCTTTTTATTATGCTTTTCAAAAATAGCCTCTGAAGATTCCACATGGGGGCTTTGTGGGAGGGCATTCCACACTGTGGGAGCAGAACAAATGCCTTTAGGCATCTGAGGTCAAAACGTGAACAAGGACTTAAGACATTGGTAGTTGTGTTTCTCCCTGCTTATGAAAAAAATTATCTCAACAGTTTAGGGATAGTTTATATAGCAAGCTTAATTTGGGGATAACCAACAGTTTATTGGCACAAGTTACACGGAACTTAGAATTTTAAGTTCTCTAGTATTTCCATAATGACCTTCTTTGCTGTGTACAGTGCACATGTTCCTATAGCCTTCATTTAAGATACGTGAAATGATGCTTTTCTGCAAATTATTTGCCACTGAGATGATGGACCAACACCCTAACCTACCAAATGGAAAAGATGACTGGCTACTCCTGGGCTAGGCTAGGACCCAGCCAGGAGGGAATAAAGGAAGGTGTGGTGCGTTATTTCCCAGAGTCTTGACCTGTTTGTTTTTGGAGCAGAACCAGATGTTGACCTCTTCTCTGGAAGATGAAGGTGCCTCTGTGGATTGAGTCTCCTGCTCAGCTGGACTTGCCATTGTGTGGTGGAAAGCAGATGCCCCTTTTCTCTGGGTTTGGTTTGTACCGGCAGCTTGCTCTGTAGACTGGCAGTTCTCATGCTGGGTAAGCATGGGGTGCTGTTGTCTTTCAGCCCTGCACTGATAAGTAGTTGCACCATTCCTAGTAAGTTGAGTTCTTTAGTTCTGTCTTTAGAGCTCCTGTCTCATGCCTCTGTCTCAAGCACCTCTGCCAAGCTGTCTGACACACCACTCCGAGCACCGTCCTGAGGAGCATGGCATGGGAGCTGGGACTTCCAAAAAGCAGTTCTGGAGAGAAGGAGCGAGCAGATACAGGCCTAGAGTATGCAAAATCATCTGCACTGGGGTAGAGCCAGGAGGAAAAGAGAATGTGCTTAAAATAGAAAAACATTTGAGAATCTCTGAGTTAGGCTGTGTTTTCGATGAAGATTGCATGTCGTCTTGTACAGCAAAGATGCTAGCTGCAATGTGTAAGTAGCAGACTAAGAGTAGGGCTTAGTTCCAAGGAACTCTGGTGCTTTTTAAGTCAGGTTTGCTTTTCTGTTCACTTTATGTCATTTAGATAAGAGGTTTACACACATCAGTTACAGAGTTTTTACTCTTACAACTTTAAGCTGTTGATTCAAAACTGAGGCACTTGAGAGAACTGAAAGAATGGGGGGATGGTTACTTAGCAGTTTATACTAGTGCTTAATTTTCTTAAACTTTTTTTTCCCCCAGTATCTAACCATAATAATTTTTACTGCTTTTTAGGCTTTTTAGTGAAGAGTAATGTGAAAGAAGGATTGAATACTGGAGGTTTCTCAACATTGCCTACTAATAGGTTTCCCCCTCAACCAAGCAGTGGATCAGCTTTTTCCATGGCGTCTCTCTTTTAGTTAAAATACCTCATTATCACCAAGTCCTGTCCCATGGATCATTATAGTGATCACCGAAAGTTCCGGTGATGGTGATGCACATATTCTTTGTTCCTTAGTTGCCTCCAGGAACGTTCAGAAGACCCCCCCCCCCGTTTGGCATCAATCACGCACCAACACATGTGCTTTGGATATGAAAGATGATGCTTTCCCAGTTATTTTCTGTCTGACTTCCTAAACAAGAATATAAAGATATGTCAATTTTCCAGATTATGTGAATTATCCCACTAGGTCCCTGCTTGGTCAATTAAGTAATAATTTTGATTCTGTATTGAAAATTTCTAGCTTCTGTGGTTTTTGTGTGCCATTAGTAAGTCAGTCCACAGGCATTTTAGATACCTGTGCAGCAGTTTCTTCCGTAACCCTTTCCTAACCTTACTCCCACCTCTACAGCCTCTTGTCCAGCTCACCGTGTGTTCAACTTATCAGTAGGTCTTTCATTTTTCTCATTTTCATCTTTGAGATACTCTAAAGTCCTTCTCACTAGATTCTTCTCCCCCACACCCCCACCTCCCCTTTAGGATATGGATAAATAGGGAACAAGTGTTGTGATTCTGTAATTAACAGCTGCTTTTTCTTTTTAAGCAGTGCTGTTTCTGTGTGGATGTGTGTGCGTGAGGGCAATGAGGATTTACTTAGTCTGCGGAGTAAGTTGAGAACTTACAGCATCATTCAAATTAATTAGAAATGTGGTTTATGAAACTCAGCACCTGACATCAGTCAATTTTTGTGCTAAATGATCCTAATAATGAAATAATGAAGAACTTTTCAGCTGTGTTGTTTAAGCCCAGAGAATTTAGAATCCAATGGTAACCAGAGTATAATTATTTCAGACTAAGGGGCACGTGCCTGTTATTTTATATAAAATTTTCCTCCTTTTCAGTGAGCGTAAGAAAAATTCCACGATATGCTTCTCTTCGAGATGATCTTGTGTCCTAGTGTTCTGAAAGGGTCTGGGGTTTTGTTTATGCCTGCTGAAAATATCAGAGGCCACTGCATTCCCATCTTCACTTACCTTGAACAAGGAGGTAGTGTCTATTTTGTAAGACTGCAACATACAGTTTCAGTCTTTTTACAAACAGTGGCCTTCTCTGCAAAAAGTCCCTAGAAGTAGTGGTCTTTGTCCACATACAATCTGTGGCCAAAGTCGTCTTTGCATTTCAGTAGTTCCTATTTTTAAAAACACTTCTTGCACCAAATGTCCTCAGCAGGAGATATGAGAGGTGAATGGGGAAATGGAAGTGAATGCAAGAAAAGCAAGGGTAATTGGGGTTCACCTGTAAAGGCTCTGTGCAGCTGCCAAATGAATTTGATTTTAAAATCTTAGTTTTGTGTTCTTAGACTAAAGTATATTTTCCCCCTGTCTGAATTAGGTTCTCCCCCTCCCCATTTCTAAAGTGCAGTTTCAGGGCAGATTGAAATGTATTTGAGGTATTCTGTTTCCATTAGGGAATAAGAATTTCTTTTAACTGTAAATTTTCCAGGCTTATAACACTTGTTTTTGGTAGGATTTTTTTTTTTTTTTTTGAGTAATAGCAGTAGTTCTGTAATGTATTTTATTCAGATATACATGCATTTAGCCTTCTCTATTGCCATGTACTTTTTTTCTGGGAATTACTAGTAATTATATAGTTTGGTAATGTATTAGTATAAACCTCTCATTATTTCAAACCATTTCAGTGTAATGTATTATTAGACATTTAAAACAAATCTAAACTGCTAGACAATCTAGTTTTTATAAACTTGGGAATATTCTCAAAGGGGAATAGAATTATTTCAGCAAAACGAACGAATTGAGAAAATAATTAAAATATACATTCAGTTTGGGTAATATAAATGTAAAAAATGGATTACAGAAAATCAAATTGCTGATGTTTAAGTAGCTCTTAGGCAGACTTGGAATATTTTTAATGAACATTTTATTTCAACATTTTATTTCAATATTTTTGAGGCTTTTGGAGGGCAGATGGGGAACTAGCTGAAACATTTTCTTTGTTTTGTATTGTATTTTTTAAATTTTGTTGCACGGGCAGCTTTGCAATAAGCTGTCCTCCCCGCTTTGTATCTTTGAGTGTCTTGAAAACAGAATGGGTGGAAAAAATGTTTGTCTAAAATGTTCTTTATTACTTTAGAGCATATTAAAAGATTATCTCTGTTGATATTAGGAATCACTGTGTGTGAAATTAAGTCATTGACTACTAATGAGACAGTTTACACCAGTAAGGCTTAGTTGTATTAATCCAGTTTTTGGAATTGATCCTAGAATGAATTTATATGTGGAAAATTATAAACTTGGGAGTTTTAGTACTTGATAGTTTGTTTCACTATTATAGATTCCTTACTGAAATTCGAGTTTGTGCCTATATTTGTAAGTTAGTTATCTTCTCTTTACTTGGATTTTTGTTGTCACCATGCCTCTTTCACGTTGAAACAATCTCAATATGTCAGTGTTAGAAAACAGTTGTAATACATTTTTTCCAGCAGCAGTTCCTTGTTGGTTGCAGTATCTGTAAAAGCTAACGACATTAAGGAGTAATGGAGTATATCTTTCAAAGTACAAGCAACGAGTAATAGGAGTGTTTTGACATAGTGTTTAAAGAAAAGAAAAAAAAAAATCATGGAATTTGGTTTCCTGCCCAGAACTTTGACTGACTGTCTGGGAATTCGGTGCCGTATGTCAATGTTATGTAGAATTAGCGTACATACTTTGGAGTGATTCTTTACAAATATAATTGTGTCCTGCAAGTTCAGGACCAGTGTATTGATAGTCTGCAATATTTTGAGTCAGCATTGATGAAGACGTATATTCTTGAGGAAGTGCTATGTTTCCTAATAAATATTTTACTTTCTTCCAGAGAAGCAGAGGTGTTATCTTTCTCGTCCGTGGTACAACTGTATACTATAAGAATTCAATGTTTTTGCAGGCGTTTCAACTTTCAGATTTCAGTATGCCTTTTTTTTGTCTTTTCTGTGTTTGCAACAATGTCATTACGTCTTGCATTGTCATTGTTTGTTTATAGTTCTGAAACTCCTGGAGACTTTTAAAGACATTGTATGTTTCATAGGTTCTTTGAAACAGTTGAGGTTAAGCATGTATAGGCAGTTCTGCTGGAGCAAAAATTTACATCTTGTTTATTGACTCTCTTAAATCTTATTTTCGTAATATCACTTCACCAACAATATCTATCCAAGCTGCACATTGCAAATTTTTAGAGCGTGATGAAGATAGTTCTTACAGCTATTTTGATCATTGGTTAGAGGTTTTTTTCCTTAGGAAAGAGCTCCTTTCCTAATTGTGTTCTTGGGGAGTCCAACTAATGGTATGTTAACAGAGATGATTAAGTGAATGCAGGTGTTTGTCATCTTAACACAACTTCTAGTCTAGACAATGGTATATTCAATTTGTATTTTCCTCCTGAAGCAAACAGCATGGAATAAAAGAGGGTGTTAGGTATGAATCAGAATAATACTTGATTGCAGGAATCCAGGCAAAGGAGAACTGGAATTCTTTAAAGATGATGTTATTTTATACAGAGGAGAAATGACATATTTTAAAATGTCATAGCAATAAAAGACAAGGTTTGGCGTTAGTTTAGATTGGAAGAGATACAGAGAAAAGTAGAAAAACAATTAAAAATATTTTTAAATTATTAGTAAGGATGTTCTTTTTGCGATATCAAAAGAATGTAACTTGAAGATTCTTAATCTGGCAGTTACTAAAGACCTCATCCACCATGCAGAAGCAAGGGAAATGCCTCCTTCTCCCAGGTGCTGATACTCTTGAGATACTCTCATTGCCCAGTTTTTGTGCTCATTGCTCACAGCAATGATGATGGAGTCTCTGGTTGCCTGAGCCTTTGTGTCTGCTTTGGTGGAAGTTAATCTGGCTGCCAGAAGCATCACAGATGTTGTCTCCTGACTTCAGCACACCACTTCCCTCCGGTGCCTCTCACACTGCACAGTGGCAGTCCTGCTTTGTTCGTAGGCCTTGGTTGCGGCAGTGCACAATCTGTCTCTTAGCAGAAGCCTCTAGCTGTCACCTCTAATGTAGTGAAACTGATACCACATGACTGAAGATTTGCTTTGAGTTTATGCTTTCAGAGTGTTTCACTAGCCCGTTTCTTAGCTATGTGCTCTGTTCTAACTGGCTGGAAAACACAGCTTTAGATAATCTGTTACTGGACATAAGCATTGTCTGCTCTGGGCCTGCAGGAGAACTGCCTTCGGTGCCAAGTATCTGACAGTCTCTAAGACTTTGGTGTATGGGTATTATCCTGTCGCTCTGATTCAGCAATGACACAAAGGTGAGCATGTATGGAACTGGCAAAGGTGATCTGTCAATAAATTAATCAAGTTCTGCCATCACACAAAAGGGCAGTGATGACACGTGAACAGTCGTGGTTATTTCTGTTTGAGGATGTCTCTTCCCTTCCAGAGGTGCTGCTCTAAGCTTCCCCAAACTGTCGTACCTCCTGCTGACATCTGTCCGAGTTCACCATCTGCCATGGTATTTAAAGGGAGCATGTGGCCAAGGCGGTAGAACTTGTCCCTCCATTTCAGTTGTGTGTAGTTAAGGTATGCTGTAAGCTTGACGTACTTTCCTCTTAGGGTGATACTGGTGCAGGACCTCTGTTTTCTGTATGCTCCTGCAAGTGAACAGCTGAGCGGCACAATGGAAATAGCTAGCAACGTGTCGAGTGTCCTTCAAAAGGTACACGCATTCGCATGTGAAAAGACAACATACCGTTATCAGGAAAGAGCTGCTTGTGGGTGAGCAACACTTGGACGTTTTCATTTGATATGCAGTATCTGCAGATTGAAAACTACCATGTTTGGCAGCTGTCCTACACATACCTCCCTCCGCACATACTCCTAGTGGTAGGAGTCAGTAGTAGACTAACACTGCCTAGCACCTTGCAGTCACTTTTTAAAATGACAGTAGCTTTAAAGAATGCTTTGATGTTGCATCTTTTGCTGTTGTCCTCTAGCTCTTGATTGTTCTTAAGGCTAATAGTTTCATGATGTCTTGGATGTTCTACTGACTTTTTTTTCCACATTCCCATGCCAGTGTTTGTCAGGTTCCTTCTTCTGAGTTCAGTTATTGTTCAGGGTTTGCTATGATAAAGTCTGCAATCCCCACTCACGTTAAACTACCTACTGGGGCAGATGAGGTACATTGAGAAGCAACTTCTGTCTTTAGAGGGTTACAGTCTAGAGACAACGTAAGGTCAGTTTGAGGAACAACTTTGGCTATGAGCTTCAGAAGTGTTTCAGTCTGGGACAGTTTCATGGAAGCAGTCTTCCTGATGAATGTTTCTAAGGAGGCTTTAATCTAATAGCTATTAAATTCCAAGGGCAGAGGGTTGCAGGTTGTCCTGCACATCACCATAATTATTTTAGGATATCTTTTGTCAAATTCTGAGGCACATTTCAAAACCCACTCCCTTGAAGATTTGATGGCATATGTCACTTAGCATTTGAAGGTAATGTTCTTGATATAAAGTAGAAATAGTGCTTGATGATTATTAATTTTCTTTGTTTATTTAATATAGGAACATCCCCAGGGCTACTTATTTTACAAAAAAACAGAAATGTTGTTATGATAGAGTAAGCAGGTGGTTTTCTCACTCTTGTTATAATTCAACAGTTTTTCTTTCATGAAATTAAGAAGCCAGAGTATATTTAGCCATATTATGTAGAGCAAGGAAGGAGATATCTTCAGACAGTTGTCTCAGAAGTTAATGTTTTCCATGATCCAAGTATTTTGGCTTGCTTAAAAAAAAAAAAAAAGCTGAAATGTACCTTTCAAAAAATGCTGCTATTAAAAAAAAAAAGGAGGGGTGGTGGAGGGAGAAGTCTTGACACCAGAAGCTCTGTCATAGCAGAGTTTCTCTCGGATGTCTGGAAAAAGTCTTATACTTCTGGGATGCTTTCCAAAATATTTTCAGTGACCATTGCTACAGGCGTGAACTTCTTAATGCATTTAGCAGTAATCTCCACCACAGTGAAACTGATTACTGTCTGAAAGCTTTTAATGATAACAAGCAAGTAGGGCAGCATAAATGCCATGAACTAATTTGTGCCTGTGTATTTTGTTGCATCTTTCAGGAGTCTTGCAGAGACAGATGTGTCGCCTCAGGAAAATTCTGCTTAATGTTTTTTACATAATTATGTAATTGCATATTTATCATTTTGATTTTAGTAAGAAGGATATTTTTTTTTTTCTCCACACACACGCATGCGCACACACAAAGGATCTAGTGTCTCTCCAGATACTTCAATTGGTACCCAAAGAAAAGTATCTGGAGGCTTCCTGAGTTTGAGCTTTTCTAGGATCCATTTTATAGAAACTGAAATGCATTCAAAAGCTAGAATAGTTTTAAGAAATGCCTTTCCAGCAGAAAACAAGGGTACTGTAGCAAAGGTGTATCTTCTTCATCTACCTACCAAGGAATTTCAGGAGGCTTATAAATGAGAGGCTCTCTTTTTATGTGCAAGTTAAGGGAGTCCAGGAAGCTGAAAATACAGTTAAACTTACTGTTTTTTTTTCAATCTTAACTTAATATTCCTAATGCAAGATATCATTAGAACTGGAGAGGTTCGTCCACCCAGACCATCACCTTCTCAAGACTGAAATCTGAGCTGCACTTCTATTCAAAGAGAATAGGTTTCAGGAATTGTGTTTTTCCTTTAAATAAAAAAAATCCCACCACCAAAACATGTGTGTGTGTGTACATATATTAAAAAGTATTTTTACACACACACATCTATAGGTAATAAGCAAAATTGTAAACTGTAGGAATGGAAAGCTGTACCCGACTGAAAAGCTGGATCTCCCAGGAACTGGTATGTCTTTGTCACTCCATGCCCTCTGCCAGCACAGACATGCTGCACCAAAGCCCTTCATCCTGCACTGTCGCTCCCACAAACCGCTGTGATTGTTGGATGATCTGCACTAGGTGAAGAGTGAAAAATAAAAACTTGAGCACCAGTAGAGAAAAACAAGCTGTCATAAGCAGGCTTCATTGCAAGGGACAAAAAGGTCAAAGGGTAC
>NW_008824411.1:5192450-5253948 GCF_000699105.1 Pygoscelis adeliae | reverse complement strand
CTAAATGCCAGCACCACTTCAGTTCAGAGGGATTGCGGGCTTCTTTACCAGACAAGATTTCCCAAATTCAAAATGACCTTTCAAGATCCTAATAAGAGCTAAACAGAGATTTCCTCTTCATCAGGCCCTTTCTCAGATTGATCCTTTTACTGTCAGCACATCCCCACAGCACAGACCAATGAAAGTCCAGCCCTTCCACTTGTGATAATAAACACCTCTTTTGAAGAGGGGCAATCTTAAATCATGTTGAATTTGTTACATATTCCAGAAACTATTACACTTCTGTTTGATGCACTGATTGTGTAAAGGCACAGGGAGTACCAGTGAAATAGCTGCATTTTTTTTTTTCTTTTTTAATCCAGCCATTCAGACTCTGCGCTAATACAATGGGATGCCTGCTCAGCCACCCCTCATTATTGAGGGAATGAGAGATGGATGATGGGAAAGCTGTTTATCTGGGTACCATAACGTGGGGACTGCTGTACCGGCAGCAACCACATGGAGTTAGCTTGGTGCAGCAGGTTTGTTAGCTCCCACTTAAGGGCCAACTTGGTTGCTCAGCACAGCACTCCCCAAGGATTCTGGTCGTTCATTGTTGTGTGCTGTGCCCATCCTCTCCTCCGGGCAAGGAGAAGGAGGTGTTCAGGGCTGCCCAGCTCTGAGCAGGTGGATTGTGAGGTTCTGCTCTGGTGTGTGCTGCATGAACGCAAGCTGCAGCTTCGGTTCCCTGTAAACCCTCCATTAAAGTTGGACAGCTGTGCTGCAAAATAGTGACGTAGAGACATCCTATATCAGTGTCCTTCTGTGAAGTCTTGAAATGTAGCAGGACAGTAAACTCCTTTCAAGAAAGACACCAGTGACCATTTCTTGAAAGGATGAAGTATTTCAAATACAGAGTAGTTGTGAAGTCTTGTGGTTCTATTCCTGAAGAAGTTTGGGCAGAGGGAAGTGCAGAAACAAATACAATACCGGTTCTTATGAGAGGAAAACACTGTGGGAAATGAATGACACACTGTAAAATGAATGACAAGACCAGACTAGGACTGCTTTTAACATTAGCATCAGGTTTAATCCCATAGTTGAATTCAGAAGAAACACCAAAGATATAACATGCCTGTTGATTTTTTTTTTTTTTTTTTAATAATATGTTGTGGGAAAAGGTACCAATAGATTGGGAAAAAATTCCAAGTGCCAAGAGTACGCATGATTGCCTAGAAAAGATATTACAAATGCAAAATATAAAAAGATAATAACTCAAACCTGAAATAGCTTGATTTTATCATCAGATCTCTCTTTTTTCAGCTGCAGTTTCAGGTTTGGCATTTTCAGCGTTGATTTGTATAAGGAACTCATTGTCTCCACCGTGGCAGAGGATAAAGTCTTGTAACACTGAGGGAATATAAGATTTGGTATTTGTGCTCTGTGCCATGTGCTCCTTTCTTCTAATGGTCTGGCTTATCGCCCTAAGCCATTGTCACATTTTTGTACTGAGATTTTCAATTTGGAGCTCTCGTTTTATTCTTTAGTGTTTTCCTAGAATTGTTTCTCTTTTATATGTTGCATAACGGTTTTTCTGTGTCTTTGTTGATATTTAATTATATATATGCGTATATGTGACAGCTCTCTAATATGTCATACTGGATTATTCTTGTCAATATAGATACATGTAATAAAACTGCTCTCTAGGTAATGTACATCAGTTGTGGTGTAGCACAGCTACAGAGTTCTCCTGGCACATGGTGAGAGCTGAGCAGAAAGGGGAATGGTAGTGCATTGTGGAGGTGTAATCCACCTCTATGTGGAGTGTGGGTATAGCTGTAGAAAACATAATTCTGAACTGTCTATACAATGAAGGAGCTGCTTTAACAGAAAAACAATGCATACATAAACATTCTAACATTTTTGTGAAAAGCATAGCAAAAGAATACTTAAAAAGTTGTAGATGAGACCGTTCTTCTTCCACATATGCACCTCTCCCTCCAGTCTTCTACAGTCAACTCCTACATGGCTTTAGCTGTTGATAACAAAGCATTGAAGCCAAGCACTGGGTATATATACAGCTATACCCAGCCTGTGGAGTCGTCTCAGGGAGTGAGACAATAATTTTTCATTTTTTGCCTAAAGTTTTTGTCTGAAAACTTTCACTTGGGCACATAGGGAATCATTTGTACGTATGAGAGTGCTTCTTGATGCCCATGTGGCTGGCTTTATTGAAGAATCAGAATCTATGGTGGTTTGAATCTGGTTTCAGTGGTCAAAGAAAAGAAACCCTTGGAAAAGTGCTTGGCTTCAATGCTTTGTTATCAACAGCTAAAGCCACGTAGGAGTTGACTAGAAGACTGGAGTGAGAGGTGCATATGTGGAAGAGGAATGGTCTTATCTACAACTTTTTAAGTACTCTTTTGCTATGCTTTTCATAAAAATGTTAGAATGTTTATGTATGTGTTGTTTTTCTGTTAAAGCAGCTCTTTCATTGTATAGACAGTTCAGAATTATGTTTTCTACAGCTATACCCAGGAGCATGTTCAGGCCTGAATCCCACATTGCTAAGTTGTCTGTAATAAAATAATTTGCTTTGTTTTTCTTCAAAAGTTTGCAGTAACGTGAATATCTCATGCTTCATTTTTCAGAGTATGCTTCAAAGCCAAGTGTGGTAAAGCAGAGACTGTTGTGAAGATGCTGTGTGGCTTTCTAAACTGAGAGAGAAAAAATAGAAATAGAAAGACAGCAAAATTTTCTTGGGTATATTTAAAGTTAGAATATGGTTAACTCTTGGATATTGATTTAAATACTATAAAAGCTGCTATGAGGCATCTTAATAGTTTGCATTTTCATCAAATGCCAGAGAGTAGGCTATTCTGCACTAGTAGTGAGAACAGCTTCTAGGTGTAAACAATTCTGAGCCTTTCCTTTTCAGGAGTAAACAGGCATAGTTTCAGCCCACCACCAGCATTTCCTTACACTTCCTATTTTTTTTCTTCTTCTTTCTTTAATGTAGATCGCTCTGGCTCAGCAGGTTCACAAGCCACTGCTTCCTGTGTCGGTCCTGTCTGTAAAATGAAGGGTAGTGATCCAGCCATCTAAAATAGTACAGTACTGTAGAATATCTTCATTTTGGTATTATTCTCTGCCTCTGCTGCTTAACTGCTTTGCCAAATAGTTTCTCAGCTTGGTGTTCCTCCTACACATTTTAGCACCCTGATTGCAGGACACCTTAATGATGCCCTGCCATCACTAGCTGCTTGCAGAAACAAGGTCTAGCACCATGCCTGTAAGTCAGGTAAGTACTAGGCCTGAGTTACTAATGTGGAAACAAATACAGAGAGTAGTAGTGTTGGTCTGGAAATCTAGTAAGGGAGAAATGCCAACCTTTTTATCTGCTGTTCCCAAGCTTTAATTCAAAGCTGTCTTCCTCGGTTTATGATTTTAAAGTAGTTCACTATTTTGCCTCATTAATGCCTAATACTTGTTAATGCCTTATACTAATGGCAGAGGTATTCCACGGATACCTATATTTGCTATCAGTGCGCAGTAATTACTCTTGAGAGTTGGACTTTCAGTACAAATGACACACAGAATGAATCCTGCTGTAAACCAGACCTTGTTCCAACTTTTCCAGTGTTGCCTGCACTTCTAGTTGGGAGCTTGATTTCTTTGAACCTGTGGTCCCTACAATCAGCGTAGGCAGGTTTTGGTTGGTGTCATGACCGCCCGGTTGGAAACTGGTGTTCTGAAAAGCACTACAGAGTGGTGAGCAAACCGTCTCGATTCCCTGTGACGTAACTGAAAGCGTGATTAGACCAACGCTCAGGCTCAGACCTGCCTTTCAGAATCTTAGCATCATATATTTGAATTTTCCTGCATGAATTTTACTTCTGTTCCTCAGGATACGAAATAGGGAGTAGAGTTTGTCCTGCATGCTGCTGTTGTGCAGTAGCCATCTTCAAGTGACAAATAAAAATGAGAATCACCTTTGATAACTGGAAGAAGCTGAAGTAATTTAACAATCTCTTTTCTTTAAGCAAAGGAATTCCGTTCCCCTTATAATCCAGTTAGCTGACATAGTATCCCGGGTTTCTTCTGCTGTCCTGATGGAGCCTACAAAGTTCCAAGAGCAGAGAATGATTTCTGCCCCTGGCTGAAAATTAAATGGAAGTTCATTAGCTTGGAAGTGCTGGCTGACACCTTGCTGGGGGGAGGGGACCTGCTGTTGTATTTTTTGCATCCCTTGTGCCACTTTGGACTTCAGCAGTATTTATTTTTAGTACATTTAAACACTGCAGAAGGAAGGGGCAGTTGTAATATGGCATATTTACATCATGCTGTCAGTTCCTGGCAGCTTACTCGCCTGTCAGAGAACAGAACTAGTCCATTAAGGAGGTGAGTGCTACTTATGCCCACGAGTGGTGAAACATCGTCTCAAGGGTGGGAAGGCCTCCCTAGGCTAGCAGGTTGGTTTGTTTTTCTAAGGTGCATTATGGGGATTTTTTTTTTTTTTTTTCATGTCACAGAGACAGGAATGGGCTGTGCTACGTCCCACTTTTTCCTCCTTCTCCTCTACTCTGTATAGTAAAAAGAGAGGCAAAGTCTTTACAGGAGATCAGCATGTGCTGGCTTTTCCCCTCATGTCACGCTTAAGTTCTCTGCCCCGTTATAAAAATAAAAATCTATAAATACAAAAGAACAAATGCTGAGGGGGACAAACTGGACCTGCAGTTATGTGCATGTTGCCACTTGTTAGAAGTGTGCCTAGCCCCATTCCTCCCAGGCTTCATACATTCCCTGTTTCTGATGCTGTCAGCCTCTCAGGATGGGAAACATTGACAGATAGTCCTGGCTGGAGCTTTTTTTGCCCTGCCATAACATAATATTAATTGAGCTAGGGCTGAAATGATGTTGGGCTCATCTGCTGTTGAATTAGCTAGTGCCCCATTTATACATATTTTTTTCCTCTTTGAGGGGGAAAAAATAGTTGCTATGGGTTTTGCTACCACACTTTAATGTTGCAGTAATACCTTTCTCCTGGAATTAAGCAGTTTTTAGATCTGATCTCTCATATATGACATGCTGTCTCTGTTAGTTTCAAGCATAGGCACCCTATGATTTCCTTTTCTTGGAAACTGCTCTGTCTCAGCATGTGGGTAGGAGGCCATGTAAATAAATACCAACCACTTCTTAGCCTTCAGTAGGCATTTCCTTTTTCCTGGTGGCTACAGAAGAAACACTTTCTCACAGTTGGGCATCAAACATTTATAAAACTTTCCTGCTTGTGGAATTTTTGTTTAGACAATCAGATTCTTGGTATAGTTTTTTCATCAGTTTCTATTTTTACTCATCTGTGGTTGCTTGGTTTGTCAGTAAATAGTGTCTGTCAGAACGAACACTTCATCAGAAACTTATTAAATTTCTGATAATTGAATAGTAAATCATTATAAGCATATTCTGTAACAGTGAAAGATAAGTTTTAAAGGATAAAAATTAAGCTTATCTAGTTTTTTTCTTAGTTATGATAGAATAAATAACATTGATATTTCTGCCCAAAAGATTTTTTTAAAAATACATAACCTGTCTTAAATGTTTGAAATAGAAAACAAAGTATCTTACATTACCATGCAGTCCAGCTTTCAATTGAAAAAAATTATTTGCTTTTAATAGAAAGTTTAATATGTGTTCTCCTGAATTTATATGCTAGGATATTTTTCAAGTGTGTGTCACTTTGTCGTGGCAGCAAAGCTAACACACTGTTACCTTTTAAATGCTACCAGAACTATTTAGGACATAAGTTTATAATACCAAAACAGATCATATCATTAAAAATCAGTATTAGAGGACAGTGTACTGCTAATTTTTATCCATAAATATCTGATCTATAAGTTCTTTATTTAGTTTCATTTACTATTATTAATTTACTTTTTTATTGGTAAATTATGAATTTACTTTGCTTAGTTTTATTTATCTTAGTGGTAATACTTACTGAATGGATGACAGTATACTCTCCCCCTTTGGGGGAGAGCCCCAAAGGTTCAGAAAGTGGAAGCAGAATATAGATATGAACTGTGGTAAATGGCCATAGACTGGCACAGGACTAGACTCCTTCATCAGAATTGTTGTTAGATGAGAGAGTGAAGAATATACATATGTATGATCTTTTGTGGGTAATAATTTCTAGGATGGCTAAGCTGAGGTAGTTTGAAAATCCATCAGATACTTTTTATGTAATACTTCCACACTGGATTTGAGGACTTTTTTTATTCAACAAAACAAGACAGTAGAAACCATGCTTTTCCAGGAGGGCCTTTGAAATATGCTTTTTCCTTTACTGAGGCCTGTTATGACGCTGTCTAGGAAAGTGAGCCATTGTTGGACACGTCACTGTATTTTTATAGTTTCACTCTTAGGTACATTCTCATCCAGTTTAGTTTTGCAATCTGCTGAAGCTTAGCCAAGTTGAATTGCATCTGCCCTCGCAGTACACACATCTCAGTCTGGCTAGGACTTCTTCCAGTTCTGTGCAGTGGAAGTTACTTGTGTGTATTTCTTCTGGGAAATATGTTTTGAGAAAAACGAGTCCTCATTTGGTTTGTGCCTTTTGCCCTGTTTCATGGCATACAATAAACTACTATGACATGCGTATTTCTTTCTTGAGCCAGCCACTGTAAGCGATGTCCCAGTTCACAATTCTCCAGTAAGTGCAATGGGTGCTAGACTTTACAGCTAGTTCTGATGATGGCTAGACAGAGACTAGTCAGTCTTGCTTCATGTTGGCAGATAAGGGACTGTGAAGGAATCCTAAGCTTTCCAGCTTTGGTGATTTATTGAACTTCCGTAGAGTCATTGGGTAGCCAAATTCACGAGAACCCCATTTGGTATCCGCTGCACAAATTCCAGGGCATAAATCCTCTCCCCACTCCATTGCTGCCATGGTAATGGCACCAGCCTTAACAGTACCGTAATGGCCTTTGAAAGCTGTTAAACTCTGTACTGTGTTAGTACCCTTGTCAGCCATTTTATTGTGATGTGCAAAGCCAGAATGGGGGGATGAGGATGCAAGTGTTGCCCCTCTTGTCTTTGGATCGCTTCTACTTAGCATCAGGTGTATTTCCAAAGCAAAATGGAGAGGTTTGCCCTGGTTCATCCATCAGTATGAGGACTTCAAGGAAGTTTAACACAATGGGAACAGCTAATAATCTTAGGGCTTTTTTGTTCTGACATCATAAAGTATCTTGAAAGTGTTACTAGTCCTTAATTTGGAGTTACAGGTAGCAAGAAACCTAGAAAAGGTGAAATTATAGTGATTGTGCTGTAAATGAGAATGTGCTGTAAATGAGAGTTGTGTTGAAAATGCAAAAGGAGTTGGCTACAGCAAGAGTGAATAGATATTCCTCCTGTTTGGAAGCTGGTTAGATTAGAGTCTAGTTTTGTTTGTATATGGTACATATAAAACCTCGATGATGGTATGATTTTGATTTGTATGATTTTTGTATTTTCCACTGGAGGGATCATCAAATACCACCCCTAAATAATTAATAATAGTAATTCTAGATAGAGATGAATTTTATGTCACGGGTTACTCCAGTTGCTACGCAGACATGGTAGAAGAGTTCTGTATTGATTAGACACTTTCATTTTAGTTAAGTCTGACCCTTTTCTTTTTAGAATTCAGAGGAATGAAGAACAATTAATGTAGATGCTTATGTGTTCGAGATGGAATTTTTTTTATTAGGAAATGTTTTAAAAGGGTCAGTGAAAAACAGAACTGGAATTGAGGTTTCATTTCTGTTGCAGGTATGTCTATGAAAGATAAGCAGACATTTCAATTTTGGATATTCCCTTACGATAATAAATGTACTGAAGGCATTACCAGCTGAACAGAGCTTGCTGAGATCAGGCTTCTTTGAGACTTCTCACATAGTGTTGTTTTAATCTGTTGTTGGTTTTTTTTTTCCTAGGAAAAAGAGAAGAAGTATATGCTTCCTTTGGACAACTTGAAAGTGCGAGATGTTGAAAAGAGCTTCATGTCTAGCAAACATATCTTTGGATTGTTTAACACGGAGCAGAGGTAAGAAAATGTGCTATTCTGCAGATACTTCTATAAAACTGTATCTAGCGGAGCATTTTAATAACTGGGAGTGCAGTTCTGGTATTTCCACTATGTTGAGTGAACAAATATCTTGATACTCTTGATTTATCTGCCGCTTTGCTGTTGCATAACCATGGGATGAAAGGTTAGTGTCCTCCTAGCCACTCATGGGGTGAAACAGCTCCATGATTAGTCATCTAGTTCTTCTGTATGGCTGAATAATCATCTCCTGATCCTATTTTTGTTTTGTTTGGCAATCACCTAGGCTTACCAAAACATTCATGACTTCTGTACCTTGTGACCAGATTCAACTGGTGTAAATCACAAAAGCGTCATTGCTTTTCACTTTCTCCAGTGGAAAATCTTGCCTGTCTCTAATCTTGGGAGTCATTCTATTGTTTGTTTGGGTTTAAATACTGCTGAATGGAGAACAAATGAGATTCCTCTGCTTCCCTAATTAATTAGAATCTTTGCTTTGTAGTGTTTGCCTCATACTTTTCCTTTCAGACGCCATCCTCTGATTTAAGTGGTGTGGGTACTCTATGGAAGCCTACTCCTGATGCACAGCCAGTTCAGATTACTGTGCACAAGTAAGTCAAGGAAACATGACAACACTTAGACGTACAAGTGACATGTAAATTTTATTTTTTTTTACTGAAGAGGAGAGTTGCATTTGCAGCTGTCTCAGTGGAATTGCATTTCAGCAGATAAGGTGCAATTTCTGTAAGTTCTTTTTCAGGAGAATAAGTAAAATTAATTGCGGTGGTAGCATGGGTAGATGCCCTTGTTTTCCTCTTCTCTTCCGCTAAGTCCCTTCACACCTTCTCCCCCCTCGCATCGCCAAAGCTTGGCAATACATTCAGATGTTGTTCAGGATGATGAGGGCTGGATGTGGCTCCCTGCAGAGCCAGCTGTTGTTGCTTCTGAACTAGCCAGAAATAGTCCTTTCAAAAGCAAGGCATGCCCCTCCCTCCTGCAAAGCAAAAGCAAAACACAGGATTTCTGGGCTGTGAAGTTTCTGCTGGCCCCAGAAACATGAGGACACAACGTGAGTCTCACTCTGAACTACCCCATGAAGGCTTTGCCTACATCTGCTGACATCTCAGCTAGCCTACATGTGGACATTGTCTGCCAGGAGATGCCCTTTGAAAGTATGTCGCACACATACTTGCTGGGAATAAGATTTCAAACACTTGACCACTTGCATTTCTGGAGCACAGAAAAAAGCTTTGAAAAACTTTTTATGTTTTTAAAAACATAAATGATCTTCTGATGCTGGAAATTAATGTAATTCTGATTATTCTGCTATAGATGTGTGAATCGTCCCAACACTGCACCTACATCAGTCAAGAAAGCTAACTTTGTCCTGGTGGCTTGATATCAGCTGTACATATTAAGTTCCTTCCGTGAGAAATCTGTTAATTTTAGCTCGTTGTTTCTCCTTTGTTTTTGCTAATGGCTTTGAATATTTTCATCATCTTAAATATTAATCAGTGAACTGCTGTGAAAAATCCAAGAGAAGCATGCATTTCCATTGGCAAATTTGGGATTTATTTGGGTGTTATACATTCACATTTTCACTGCATCTCCTTACACACTGGACAACAAGGGTTTCAAAATCGGATTTCTAAAATGTTTGCCATATCTGTAATAACCCTGCCCATTTGGGCTGTGAGTAGACCCTCCAGCATCTGCAAGCTGCTCTAAAAACATCCTTATATCTATATGAACATGTTAAGACATGACAGCACAGTGATAAGATGACAAAATAACTTTGCCTTGGGAGAGGCTGTTTATGAAGGCAGTCTTCCAGCTTAAAAGGAGGCAGAACTTGTTCATGAAGAAATATTTATTGAATTCTAATTACAACGGCAATTCCTATGTTACTATAAAACAGCTGTTTTTTGATATTTCTAAAAATCTACCTGTTGGCCCAAATTGGTCAAAACAACTTTAGTATCACTTTCCAATGTTTCAATTCATAGATTGTGTCACAATTCATAGATTGTGTCAGCAGAAGAAGGGATACTGGGGCTTGAGTAAAGTGATCTGGCCCTCAACTGGGGACTGTGTTCCCTGTCCCACATTCTTAGGGAAACTGAAACAGGGAATCGGCAAAGATCTGTTGAAATAAGGAGTCTCGTTTTTGTTTTACTTTATGCTAATCTGTTGATTTCTGGTTTCTGAATGGGGGTGTGTGTGTGTGTGAATATGGCTTGCTTTTCAAAATTCATGTGCAAATTAACTTAGTTTCTGGTTGTATTTTTTTGGGGGGTGGTGTGGTTGGTTTTTTTAATTAAAAAAACCTTAGCAATTGACAAAGAAATCGGGTTTCTCTGTCTGAGTTTTCCCACTGAGGGTTCTGGTTATGGAACCGGTTTGCTGTTTAAGATGTAGATCATTAAAGAACAAAGGCAAAATCATCTGTTCCAGCTTCCATGGTAGCATGGAGATTATTCTGTATGTCTTTTTTTTTTTTTTTTTCCTTTTCATAATCTGCAGCATTTTTTTCATTGACTATGCAAACTTCCTTAATGTTCAATTAAAGTATTTTAATTTTCAAGCAAAATCCCTTTAGGAGAAGAATTTTAATGAGCTTGTTCTCTTTTTCATTCCCAGCCCCTCACTGCATAGGTATTTGCTACAGCCATATGTTTCTGATACTGTACATTTCAATAGTTTCCTGGATTATGCACGGCATTTTTTCCATTTATGAAAACCTTTCCAGTTCTGAAATATAGTTACCAGGAAAATGCTTGTTTCACTGCATAGAAGGAAAAACCATCTTGAGTTAGCTGAGGCTTGGGGATAGATGCAGAAGGAAACTAACAGTATCTGTCATTTTGATTTACTGCAGAAGTCAACAGTTCTCTGACAGGAATCAAATGTGACTTGGTAATGTACAGTAAATGGAGACTGTGACGATTGATTTCACAGTGAAGATAAATTCTCATGAAATGAACATAATTGTATGTTTATGAAAAGGCTGCATTGTGAAATAATTAAATTCTTTTCCTGTTACTTTCTAATTAAATTTTAAAAAGGGAAAAAAAAGGAAAACCTCTTGGTGTGAAATAGATATAGTATTGCTTAAAGAATGGGGGGGTAAGTTTTGTTTTTCAGCAAACTAAGTAATTTATTTAAAGTTTTTGAGTGGGCCCATCTACTTAATTTATAGATGCCATGGAAGACCTTTGGAGATAGACTCCTCTAGTTTACTTACCTTAGCAGTGTTAGATATTAAAACAAAATATATTAGAGTGAGTGCCCTTTGACTCCTGGATCATTTTTGGCTATGTCCCTCTACATGAGTCTGCCTTTAAGCAACTGAAGTTGAGCTGTAGGGTCAAGCAGTACATGTCTAAACCTAAAGCTGTCAAGAAAGCGAGTGCTATTTTGTGTTGACCATCCTTTTCTCCTCCACAGTAAACTGCTGGCAAGTCTTTTAGATTGGAAAAGAGATCAAGTATATTAAAAGTATTTGAAAATAATTATACTGTAGGAAAAAACCTAATGTTTGCAGTACCGCTGTAGAAAATAATGTGAAGTTGTGTAGATGTAGCCACTGATTGACTTTCCTAGGCAGAGCTAAGAATGGAGGAGAGAGGATTCTTGTCAGCGCCTGTGCTTACACACAGTAGATTAACCTGTGATGTCCTCATTGATGAATGTGTAAGATTCTTGTGCAGAGTTCAAGAACAAACAAAACAAATTCTGCCCATCCCAGAAAGTTTACTTTCCTTCTAGGATTTCATTCCAAACGCTTTGCTTATTCCCCACATATTTCCTGTAAAAATTATTTGCTGATTGGTGTTGCTTCTTTTACAATACTTAGGTATTGTAGTCTGGGACAAGAACTGTAGTCTTAAGTGTGCCTCCCTTTAGGACCTATGGAGTGGTCCCATCTCTCCCTAATTAAGAAGGGCAAGCAGTCATCATTTCTCATGATCTTGCCTGGTTGACTACAGGATCCACATGGCACTATTTTTCTAGATTCTGTGTCATTCTAAAGTAGTCCTTTGCCTTTGCAGTAGAGTAGTTGCACTTTTTTCCTGATTTATCAGTCAATAAATTATATTACTGTATTACAACTCTATCTAAATACTACTTCTCTTTTAAGTAAAGGAGGAGTGATGAGTAAAAACTCTCTTCTTTTGCTACAAGCAGAGAAAAAGCTTCCCTTCCACCTTTTCTCTAAGTCTGGAGAGATGAATTCTCTTTCTTTTGTGGGAGAAGAGATTCTACTAGGTAAAGATTTTTGGTGTGTTAAAATGGTAGTAGGCTGAAGTGTTTGAGTTGGTGAATTTTCAGGCCTTTCCTATTAATACTGAGAGTAGCAACCATACAATGAGGAAGAGTTACCTGGTGGAGAATCCCTTATCAGTAGTCTTTCTTATGTAGGAAGCTCTGTTCCTCTTCAGACTCATTCCTTTCCTTGAAGCCAAAGAAGCAGAACCAGTGTGTGAAATTCTCCCTTCCTTGCAGAGGAAGATGCCACCAAGTCTCTCTGTCTTTTACTTTCCTGCCCAACCAGGACCCAGATAGAACTGCCAGATGATAAATTTTAGCTACCAGGTCCTGCATACACTCTGACTGTCAGGAATCATATTGCACAAGAAACTGCGTTGTCTAGTAGGACCCAGGAAAGTATGCTATGTCTACTCAGTGAAAAGTATGACAGTGTTTATTTTGGGTGCGTGTTGTTGGCTGAGTGTTGCTCTAGAAGGGAATTGAGCACAAGTCTTCTCTGGGACTCCAAATGCACTAGAGCTTTAAGTAGTCAATTTCTTCTTATGGACAGCAACTGGTTAACTGCTATCCATATATAAGGGAAATTGGGCAAGAGCCAAAATAAAGGGAACTAGTGAAAGGAGACCGGGTCAGAGGAGGTGTTGGGTGGAAGCCAGGCTAAAGGAGAAAGCCTAAGATGAGATGTATGTTTAGTTACTGTTTTTGAATTACTCAGCTAAGCCCCAGGAAGAGCTGGACTGTAAGTTATTCAGAGCCCTTTCTGTTAGAAATGGAAGAATGAAAATCTATTTAATTAAAAAACCCCACAAACTTAATCTAGGAAAAAAGCTGCTAATGTTTGTAAACAAACTTATAAGATGCGCGTGAGTATAATATTTAAGAATAGGAAAAACATACAAACCCAAGGAATAACTAGCCTTTACCCCC
The DNA here is from genome assembly GCF_000699105.1 of Pygoscelis adeliae. Taxonomy (NCBI): domain Eukaryota; kingdom Metazoa; phylum Chordata; class Aves; order Sphenisciformes; family Spheniscidae; genus Pygoscelis; species Pygoscelis adeliae. Next base: position 5,240,690 of record NW_008824411.1, on the reverse strand, counting down.
CCAAGTCCATTCCATATTTAAAAAAAAAAAAAAAAGGAAAAAAGTTTTTTTTTCTGGAATATTTCCTTTTCGTCATTATTGACAAGAATTCTTTGTATGATAAATAAAACATAGCATGGTGGATAGGTGGTGCAGGTACTGAGGTTTAAAACTGGTATTACAGAGCAAAAAGGGGTTCTCAGGGAAAGAAACAGTAATGCCAAACCCATACCTTAAATACAATAGTTACACTGTACTTCAAGAAATTTCCCTAAGTGATTGTGTGGGATCTGAAATGTTAGTGACACCTACCAGAGACATGGGTGTTTTAAGCATGGGCCAAGTCATGGCTGGTAAACTTGACTCAGCCTGCAGGACAGCTTCACCTTGCCTGCTCACTGTGACCCAGCAAGGTCTGGTCCCCGCAGCACCATCCCGAGAAGCACAGGACTGGAGCAGAAGACGTGCTCCCTCCATGCGTGATGGGGCTCTGACAGCTGTGAGCAGCTCTTGCATCTGTGTGGCCCCAAGGCAGGTTCCAAAACACGCTTCCATCCCTCACCACGAAAAGGATCAAACCTTCTTCAACAGGGAGTTACGGAATATTTTAGTGCCAGTTGCTGTTACTACTGCTGATTTTGGCCTATATGATGTTAGTTTTGGCTGCATTTCTGTTCTGGATTACGTATAGAACTTTAGATACTTCATTGTCCAAGCTTGGCTATGTACTGATCAGCACATCTTCTGTTCATTTTCACCTTAAAATTGTGTGTTTGTCTGTGTGTATTTGTGCATGTGAACTTGAAAAGATCCCTATACTTCTGGGAGACCACTTCCATGACTTAGGTGGTAAAATCCTTAAGTGGTATTATTTTATGACATTGTCTCTGAGATTGTCTCTTTGGCTTTTCTGGATACTAAGAAAAAATCTTCAGAGACATGTGTAATTAATTTTAATTAGCATTCACATTGGACTGATCTGAAATGGCACGCCTTGATAGAAAATGTTAGTCATTGCTGTTAACTCAGAGCAGATGGTCATTTTTGTTTCTTTAAAATATATGATTTGCAGAGCTTCTAGTAGAGCTTTCTTGTATGAAAAATAGTGCATATATTCAGAGCACCCATTGTGGAACTACAGGTGTCTAAAATGGTAGACTAAGACTAAGGTTGAATAAGCAGCATGTGTACAGTGGAGTTGCAGGTTGAATAAGTAGAGAACATACAGCGGAGTTTCATCCAAGATTATCTTTCCCAATTGTGCATGTATATTTGGAGTATCTGGATTCTGTTATTTTCTCCCTTTTTCACTGTAGGTGACTATTTATGAAACCCATATTCTGTATGATTCCATTTTCAATCAAATAAGAAATATCTAAGAATTGAATCTTTTGTGTTCTTCATGGAATACAATTGGGCTGATTTGCATTTGGTTCCAGATTTTTAATGTTCATTTTAATTCTGCTTGCATCCTAATAAAAAGACCAGAAGTTTACAAAAAACCCCAAACATTTGGATGATAAGCACAGTTGTTTGAAATCTCTGTAAAAGAAGATATTCATTTATCTTTCAGTCTGTGACTAGCTTCACTCGTTTCAGTGCAACTGCTTAAGTTAAATATGGTTTTATGTTCTTTGCAGGACTAAAGTGGCTTATAGGCACAATTCTAAAAATTTCACTAATATTCTTGCTCTGTAATTGCTGTTCTGTCTCCTCCCATATTGGCAAGAGTTAATGCATCTTCATTTAATCTTGGTTTGTATTTTCTATATATATATAAAAAAAAAAATCACATGCACATACAGTACATCTTTTTCTACTGAAATGTTCCACATCCAACTCAGTCTAAAAGCTATATATGCTCATGGTTAATATGTGGATATGTATTAATACATATGCATGCATATTAACTGGGTTTGTAATGTGTCTACAGTGGTTGCCCTTAAGTCTTTCTAGGTTTGTTAGAGATAAATCTTCAACCTTATCTTAGTATTAAGAAATTGCAAGAGATACTATACATCTTGAGGTCTAACAGTTGAGTTTTCTCTGATGGCAAGCAGTTTTTATGTGCTGCCACTGTAAAGAGGAACCTATTGGTATTGCCTCCACTGTGGCAAGCAACTAGAAAGTTCGTTCTTTGTGATTTTCAGTTGTGTGTTATTCACCTGTCGGTCCTGGATTGTATAGTTCTGCTGTTTTATAGGTAATCAAACCTTCCCTATGCAATGTTGACAGCCCAGGCTTCAGGACTAGTGGGACAGGAATCTCAGTAACTCACAGCCGGGCTCAATCTTCAGACTTATTTGGCACTTCTCTGTTTCCTCTTGTACGCTTTCAAATACATTACTCTATTCCTGCATTTTCATGTTAGGATTCTTCTGTGATGGGAGGGGTTAATGAAACACCTATGGACAACGTAAACGTAATTTCTGCATTAGAAAGTTCACTTTGGGCCCTGAAATATATGGGGTAAAGGAATCCAGTATGCTGGAACAAAGATAATAGTGAAGTGAAGAAGTTGTTGGGTAAGCAAACTTACAGCTAGATGTCTGCTGGACTTTCAAGTAATGGGCCTGGTCTAGAAAAGCTATGTCCTGAGTGTGGAACCATTCCGGAATCGGAAGCGACACTTTTAGTCCAATTGTCTGGTCATCTCCAGAAGCAATCATATTGTGGTTTTCTGGAATGCAGTTCTTGAAGTTAGTTTATTTATTTGGAGTATAATAAAACCTGCAGATAACAAATGGTAATCTTTTGTATTTTTTACTCTGGGGAAAAAAAGTAGTGTTATGTTACTTTCCAGTAATGCCGCTATGTTTTCATGTACTATTCAGGATATTAAATCACAATGATGAGACTCTACAGGAGGAACCAGCACAGGTAGATGTGGTATTTGCACACAGCTTCCCTGTTTGTGTGTTCACATTTAAAAAATTTTAAATATTCAAGGGAAATTTTGCACACAAATTGTCCTTCTAGGCATGTTCCCATTTATTGTATCTGTTTTGTTTCTACGGTCCCTTAGATTTAAAGATGCCTGAAAACAAGATTTGTACTATTGAGAGTTCATCTTTTTTGCTTCTTGGTATCCTGTATTATATCATTCTCTTTGATGTATAACATCCCATTTAGCTGCTATAGAAATGACAATGAGAACATGACCTCACTGTATTCCATATGGAGTGGGTAGGTGAGGACTGAGTAGTAACTGTTTCTGTGCTGATATCTTCAGCAATTTTAAAAAGTGGAAGAGAGAACAAAACAGAAAATCTGAATTGTTTTCAAGAACGCTTTTAGAGCTTTCCATGAAACACCAGTGGATTCCTAATGGGTAAAACATGTTAATGTGTTTTTGTAAGATTCCACTAGTAACAGAAAAAGGACACACTCTTTTCAGAAGTTACTTTGGCTTTTTTTCTTTTGAAGTTCCTGTGCCTGTCAGCCTTTCTGGAAGGCAAAGGAGGTCTAGTAGCAAGGAAGCTGATTTGGGAGGCAAGCATCCATTTACCTACCCTACTGTAAGCTTCCTATGAGTTCTGGCTCAGTGTTTATGTCCTTCAGTTCCTCATTTATGCTGTGAAGCTGAAACCTGTGTTCCTTTCTGGTGGTGGGGGGGTAAGATTAGCTACACTAAAATGGTGGACTTCTCAGATACTATAGGGAGAGGGGCCTCAGAGAGCCGGAGACGTCAGTCACTTGGCCATAAGATGTCCCTAGACCTAGGAAAAGTCTTGATACAGAGACAGGAATGCAGGACTGCCAGCTCCCATCTGTTCAAAGCAGTTGGCTAAAATCCCTTTTCCTACAGCTACGCTTGATGTAGCAAGTCACTAAATGCCAAAAAGTTTAATATATAACATGACAGTCCTGAAAAAATGTTTTCACAAGCTGGTGTCATGTTGTTTTGCTCTTGCAGATAAGTGTTTTTGGAACTTCCCTATCGCTGTGTTTTACAGCCTTTATTTGCTCTATTGTTATTTTTAGTCATCTTTTCTGAGAGTACCCTTTTACCATTTCAGCTTCCTATTTCTTCAAAGTTATAGCTGCTTAGTGAACTTAGCCAAAAAACTAATCTCATATAAAGTTTCTCCTAACAATAAATTAAATAATAAATTTTTTTCTCTGACAATTTCATTTTACTTCTCTTTTTATTTTTATTGAGTTCTTTGTTTTGTTCAGTAAATGAACAAAACTTGGAGTTCCACAATATTGCAAATTGAATAAAATTCAAGTGTTTTGTCATCAGTTCAAGAGAACGACATCTGAGGAGACCATCCAGGCTATTATTTGCCTTAAGGCAGGATTAATACATTTGGAGTCAGGGAAGAAAAAGGTTTAACTTTACATTTCTAATCAATAAAAAAATCCACAGAGCTTTCAATCATTCATACTGTCAGTGGCTTTGCCTAAACTGTGGGATCTGACCCTTTAGTGTCTCTTTGACCTTTTAGTGTCTCTTTGTCCCTTTGCGGGCTGGTTTCTCTGGGAAGGAAATGGGGGTGTGCTGCCCTGAGCGGCACTGAAGCAGACTCCAGTGGCATCTCCGATACGGATGCTCGAGGAGTAGTGCAAGCCCGGTGCTGAGCACGCCTGCCTGGCTGCTCAGATGTAGCCGCTGAAATTGGTGAGAATTATGTCACTAACATAAGGAAGTCTGAGTATGTCCTTTATTCTTTGCAGTTTTGAATGCAATCTATAAGCCTGCTAAAAATACCTGATTTCCCTCTATTCAGAAGTGGGTATACTCTGGTTGCCATACTGTGGTTTCACGGCTGATAATTTAATGATTAGGCGTCATGGCTGCTTCATGCTCGGGCATGAACGCTTACTGTTCAATTACAGTTTTTCTGCCTTTTTTTTATCTGCTTCCTAAGACTACCCCTAAAAAGCAAGGCTAGGAGCTGTCTGGTGACATTGTTGGAAAGTGAGAAGCACTTCTGTGAGTGGGAATTTCATCAAGTCGGTTGTATTCCGGCAGTGTGATGGTGAAATCCCACCAGTCCCTGAATGCTGAAGAAATTTGTCTAGGCAGTGATGATAATAGCTTTATTTCCTGGTTCTATATTGTATTCATTTTTTTCCCCCTCAAAATATGTGGCAGAAATGACCTCTGTAGTTGCGTGATGAAACCAAAGGACCCCTTGTCATTGCTGTCTTTGAAAGTGAAATAATCTCCATCAACCTCCCTCCCCACCCCCACTCTCCCTTCTCCGTAGCTTGCTAAGGAAAGAAACAGTCTGGTTGCGATGGAAGATTGATTCTTGTGCAACTGTTAAGATCTAGCAGAATGTGGTTTCCTAACCTTTGTCAGTTAAGCTTGTCACCTTTCCTAAAAAGGCTGTTGGCTGACAAATTTACAGCGATCTGGTCTGTACATAGAATTTGAATTTGGAAACTAATGGCTAAACCGTAAGGGGAAAATCTGTTCTGTTTATTGGAGAATTTGCAAGTACCACCTTCCTACGTATTATGTATTTTTCCTCCTTTCTCTTTTCTTCCATTAGGTGATTCCCTATATTTATCTAATTATATGAATTACCTGCAAGAGGTGTTATTTAATCATATCCTGGTTTTCTTACTGCGACGGCAGACATCAGAAGTTTGTTTTGTTTGTTTAAAATATCTGATTGTCATTGCTTTTTTTCCCCTTTTACTGATGATGTCTAAAAGCTAAAAAGGGTATGTAATGCACTGAAAGGATTTAACATGGGAAAAAGTTGCATCGTTAATTATTTTGATATTTATTGCTTACAGCAGCAGTCACAAGACATGCAGTTTTGTTGGCATGTCTTACATGTTTGTCCTCTGCATCACAACAGCCTTTTCTTCCTAAAAGTGCTCCATTTTGGCAAAAGCTGGAAAATTGATTTTAAGTAGTTTCACGGTGCTTTCAGATGATTATTATTTCCAGAGCTGTGCTGTAGCAGTCTAAGATATTTTTAAGTACTCCATGTAATTATTAAACAAGCACCTGTCCCATAAACTCTGTTGGCCAAAACAATTACCAAGTAATTGCTGATCCCAAAGGATTTTTAATTTAAAATGCTGTGTGCATGATACAGAGTAGTAAAATGCTAGTTTTACAATATGGTGCTCTTTGTTCTAGGAATGTTTACAAGGATTACCGTTTCCTTGAGCTAGCCTGCGACTCCCAGGAGGAGGTGGATAGCTGGAAGGCATCTCTGCTACGAGCCGGTGTCTATCCTGATAAATCCTCAGTAAGTTAAACAGCTCACTAGTTTTCCAGTAGCTGCTATGTTTGAGTCAGAAAAAACAATCGTATCATCTGGGAAAACACAATGTGTGCAGAGATATCTCAAGAAATGGTAGCCTTTTCATTGCACTCTTCTGTGGTAATTTTGAAATATTCATAATGAAATATTTTAAGATCAATTTGTGCGTCAAACCTCAATATTAAAAGCAAAACCAACACAAACCAAACCTTCCAAAATGTTATTAATTGGATCTGTGTAGTAAAAGCATTGAGCAATTTGGGGTTTCCTGAGCTTCGTTGTTTCTATTAATGTCTTCTAAGGTAAAGATGTGCTTTGAAGAGTTTATTCCCTCAAGCTCTGTATTACAGAACTGGCAGAAGCATTCCAGGCAATCATGTATATTTATTTTACTGATTCACTGCATGTTTTTTGTGTATAAAACACATGCTAAACCTTTCCAAAGGCAGTTTTATTCAGCTAATCATCATGTGGAGCAAATTGAACAGGATACAGTAAAAAAGCCTCTATTAATTTAACAGAAAAGACAGAAAGTTGGGAAATGGAATTTGCCCAACTACCATTTCATATTTTTTGGACTTAGTTATTTTGATATGTAATATCAAGTGAAGGTTTGAGGAGATGTATCCAGAGAGAAGGCTGACTAGCAAAAATACCTGTCATTTGAGCTTTTGAAAGTTTCTTTAATGCATGGTTCACCTTTCTTCAGTAAGTCTGCTGGTCGCTAAATTCCTTCAGCGGAAGATCTGTTCTGAGAAATGATGCTTTGATTTTGATGGAATTTGTTCTTCCTGCTTGTTTTCCATGGGAAGGCCAGGTCCCTTGAGTCCAGGGTCTTGTGCTGTCTTCTGTCTCTTCATCTTTCTCTTCCTCATATTTCCCTTATACTTGTGATACCTCCATGGCTTCCAGTATAATTCTGCCTGCATCTCCTCTGGCTGCCATTTATGCCAACAACCCTCAGCTTCCTCTCTTCATACTAAGTTTCAAGGCTACCATCAAAAGATCAATGGGAGAATCCTTGAACTGCTGGATTCTCCAATTATTATAGGAATAAACAGTGATTATGATAATGATGATGATTTTTTAAGAATAGTTCAAATAGAAATTTAGCAGGAGACCTACCAAGTATCTGAGACTTTACCTTCATTAAAAAAAAAAAAAAAAAAAAAAAAAATTGGTGACTCTTCACTATGTTGCTGGTCCCAGTAAATCACTTCCTACCTAAGACCATCAGAAGTCATTTTACAAGGATTAGCTACGAGAGGTTACCTAATTAATTACTAGGAACAAAATACTGTTGGGTTTTAGGTTTGGGTTTGTTTTTTTTTTCTTGCTCAGGTTTTAATAATGATGTCAAAAAGCCTGTTGCTGCCTCTGGTTTAATCTTGTATTCTGTGACATGTTTATCATATTCATATATCTGTTACTTTGTCTTTAAACAAGACAGACTAGTTGGATTTCTAAACTTCTCTTCTGTCTTCCTGTCTCTCCCCTCCCCCTAAAAATATTTTGTATTCAAAATACGTTTATAAAGAATTCTTGTTTTTGTTTAAAGTTGGTCTGTCAAAGGAGTCTTAGATATAAGATGAGAGACTTCCTTGAAAGGCACAAGATGAGAGACTTCCTTGAAAGACAAATGTAGAAGGGAGTCAAAATTCAGTTCTCCTTGGACCTGGAATTATCTTTACATTACAAAAAGAGTGAATATTATTGTTCCAAACCCCTGTAGCTTGAAATTCACCCAGTAGTCTATCAAGCTGTTCAGGAAAGACACTTGATGCTACTCTAGTCTTGCAAAGCACTTTGTTCCTACAGGACTAGAGGTCTAAATGTGGACTGCAAGTCTGCTGTTAAAGTTTTGAATTTTGCAAAGCAAAAGCTCCAAGGCCCAGGGTACCTTAGAAGCTCCAGTGGAGCTTAAATAAAAATCAGCAGCATTTCATTAAAATCCTGTGGATACTCCTCAGTTTCACACCTTCCTCTGACAATATAAAATAGTTTTAGAGACACCCCCCCAGTCTTTTATTCTCCTTCAAAGATTTAGAGACCGTGTTTTTATGTAAGAGAGACTGCCAGGAAATGACAGCAACTTGCGTTTACTTCAGTAGTTCCCCACAGCTTTGCGATCCCAGAGTGAAAAGGCAAAGAGGTACCCAAGCCCCTTCACAAACTGACCTTCTCGCTCTTTTTCATGTGCGAGTCACAGCTGGTAACTTTGAGTATCCAAGGCTTTGGCACCAGAAGCAGAAAAATTGCTGCTTAGAAATGAAAAATAGATTAATAGTGCTGTAAACCTGGAATATTGCAGTGGTGAAGCTGGCCTGCTTTCTGTAACTGCCAGAGCAGTGCGCGCAGCCTGGAATTTGAAAGCTAAGCTGTGTGCTTTCATTAACAGTTCTGCTGCTCGCGTACAAGGTTGCCGATGTAAAACCCAACGCAGTTGTGCCTAGCTGGGTTCCTTCTGCAGTGGCAGGAAAAGTAGGAATTTGTCACTGAATTGAAGAGATTTGTTCTGAATTCTCACCAGGGGCAAATGTCTCAACTAAAAATACTAATTCTTCTTTTGTTTTTTTTTTGTAGTGCTACTTAAAATTGTGTGATTACAGTGGTAATGGGGCTTAGTACTTACTGCCACTGATATGAAATCTCTATTACTAATTTAATCCTGTAAGCTAAGTCCAAGGTTGTTGATTTTTAATTTTTCTTTTTGCCTAAACAAATCTCATTAATATATTAAAAATTAAAGGCCAGATATCACCCCATTCCTCCATTTCCTCGCTTCGTTTTGCCTGCCTTCCCTGGCCCTCTGCACATGGGGATGCACACTCACGTTCATATAGTCACTCTCTTGTTAACTATCTTTAATCACCCCTCAACGTTGCTCTATGAGCCCCCAAATTCTTTTGCAGTTTGCCAAGTCACCTCTTTCCCCCAGGACATGTGCTTTTGTCAGGACGTGGGCTTTGACAGCCACCCAGATAGCAATGAATCAGTGTTTTTATTTTTCCAACCCATATGCAAGTCAGCTTGCTTGATATAAATCACACTGTGGCCAATTCACTTTGAAACGGGATATCCATTTACCAGCTGACTTTACTGCTGGGTTTCTGGACTGATGCATCCAAAAACCTCCTTTTTTAAAAAATGACTACAACTTTGTGACTAACCTTTCCAGACTATATTTCTCAACTGTAGGCTGGTGTTTATTTTGGCTGACTTCCCACTGTGTAATATACACTGTTCATGCCAGCTCATGGCAAAACTCACAATTAAAAAAAAATAATAGCACAGAAGTTTGTCGTAACTTGCTCTGCACGCTTTACCTTGCTAGTACCATCCATTCCTTTTCCCCTCCCCTTTATGCCATCTCTTCCTTATTTTTATTACTAATGTAAAAGTTCAATATTTGCTTTTTTAAAAGCATTGGATCGTGAAACTTTCCATTCATTGGCATGTCGTAGGGAGTGGCTGTCATGCAAAAGTGAGCAGACATGTTTAGTGGGTTGCTTTGCGTATTGGAAGTTCAGTATTACCAACACATGAAAATCCCTCTGGCTTCTGTCCCATCCCTAGATCATTTCAGGCCTCATTTTCTCCCTTGTGTTAGTGTCCACTGACTTCCCAGGAGCTGCTCCTGATTTACACTGAAGGAAGCAGAAGTGGAATCAGAATGTTTGTGTAGAGAGGAAATTTTGAAAAACAGTATGAATTTACAACTTTGCCGAACATATTAAATCCTTTGCGAATGTCCTGTGCTCCCCTGGAAGCTGTCTAACTAAAGGATTCAGTGAATGTTCTTTGAGTCAGTTCCTCATTTGGTTTGAGCTGTTTCCAGAACTGTACAAGTTAGACTGAATGCATGTAAAATAAATGTATCTAATATTTCTTTTTCTTCCCTCTTTCCTCCTTGCTGCATCCTGCAAAGGGGAACAACAGAGTAAGTTGTTTGTCCTTTTACAAAATCCTTTCGTATCCTGTCTGAAGGGTTTTGTCAGGAAAATCGGTTTCTCTTTTGGTTCACACAACTATTGCCTGCATGTTCTTAACAGCGAACTCCTATTAAAAATGTGGGTGCAAAAGTGTCTTCTAGAAAACTATTAATGGCTCTGTTTTAATTTTGGGGAAGGAGATGTGTTAAGTGTTGCTGAGTGTTATTTTTTAAGGCGGTTCAGTAAGAATGATACTATAAAACAATATTGGGACCAAAGATTATAAAGGTATAGTAATAAAGACCTTTTGAGGAAAGGTTACTACAGTCTGATGAAACTCATTACAGCTGGCTTTTTTGACCATACATCAAAGCTTGTATTAATGGGCAGTTATAAAAACCCAGCACTAAAGTCTTAAATAACAGATTTGCTGGCGTTGTTGGCTAAGCTGAACTAGATCAGTGTACTGGCTTTGAAGGTGCCTTAAAATGGATGGAGGAGGGTGGGGTCAACATTTGACTTGGCTTCTAGACCCTTGATGTGTTCCAGCTGGACAGCAGCAGAAGGGTGTGGGGTGTGGAGAGGGAGAACTGAAATATGCATGGTAGGTTTTTTTGAAAGTAAGCAGCATGTAAAAAGACAGTTTTGCTGATGTTGGTCTGATAAACTAATAATCAAGCAGTTCCCAGGGTTAGCACTTTTTTATGCCATTTTTACTGAGCTTAAGAATGGAAATTGCACATCTTACACTTTGGAATATGATGCAGAGAGAGTTTGTCATACCACGGAAAGAAGTTATACAGCTTTTGTGCTTTGCTTTTTTTTCCCCCTTCCTGTTTTGGTATATTAACCCTTAGGAAGATGTATCTGGAGCATCAAAAGATGCTTCATAGCAAATGTTGAAAGTAGCCCCTGAAATATTGCCTGTAGCATCTCATTGTGAGCTTGAAGCATTTCTGGGGTATTTGGGAAAGACCCAGGTGGGTTTTAAATGTTCTGAAGGTTGGGGAATTTTGTCTGCTTTTAATTTTTGTGTTTTTAACCAGTTTTTGATGACTTCTGTCTCCGTAGTAGCTGGGCTCAGAAGCACCAAAAATCTGTTTTGTTGGCCTGCCTGAGAAAAGGGGCTCTTAGTGTTGGGTGCAGAGGGGTTAAGAGAAGTGGTGTATTGACGGCATGGAGAGAGGGACTTTACATAGGAGGTGGTGTGAAATGTAAATGTTAACTGTGTACACTAAAATGTCAAGGTAATGTTTATAATGATTCTTTACGATATGCTGACTTAAGGCTTTGCTGCTGCAGTGGATGCTGATCTGATCTCCAGAGGAGAGATGTTAGACTGTAGATGCTCTGTCAAAGGAAATGATGATAGATGGGGCACCAAAGAGCTCTTGGGGCTGGCAGAAACAGAGTCTGGAGGTCAGGAATTGCATAGACCAGCTTTGTTCTCCAGAGACCTGAGCTATGGGGCACCCCAGGGAGGTCAGGACCAGTAGAATCTGACATATAGTTAGTTGCTAGCATAAGGCAGGATACCCATAAGCAAGTATAGGAGAAACCTGTGAGATGTGAGGATTGGTGGAGCTGTTAGCTCTCCTTTCACACTGAGTAAAGGGCAATTCTTGCTGTAGGTTCAGAAACGTTTTCCTGCTGGCCTGGGCTGTCAGCCAGAAGGTAACTCCAAAAGAAAACTGCAAGAATCCAGAAAACCATCCTGATCTTTCTCTTGGACCCTGTTCCTTGTAAGGATTCTTGTATCCTCATCTGTGTCCCCCCCTTCTCTTTCACACAGGTCATTCATGCTGGATTCTGGAGGTTACATTATCCCAATTAGATAGAAATAATTTGCAGCTGCCTGCAGGGGCTCAAGCCCCACAAACATCTTGAGATTTCTGCACCTAGTGGCATGGAAAATGAAATGGGTAAACCTGCGAGGTGACGAAAGTTTCTGAGAAGGGGTCGGGGAAGTGAAGAACGGCAGATTGAGGATGATGATGGTTTCTCAAAGCTTCTTATGCAGCTTTATGCTGCAAAGCTGCATAATCCTTCCTTACTATCCTGATACAGATTTACTGGGTAGCTAGCAGAGCTGTAACCCTCCTACTAGTGCTGCCCAGTGTGGCATTCATACTGTGGATCATGTCGTATGTACATATGTAAAGATCCCATACCCACCCACCCATTCAGATTGTGGCTGCTTTTATACCTCTGCATTTAGCTTTGCACTCTTACATTTACAAAAGTAAAAATAAACATCGGAGTAATGAGTTCCTAAGAAAAAGGGGGGGAAGTGAAGTGAAGAGGGTTTATAATCGTCAGCGGGCTACTAATCATTTTTATTTTTACTTTTTATTATTGCACAATCATCAATGTAAGTGAGATTTCTCACGTGGTTAAAGATAAATATATCTTCAAAAGCTTTGTTAGATAAAATCTGTAAAAGGGTCGTGTAGAATGAGGTAATGGAGACCTACCTCATTCAGCAAGCACATGTTGGCAAGCCACATCTTACTAATATTAAAACTGAACTCCAGAGGAAGAGTGGAGCATTGTGCAGAATTGCGCAGAGCATTGTAGCTTCAGTCCAGGTACTGAAGACAGAGGAGCTGATTGCTTCTGAGTGTTGTAATCCACCACTGAATTTGCTTCCTCCCCTGTGCATCTTCAGCACCCTCATTTAAAAAAACAAAAAAAAAATCCCCCCAAAATAGCCCTCTAGAGCCTGCTGTTTGAAAACAACAGCAAAACCTGTAACATTCTCATGAAGCCCATCTTCAGTATGCTTCGAACATTGTTAGGTTAAAAGATTAGATAGATACTGTGTCCTTATGAAATTTTGATTCCAAATCTCTAGGTACTCAAGCAGTAAAACAGCAACAAAGAAAAAAACCCCAAAACTCCAAAGTGGCACTTACTAATATAAAAAATTCACCTTTCCTTTGTCATCCTTAAGCCCTGAGTTAGCCAATCATTTCTGCTTAATTTGAAGGATCAAACACTTTAATGCTGAGCTCAGGCTTGAGAAAATTCAACTTTGAAAATAAAAATCTGATTAAATTTTTGTGGATAAAGTGACTACAGAGTTCTTATCTTCTAATTATTTTGCATTACTGTGCTTGCTGATACCCTTTACAAAATACGTAGAACTGAAATATATCAATCCTATATTCGCATCGCAGTTAGTGGAGTTGTCATAGTGCAGATAATACTGCGCATGTGAACATTCACTGAATGTAAAGTCAGTTAGTGTAATTTACTTTGAATTTTCTCTCGGGAAAAACAGAATTCCCTTCGAAAGGAGAAGGAACATACTCTCCCTGCCAGGTCAGCTTGCATGTTATTCCTTTAAAATACCTCTTGGTGACATATTAATTGCTTAGTTTCAAGTTTATCTTTTTTTCTTTCTTTTTTTTTTTTTTGGGGGGGGGGGGGAGTGTAGTTTTACTAAACTGAGATTCCAGATCAGCTACTTCATTAAGAAGACCAGATGTCCTATTGTCTTCTGAGACAGTCCTGGAAAATGGGAACTTATTGAAGTCAGGATACTCGTTCTACCTACGTATATGACAACAGCTTTCTTAGTTCATCTATTTCATGATTGGCTATTGACATGCAAATGCAGATATAGTGCCAGAAGCCATATGTATCTTTGCATTGTAATAAGGCTCTGATGCTTTCTTTTTCAAATTCAGCCATGTTTCTGAAGGGTCTTCAATTACCTCCCAGACATAAACTCTGACTCAGCCAGTTACTAGCTGTGGTGATGCTCTACGAGTGCCCCAGCCAGATTCAAACTGAAAGTAAGTGGTTCTGCTCTGGGATTGTTAAAGTCCATGTTCAAGCTAAGTTCCTAAATTAGAAAAAGTAAAGACTCGTTTGGGTTTGTTGCATAGCAGTAAGTTGAAAAGCAAACTGTGCTGATATGTCAGAGGGTAAAACGGTGTGGGCAGAAGTGTGCATTTACTGGTTTTACTTTTTTTTTCTTTTTTTTTTTTTAAACTAATATATTTAAGAAAAGGAAGGCATTGAATTCTAGGAAAAGAAGAATCCACTTCAGTTATGACTAAAACTGGCTTCAGGCCAACTAGGTTTAAAAATAACTTTTAAATGAAGACGTGTTAAATTATTTTTTTAAGTGGAAAAATGCCATAATTTTATAGACAGTGTTTCAGTCATTGCTTCGAACAGATGAATTGAATTTTACAATGAAGTCACGGTGTAAAGGAGCAGACCAAGCGAGTGAGTGTGCATGCACACACAGGCTGGGTCAAAAGCAGTCTAAAATACAGGGAGGAAATGAAATGGCAGACTTTTTCAGTCCCTTTCTTGCTGCCTCACTGTTTCAAGGCTGTGAAAACATGTTTCAGATAAAAAACTATCTTCTTGTTCTCCTAAATATTTACTAGTTCAAACAAAAACTAGATGCAACCTCGTTCCCCCGATGTTCCCCGAGAAACAGAGCAGCCCTGGTTTATATTCTTGTAAGAGTAAAATAATTGCTGGCACGAGAGAGTTAAAAATGTACAGGGAAAAAGAGATTCATAGTATTGCATCAGTTGCACTGACTGTAACAAGATGCAGGCTAACGGACTGAATGATTTCAAAACCAGTCCCGGCGAAGCTGGTAACTGCCTATCAGGGGTCGGGGGTTCAATAGCTGCCACAGGGTTTTACATTTCTGCTATTAAATGGGACTGCTGACATTAAGTAAACTCCAGGAAATTTAGAAATCAGCAAACATTTTTTATTTCTGTAATGTATTCATGGTGGGCTCTTTACTGCGCTTTTGGCAAGGCATCTGCATATTGAAAATATTTTTTAATTCTTCATTCTTTATGGTGCAGCTAATTTTTGCACCACTTCCGCTCTGATGAAGGATTTCATTGAAGCTCTACAGAAAGGTGAAAACTCTCTGGCTGCGAAGTTTCAGATCTTGGAGCACGAGTGTCAGCCTTATTCTGGACATAAAGTGAGATTTGCCCTGGGGAAGGCAGTGAAGGCGGCCAGCCTCTAAGGATGCCTTCCCAGCCCTGGTCAATGAGCGCTGAGAGTGGGCTGGCGGAGAGGAAGGTGCTTCTGGACTGTGCTGCACCAACCTCTGCCACAAAGGTCCTTTGGACTCCAGGCTGATACCTGCAGCTGGAGTCCCTGTGTCTACAGGTCTCAGAATAGCTGCAGTCAGGAAGGTCTGATTGCCCCTTTAGTGCAACAGTATGGGGTCACCCATGCGGGGGACCGAACAGAAGGGGAAACACACTCACAAGTATCACAAGACTTTGGGACAATCCTAAAATATCTTCCTTGTCTTCCAAGTCAGTAATTGCACAAAAACCTACTCCCGAGTAGTAATTGGGAGTAAATAAAAATTTGAAAGTTTTTTTTCTGCCAAAAATGTCAGCAGGCTCACCCTTCCATAGCATTTACAGTGTAACAGGAAATGTAGTCATTGGACGTGAGGGTGGAGGGCAGCTGGTGAACGGCCAGATACTTCTTTTTTCTCGTTTACAGGGGAAAACAAGATGATCAGGAGAAACTGAATGCTCCTTTCCCTGACTCCGTTTTGGACAAAACCTAAGATATGCAATGTCTAGTCTGATACATAGTTCATTCTGGATTTCTTTAACCTTTCCTACCGATCTTTTTTTGTGAAGATAGGTTTATAATTACTTTCCATATGCCGAGTCAGACTCAAGTCCCATGTTCTGCATGTAAAATCCCCCGTTCTGGAGCTGCATTCTCCACTCATGTAACTCTCCTTCCATGATGTCATGTGTTCCTGTTCTGTGATCACTCCTCAGCTCCTGTCCCACCTGTTTCCCAGATCTATTGTGGCCTTTGATTGACTGATGTCTTCCTGTCCCTCTCTGTTGTATTGTATGATACTTGATATATCGAGTGTGCTGATTTTGGAGAATTGGGATTTCCCACTAGGAAGAGCTGGCTATGGACATTTTGTGGTGTTTGATCAGTGGGATTCTTTGGTGACTTTCATACCATTGTTCCTAAACCCCCTGTTCCTGCAGTTGAGAAACAAGTGGTCTTGCTCTGTTTCCTTCACATTCTTTCTCTTTTAAACTCAACCTCTGCTTTTGCTCTTTTATAATCAAGTTATTTGTAATTCAGAGAGAGAATTATATGTCATTGAACATGCTACTAAGTTCAAATAATGTATGTTAAATTATTTGGGTAGCTATAAGCTCTGTGGTAGGTAGATACAAAATTACCATGAGCTGTTATGTTACACAAGGTGTCAGGCCCATATCGGACCCTTTAAATAGAAGATATTAAAAATTTACAGTCACATTTGTTGTACATTATTATCTTGACCTGTTCAATAGTTGGGGTGGCAGCATACCTAAGGGCATTTAGGGAAATCAACTAAAGAAACTAACCCAGAGCATGGAAGATAAAGTCCATGAACAAAATTAGTCTTATGCAATGTAATTTGGTGTTCAGTTGTAGTTTCGTGGTTTAAAACTCTGCTTGATTTGTAGACCTAGATATTTTCCAGTGGAAGCAGGAACCTCCATATAATGAATAGAAGCCTTTCCAGTCACAGGTCAGTTGTCCCTAGCTGTGTTCTGCAGACACTGTGTACAAGTAGTCTGTAGTTGCTCAGGACCATGGTCTGGAAACAACTGCTGTACCATAGTTCTAAATTATAGTTATTAAAGGTTATCTGGCTGATTCAGATAGCAAATTCTCAGAAGCACTGCGAGTGAGATTGTCCTTCGCTCTGCTGTGAGGGCAGCGAACAAAACGGCAGAGGCCACCCTTTTCACCACTTTTGCAGATGCATACAGTCAGGCATCCTCAAATAGCTCAACCTCTCTTTCACATCACCTGTGACCCAAAATGTGGCTGCAAACACTCAAGAGATGTGAAGTTTTCGTGCCAGCTCTGTGCACCAAGGAGCTCTATGGGCATAGTTCCTTGCTGTTCCTCAGCTGTGGACTTTGATGTAGGTAATGGTCTGACTCTATGAACAATGACACCAGCAGGCAGCCTCAAGTGTGTCAGTGTCTAGAGCTGTGAGATTATACATGAACCAGAGTTGGTATATTTATATGTGGGCCAATGTATGTCTCTGTATGTATGTACAAGTAATCAATGTCCTATGCAAAGGTAAATTCTTACCCTCATTTGTAGGGCTCCTTTACTTCTAGAGCAATGGCTTCTGGTTAAGGGCTCACTGCTGATTAAAATGTTAAAGCTAAGGCTAACAGTGAGAACAAAATACAGCATTGTCTGCAGTCCTTGACACCATCTGTGTTGCCCTTGGTATGGTGAAAATCAAGGCTCTTGCTTTAGGA
This sequence comes from Pygoscelis adeliae, assembly GCF_000699105.1. NCBI lineage: Eukaryota > Metazoa > Chordata > Aves > Sphenisciformes > Spheniscidae > Pygoscelis > Pygoscelis adeliae. The sequence continues at coordinate 5,223,233 of NW_008824411.1, read as the reverse complement.
AGCTTGTCCTTCACTTGTCTTCAATAGTTTGAAAACATTAACTCTCTATCTGTGCTCTTTGTTATATGCTGCTCTGCAGAAAATACCCCTTAACCTGAGTGAATGCATATGCTCAGAAATGGTTTAATTGCAACCAATCTAGGTCATGGAAAGGCTGGAAGATGGGCATGGTGAAGTCAATGTTATCAACTTCCAGAGAGTTAGAATTTCACCCGTTGTGAGTGGGTGTGTTGTCCTTAGTGCTGTATGTTTTTAGGGGACTGTTGTTTTTTTCCATGCTTTCTGTAGTCTGATTGGTGTTCTGTTAAAATAAAGTTCTCCTTTCCTAGAACCAGTCCTGGCATTGTCTGATTGGGGCTGTGATTTCTGCCCCATGTCGTATTTCTTTTATTTAGTTCCATCTTATTTGTACAGTTTCTTTTGTAAGCCACAGCATGATGCCTTTCCAGCAGCTGTTTTTAATATTGTGAATAGATACTATTTGTCTAGAAGCTGCAGTTGTGGACCAGGATCCCATTTTACAAACTTAGAGTAAAAACATCATTCTTTGCAGTCAAAGAATGACATGAGAGAATCGATGGATAATTATGGACCAGTGTCCTGTCTGTGTTTTTTGTTAAAGGTTCGTCACTAGCCTTTGAGTGCCTCTGGAAACAGAGGGTCTTGAGGCAAACTATGTGTTTGTCACTGGTCTGACTAGCAGAGGACATGGGATTTAGGATTATTTTGTTACTAATGAATTCTATAAAGCGGGAGCATGATTTCTTTCACAGGAGTTCTCTCTTCAAGCCTGAGAAGGCAGTATAACGAGTGGTTTGGAGTGGGTTTGACAAGATGTCTTCATCTTCGTTATTTAACAATGCCTCACTCCAACGTCTTTTGAGTATGCAGTGATTTCTTTCTGCCTGTCTTTTAAGAACAAGTGGTGATTAATCCTCCTGTTCTGCTTATTTACCAGACTCTCTTCAATTCATCTCTAAAATTTGACAGTAGTTTATTTGAGTGTCTGTCCTTACCTGGTGGAAGCATCTCAGCTTCAAGTATGATTGGAAATTTGCTCAAGTGCTTTTTGTTGGGTCAGTTGTTCAAGTGATTTAAAATCAGTAATCCTTGTGAAGTAGCCTAGATGTAAGCATACATATGAAGTTCTCCATCCTTTTGTTTCAAAGGATTTTATCCAAGACAGAGTGTGTGTGTGTTTTCAAAGAACCCTGGTGTCTTTGCTCAGGTACGCTGAATGGGTTTCCTTTAGTGTATACAAGTATCAACATTTTTCCCATCAAAATTCAGATCTTTTCTGATGGGATCCCACTAGGGAATTGCATGTATTTCTAGGGAACTGTGTCTAGAATAATCTGTGATTATTCCTTCCAAGTCTGGATCTCTTGACTGTAGACTACTTCACTCTCCCTTCGTAGACAGTGGGTCCTTGGAAGCAGAAGCTCAGCTGTCCTGAGTGCCAGGTTCCTAGGTAATTGTCTATGGGCAACATGACAGTAAAGCAAGGGACCTCAAATTTGCAATGGAGTACTTAAATACACATCTTTTCTATGGTAAGGCTCAGGAATGTTGCCATTCCATGAAAGATAAAAGGATGCAGCACTTCTCAGTGTGACCTGTTCCTCTTTTGTGCATTGCCGGGTTTTCAGGCAAAGTAATTCCTGCCTATGCTCTTTCTAGTTGAATCTTCCATTTTGGATGTTGGAATGGTTTACTTGGCCTAAAAGATGCTCCTGTTTTAAAGCAGTTACTTATATCTTACTTGCAGCTGCATTTTTTTTCTGTGCGAAGCCCTTGCTTCTTCAGTATTGGTGGCCTTTAGGCTGCTCTTTCATAGCTTTTTATAAAATATATTTCATTATATATGGAAGAATATTAAGCTATCTACCAGAGTTTACAGACATAGTCACAAATACCTGAAAGATTGTCACAAATACCCTGTTCCTTCCAAATTCAACCGCCAACTGCCAATGGAAAATTACAGTTCAAGTATCAGTGATGCTACCTCTTTTGTTGCTGAGCATTTTGGTAAAAACACTGCTTTACTATGGTAACTCCACAATCCCTTGGGAATGACTCTTCAATGCTTCCAACCTTCAGTTTTTTTCTTGACAAGTTTCTGGCTATATCCTGGAAAATTTCTGGAGTCTGCTATGGATCTACAGCAGCTGAAAATACGGGGAGCAGCATAAACTAAAACACGTTATGTTCGGTATGAAAAGGAGTAACTTTGGGCAAGGGAGGTTTCCAGTGCAGATTAAAATGTCCGCATTCACACTTAAGAAGCTAAAAACTCATTAGAGAGCGAGGTAAAATTACTAAGAAGTTGCTACAAAGTTTCCACTCTGTCCTCCTGGACATCCGCAAAAACTAAACGGCTTTGCTACAGAACATACCTTCTGCTTGACACAGAATGCTTTTGTTAATATTCCTACCTGGAATCTCCAACAGTAGAGTTTTTTAGTCAGTCCAAGTTCAGGCGTCACGGTGTTCAGATCTGGTCATTTGTTTGGAAACCACTGTAATTTCTCTTATTTTTATGAACTTACTTTACTGAGTTTAAAGTCTCTTTGCTAGAAGATATGCTTAAAAACACACAACATGCTTCCAAAATGTTGTGCTAATTAAAAAAAAAAAAAAAAAGAAAGAAAATGAAAGAAAAAAAACCCCTCATAGCCAAAGAAGTTACACATTGCAAGTTCTATCCATCCCTTCTTTGGATAGAGTACTATTTCTTGCACAGCCTGCTGTGTGTCTGATAACATATTCCAGAGAGGCTGTGCATGCAGCCAGATTTTCATTCAGTTTCTTTGGGTGTAGTACAGCAGGATATTTGAATCCGTAACGTTTAGTTACAAAAGATGCAGAATGTATTGAAATCCAGGCATTTATATATCTTGAGAGTACGACTGCATGTAGTCAACAGAGAAGCACTCTCCCATGCTGTAACAAAAGGCATTCTTTTCACATTTCTTCCCAGTTTGCATTAGACATGTCATACAAGAGCTAGAATATGAGGCAGACTTTGCAAGCAGCCACGGCAGTTCTTACTGTTTTTTGGGTTTCCCAAAGAGAACTGTGCTCAGTAGGTTGTTCTGCTGCCAAAGGTTTTATCATGTGGACGAAGTATCGTAACGGAACAGACAACACCATCTTCATGTGTTTTTAGACATGTTATTTACTGGGGTTTCCCTGAAGAAAGCTTAGGGATTTTTTCCTTATGAGTCACTAACCAAGTGATTGTTTTTATATAAACTTTCCTTCAGCTGGATAGAGTTGGAACACAGTGTCTTCTGCTCCTTCTGGGGTCTGACTTTTCTCTTAATTTCTTTTAATAGTTGTTCCTGCAGCCAACAGGATGGTTCGAACCTCATGGCCTTCCCCCACACCCTCTCTGAGTTCCAGTCTTGAAAATCACTGGTCTAGCCAGCAGAAGTGCTGGTGGCAATCACTATTTGTGTGTAATTCCACTTTTCAGCTTTCTACCTTGTGGTGCTTTTTCAACTCTGCACCTTACTTGCGGCTTAGGGAGAATGTGCTGTTGACATTAGCCAAACTGGAGTTTGCATGTGCTGAAATTAAAACAAAAAGTTGATACTTGATTTCAGCGGCATAAAGGTTAAAATCTGTAAAGTACTGTGTTTCCATAATAGAAATCACTAAAGCTGGAGAGACACACGCCTTCTCTTACATACCCCTGAATCCTTTCCCACCCTCTTTCAGTGGCTGCAGCAGAGTCGTCTTTTGCCAGCGGAGTGGTGCAGAGTAGCTTTTAATTACCTCCTTCCACTGCTTTTGATTTCAAGCCCAACTGATGGCGCCAGGGGCTGAACCACAGGGAGATCTCCAGGCAAGTCCTGCCTATGTCAGGCAGCCTTGCCAGGCAGATGCTATACGGCCCGCTGCACTTCCTTGCGGTGTTTTTTTTATTACATTTTAATTTTTTTAGCCTGAGATAGTAGCTATGTTAAAATCTAGTAACTCTGTAATGCGCTTGTACATGTGAAATTCAAGGTTATGGTCACCAAGTTCTCTTCCGCTCCCTGACCTCACTTCAGATATTTATACTCTGCTTGTATGTGTATGTAATTATATGTATGTGTGACTTCACAGGTAACGTATCCTGTATATACAGATTTGTTAAAATGCATGGCATTATTTTAAGCCAAGAAGTATGCAGAGTTCTTTGAGTCTTTTTCATAACCCAAGATTAGATTTCTTTATTTTTACAGGAACAGGAATGGTTTAGCTGGAATGAAAATGTTCATTCCACTGCATCATTAGCTACAGGCAATCTTCAGTTGAAGCCTAGCCCATTTTTCATGCTAAATCTCTAATAGTTTGACTATTAATCAACATGTAGGATGAATTTCTGGGGCTGAGAGAGCTTGTCTGCATGCCTGTAATTTAAGCTGAACTCTTTTTTTTTTCTTATGAAAGGAAGGTAGCCAGAAAATAAATTATATTTTAAAGAGTTCACCTCCTTCTCACCCCATTCTACCATTCCCCTTCTGATAAACACCCCAAAAGTTTTCACTAGGCGGATATGGAGATTTAGCTGGAGCAGCAGATCGTCAAATGTGTCATTTGATCCTCCAATAATTCTAAAGCAACCTTCTGTGAGATGAGACTAGTCATTGACATGGTGATTGTTTCAGGTGTGATACTTAGTACCAAAGGTCCAGTCCAACTTGCTTTTATCAATTTAAATGTTAATTTTAGGGTCTCAGATAAAGTTTTTCCTTCCCTTCTCCATTACATGGAAGCTGTAACCAGCAGCCTACGTGATAACGGGAGCATCAAGATCTTTAGTCAGCTGTTCACCTGCCTTTTCAGCTGCCTGCTTTTCTCACACAAGGGTCACGCCCTCTTACCAAGTTGGATGAAGGCTTCTGGAAGGGTGACAGAAGGTGACAAGTCAACCCATGGGACCAGCTCACTGTACTGACCGTGACAGTTTCTGTTTGGTGGTCCTGCTGTTCAGATCTCTTCATGGCCGGGCCCCTCTCCTCCCTACATACAAGCCCGTAGAAGATGAAGATTCAGAGGACTGATCCTCCAGTTCAGAGGCAGAAATGGGAAAATAATGCTTGGAAGGGCAGGAATTGTTTCCTTACACCGCTTCTCTACTCTAGTCTGACCATGCTCCCTAAATCGCTCTGCACAGACCTGTGGAACATGCAGTAATTCTCCAGTCCCCAGTGAAGAACATGGTCAAACAACAGTCCCCATGCCCAGTGGCTTCTTAAGAAAAGTCTTTTCCAAAGGCCATGTTCCTCTTTTCCCAGGCCCAGTAAGCAGCAGAAACAGCTTTGGGTCGATCAGTGTGTGCATGGGAGTTCTTGGAGACCACTAACCAAATATCTTTGCTCTTTCCTCCCAGATACACTCCCCAGCTTAATGGGAGAGCTGATGCAGAGCACTTTCCAGCTTGGAGGCAGGGGAGTATGGTTTGGAACACAGACAAGGACCTTGTGGGGGAGAAAGGAAGAGAGCCATATAGTTCATATAAGATGCAGAGCTATTTCAATTTAACTGTCTAGGGCTCTCAAAGACTGCAGTGCTCTGCCCTGTGGAGACTGAAAAGCAGTTTCAATGCTATTGTGATAAAATCCTCTTGTTCCGGCCATGCAGTTTCATTTGACTCTTAAGGAAATAGTGCAGCAACCCTGGAAACAAGGGAAATGTAAAGCGTTATTTTTCACCAGAAGGCACATAGCCTCCTCCATCAGTGATCCAGACAAGATTGCACCAGTACCGTACAAAATGGTGTTCCCTCTATTGGACCGGCATTGCTCATAACAGAGACTACCAAATCATTTGGTCTTTTCACGGCCACATTATACCAGTGTCTCAGAATTATCTGATGCTTAGTTAGAGGTGTTTGGTCTTTCTTTTCCTTTGTTATTGCTAGCGGATGAGCTCCCGCTCCAGCACAGCAACTGTCATTAGTCTGGCAGTTATACTATTATTTTATCAGTATATATACAGTATAACTATTATTTTATCTTGTTTCTGTTTTTCCAGTCCTTGAAGTTATCCGTGTCTTCCAGGACACTGTTCAATCCCCCATTGTGTTAACAGTACCTCACAATTTTGTGTTATGGGCAGAAACAAATTCATCTGGCAAGTTCATGCTATTTTATTTCAGTAAGACTGATCTATCAGACACTTTGATGGTGAAATCCTTCAAGACTGCTAGTTCTTCTTCCCATGTTATCATTTATTTATCTGTTAGACACTTTTTTTACTGTACCATTCTTTCATTAATACTCACCTTTATAAACTTAATTGCCAGTCTCCTAAGGGTATCACTTTGCTGAACCAAAGATCTGTCAAGTTTCCCTTAGTCAGAAAATCAGTTAACTTACTGAGTCTGGCATGCTCTGCCATCTTTCTTTCTTTTTTTTTTTTTTTTTAATTTTATTTGAAGTCTTTCTTTAGAAATATGTTTAAAAGCCTTGCATACAGCCATGGTTTGACTAGCAAGCCTGGACTTGCATCGCTTTTCTTCCCATTTTGTTGAGTGTGGGTGCTGCACTTGCTGTTCCACAGATCCAAGTACCATGCTGATACCTTCATACTGCAATTCTGCACCCACTCCATGGGCAGTAGCAGGAGCTGTTGCATTACTGGGAGCTGATGACTGGATATGGGTGTATATCAATGATACTTTTAGGAGATTCTGCACAATGTATCTTTCTTTTCTGAGGGTAGCAATTTATTCCCTCACTGCTTCCCTTCACATCTCCTGTCCTGGTTAGGAAAGAATGATAATGATACAGTAAGTTTTGTTTCACCTGAGACAGTTGGTACGAGAGTGCGAGAACTTTTGTCTGTGAAAGCTTGGTAGCCAAAATACTTTGCTCTGAGGAACCTGACGGAAATCATCTTGTCAAATAGCAAGCTTCAGGGCCAACGACTCAGGTTTTCCCCTGCTCTGGTCTGGCTGACAAGAAACTGCCCATGACAGCAATGAGGAGCTGAAAGCAGTAATTCACACTCCTGCTGCACAGCATTTTCTCCTTTGATGTTATCAGTAAATTGCACCCCGAAATACAGCCTGCCATTCCAGACCACGATCTTCCCTCCATGCCTCCTTCGCTGCTTGCCTGTCCACTGACTGATTTTCCTTTTTGGGGCTTTTCATTTTTATACTGGTTCAGTTCCCATTCCTCTTCCAATGCTTCCAAACGTGCAGTTGTGTTCCCTCAGGCTAGTTGATCTGTTAGTGCTTTTTTTTTTTTAGCCTTCACTTTCTCCAGCCATGGTCATTCGTGGTTCCTGTGAACCGTGGTTCCTGTGAACCATGGTTCACATCGCTGTAGATTTTCTTGCCAGTAACCATTGCCCCTGCACACATGCGTGGTATCTGTGTGTGGGTGTAAAGAAGTACATGCATTTGTAGGCATCTGAATTTAAATTGTGCTAGTTTACACTGAGGTATGTTTCTGTCTAATTGTAGAGAGTATTAGGCACAAATAAGAGTTGTTTAGTGCAGAATATGTAATTATCAATTGAAAAATCTGCACCCTCTCAGATGCCTTGTCAACACTTCATGTCTCAAAATGTGTAGTATCCAGAAAACTGTGGTGTTAACCTTTTCTAGTCCATGCTGAACATGTGAAAAATCAGTCCTTTTTTGTGTTTGCATGGGATCTTTGTTTGCTATGATTAATAGTCCACTAACAGTGTCCAATACAAGTTCAGTGCAATGTACAAAGTGCCTTTGATGCCAGACATTCTACTGCAGAAACTAAAGCTAATAGTCGTAAGCCTGAGAGGACTGGAATGTTTTCAATTTACTTTTAAACAAATGACTTTATTGTGCCATTCTCACAGGGGAGTAAATTCCACAGCCTTAGTGCCACATTAGACAAAACTTTTTTACCTGCTGATTTCTGTTTATACTTGGAGAAAAGAAATTAACCTCGGTTAGGGATTGGGGGGGATAGGACAGGACTATTAAACTCAGTGGGAATTTTGCCAGGGGCTTTGCTGGGAGCAGAGTGGGATGCAGGAGTACAGGATGTAGCTGAAGGATGATTTGTGGTGCAGAGCAGAGTTCAGGAATTCTGTGTGCCTGAAAATCAAACTCAGGAAGGGCACCTGTAGGAAAAGCTTTAAAATGGGTTTTGCCACTCCTGAAATGCAAATAAGCTGCTGTTGTAGTCTGAGTAAATGCGGGTGGATATCAGGAGGAAGATTCCTAGTGACTCCAGTTGGAAATAAATAAGGCCCAACTCTTGAAAGGAAGAAAACTCAAGTAAGTAATGGGCATCTGTAGCCATGCAGGAATGACATCTCTTGACCTCAAGGAGAAAAAGTGCCTCTGAACTCACCACATTGCTATTGTAATGGTAAAGATTTTCAGACCAAGACAGGGCAGTTTTGAAGGAATAAGTCTTTAATGCTTATAGGATGGTCTAATACCATGGATTTGTAAAAATATAAAATACTTGCAAAATGCTTAAGTAAGGAACATGGATCCATTCAGCATTGCTCCAGGTGGGAGACTCTGTAATGCTAATAAGTGCACTGTAGTCTTCTGATAGGTATAATTCAGAACCCATTCCAGTAACTCCTTTTGATCAAAACGTGTACATTAATTACTGACAGAACCAAGAGCACTGGATTATTTTTTTTAACTGCTCACTAGGCCTTTTTTCTTCTAAACCTTTTTTACAAGGCTTTTGTTTTGTGCATGTTATATGGTTTTATTGCTTTATAAATCCATAAGCAATCAAGAAAAGGTTTGAGTTTTGTTTTGACTAATGTTTTTACTTTTACTTTGGCCATCTACAATTCATTAGTATTCTGTGTTACACGTCACTGCATGGAAATCCAAATGGAAAAGATGACAAGTTTAGGTGACGCTTAGATAAATGCAATTGAAGAAATTGGACAAATAAATCCACTCACCTGAAAATAGCTGTAGAGCATTTTGTCTTCCTCTGATGTTTCTAAACACTGTCTGGTCTTTTCCAAAATAATAGCTCTCTTTTGCTCATCTCTGTGCAATGGCTTCCCATTACCTACTAACCCTACCTCAGTTACACAATGAACAATGTAAATGGTGCAAATCATTTTGCAGTGTCCTTAGAGCCCTAAAGCCTTTACTGTCACTGACTGGTCCCCAAGAGGAGCTGTACCTTCCAGAGGAAGATACTAAAAAAGCTTTTGTACACTGTCAAGAACAATAGGGAAAAGGGTCTGAAAGCTATTTCCATTTTGACTTGTAAGGCAGGGAAAGTCTGTCCTGTTTGTTTCTCCTCACTTGCTAGCTTTTTTCCTTTTTCGAAAAAATGGTGTACGTTGATCATTACTGGAAAGAAACCAGTGTGTGTATAGCACGTGACAGCTTTCACATAGCCAAATGCTGCCGTGAGTCAAAACTGAGATCAGGAGTGTTACTCTGCAGTGCTGGGAAGCTTGTGGGGGCAAAGGCAGTGCCAGTTCCTTCCCAGGTGATGCCTGTATGTGGTTTATTTCCATGAGCAGAACAATGATTTTGTTACAAATCTGGATTTTCTAAAAAGTCTAAGAGGTGTTTCAGGAGTTGTTGTAAAGCTTCTCTCCCTGCGGTGGGGAAGAAACCACGCAGGAGAGGGCAGGACCGCTTTTGTTTAAATCAGGCTGAATGTTACTGGGCAGCAGCTCTCCATCCTGTTCCAGCAGCAGGTGCCCAGCTGCCCTCTTCAAATGGGAAACACGACTGTGGCAAGGGAATATCACCAGGGCCTGAGGCTGTATTAGCTTTCCAGACTGGGTAGAGTAAGGAGCAATTATGTGCTTTTGCCTAAGACTCCTCAAACTCTCTCTCTAACCCACTCGCTTCCTGCCCATCTGGAAAGGCAGGCCCCTCACTTACACAACGTCTTGGGAAAAGAGAGGAGGAGGGAACATGCTGCGATGGAAGCATCTCATTGCCTTTGTCTCCCAAATGCCTGTCTACAGTAGGGATATAATCTGTGCTTAAAGGTGGCTCCCTGGGGGGCCCCAGTTTGGCAGGCAGACTGGTAGGGAACACATGCTCTGAAGCCAGAGGGTGTCTCAAATGAAATGGTATTTGAATCTCGCCATGCAGGTCTCAATAATCCATGAGTCTTAATATGGCCGTAAGGCTATAAATTCAGGGATTTTGACCTCAAAGTCTTTGAGCGTGTTTAAAAATAGCTCACCCATCCTCATTTTATCACTTCATATACTCTGACACAATTTTGGAACCTGCCTCCATCCCATCTAGCAGGGGAACACTATAATTAAGAATCAGTTTTGAAAGGCTGTTCTCTCTTAGCTTAAGGCAGAATAAGGCTTTATGTATTTTGCAGGAGATTATAAACAATTCATTGGCTAAAATTAGCAGTAAAAAGGGAGCCCCAGTTCTTTCCTGCGCTGTGGTTTGTACCACAAAGACTTAGTGTTTTTAAATTATGACAGAGCTCTCTAAAAACCTTGAAAGCATATTATGTATGTGTCACTTTGGCACAGTTAGGAATAGTCTCACCTCTAAGCCAGAAGGCCATGGGTTCAAGTTCCATGCCCGCCCTTGGATTTAGCTGTCTCACAGTAATTTTATTACAGAAAACATTTTAAAATAGAACCATAGGGGAAGAAGAGTGAAACTTTTGTATCTGTAACTGCACTGTGAGACATCCCGTCATTGGAACGATACGTTAAACCACTGCTCTTACTACCCAGCTTTGCTCAGCAGGCATAAACCCTCTAAAAAGAAAGGGGCTAGCCCTAACGGTGTGGCAGTTTTCTCTCTTCTTGATAAAAACAGTTCTAATCCTTGGGAGTGTGTGTGTGTGAGCTACTGTTCCCTGTCTGAAAGAAGTGTGTGTTTTCATCGTGCTGCCACAAGGACGGGGTTCCTTGATTGTATGTTGCTGTGCAAGAGCTGAAAAATGAGAGATGTCAAATGAGTCTTGACTTTACCTTTTGCTGCCGACCAGTAACAGAAGGGGCGGGGGAGAAATCCTTTGAACTGAAAATGCCGTAGGTCATTTAAAAAGTCAATTTGCAAAAATATCCAGCTGAAGTGTGAGGTTAGGATTGTTTGTGGCAACAATAAAGCCAGGTGATCTTAACTGCAAGAGTAAACTCCATATTGTGTCTGCTTGGACCTCGGGGTAGTGTTCTAATTGCTGATGCCCTTTAACTTCCTCATAGAGAGGAGGTCAGAGTGACTTAAGATTTAAACTTTATAGTTTTATTTTGGTTTGTGCCAACAAGCATGTGGTCTTGTAACATGAAGTGTTTATGTTTGTTGCTTACAGACATGTGTATTAACTTACCAGAATCTCACTGTCTCTTAAATACAACTTGCTTTTATTTTAGGGAGGAAAAAAAATAATCTTTTGTTTTCTACTGGTTCTATAGAATACTTAGAAGGGTTTTGGCATATTTATACAAAATGGAAGCCATGTCATAAAGCAGCATGAATTCCATTTGGTCCAGGATTATGTGCAGCATAGTTGCTCACAACTCATTTCTTCCCCTGAAAATAATTTTACCCAATAATTTTCAATTTCTGTTCTTGTGACATGAATCCAAAATGCTCCTGGATGGATGATTTTCTTTTGTTTAGAAATATTTGTTACACTTCAATAAAGCTCTCGGTGTTTTCAAATTCTTCTTCTGATCTGTTTTGAGGCTTTTCTGCTACAGGAATGTTGCAGCTCAAGTTTTTGCTTGCAAAGTTAAAGGAGTTCTTAAATGGGGAGTATGGATGGTGTGATCATTTACGCTCTACTGGAATAAGAGTTCCTGCCAGAATTTGTAGGCCACTGTCACTCTGCCTGATGGAGGGCTTATGGAAAACCCGTTAATGTGTAAGAGAGCTTTGAATCTTAGGACCTGAATTATCAAATGAAATGTTTTGATGAGGACTCTGGCCAAGATAAGTTTGGCATATGGCTAACATCTGGGAAAGGTAGATTTATCTGCATAAGATGCTGGTGGTTCTTGCATGTCCACTTGCTAAATTAGATTAAATACATTCCTGTTATTAATTTTTTTCAGATAAGCAATTACTGTGGGTGCTACAGAGACTATGAGAATTGGGGCAAGAGATGGGGGGATAATCCATCTTGTTGTGGCAGGAATGTTGGCCCATTTAGTCACATCTGGGATGTGGGTGGGGTGGTCTGTGCAAGGCTTGAGTTGGTAATGGTCTGTCAAAAATAGGGGTAAAGGCGGAGCTAGCCAGCTAGCCTGTGAGGGGAGGTGTCCACAAGACAGATTTCTGTACTAAGATGTGGTCCATGCTGGGAGAAAAAGGTTGAGAATCCTTCCTGTAGAGCCTGGCTTAGCAATATTGACTAATATGAGGCAAAGGGGAAAGGAAATAGTGCTGCTCTGGAGCACAGTGATCCAACTGTGTGAAATCAGTGTGGGTGCTATTAAAATGCCATCTTCCTCTCCCTTCCCCTTTCCTTCCTCCCTCCCTCCCGCTCTGCTGTCAGCCTGGCCGAGGAAAAGTCAAATAACGTACGACTGTGTTCCTTGGCATCACAACTGCTATTTCCCTTTAGGGGCTTCAAACTTGAGAATGGGAGGTTTTAAATCTTGCTGATTCGTGCTATTCCAGCAAGCATATGTGTGAGGAGAAAGAACAATGCCAGTTCGAAACAGAAATCACAAGTGAAAAATCATTGCTGCTAAATCAGGTGTTGCAGAGGCCAGTGGAAAAATCAGATGCTAAGAAAAGTAGGAAATTACTTTGTTTAGAGCTGGGAAGGTTAATGAGAATGAATTAGAAAGTGGTCTCTGTGTATTCAGCCCCTAAGGATTTGAGCAAAGTTAGAGGGATTTATTTACTGATTATCCAGACTATACAACTGGCAATAAGATTAAGTGAGGAATTTTGGAACATGCTGACATTTCTTATTTGCATCATTTACTATGGAGATCATTTGTCGGTACTGCACTGAGTTTGTGGTGAACCAGGGCTTAGTCTGGCCCAGCAGAGACAGATCTGGTACTTCTCATGGCTCGAAGGGATGTGGGGGTGAAAACAGTTTAACGTCCTCTTTTGCATCTCGGAGAGGAAACATCAAGTTTGTCTAGGTGCTTATCAGAGAAGAATATTTTCCTAGACACCATTAATTATGGAAAAGAGTGCAGTTATAGGTGACACATTGCATTAGATCAGCTAAAAATAAAAGACAAGGCTGTAATTTATAGAGCCCCTGCATTGGACGCTGTACAGAGCTCCCCCACTACAAGGCCTCCTCCAAGTCTGTCCTTCCCAGCATGCACACAGATATGCACGCTGCCCTCCTCCTCCTGTATTCAAATTTCTTTAAACCAGGCTGGTAGGTACTGAAAAGTTACCATCTCAGCTGGCAGAAAGGAAGGGGGACCATGGAATAGGAGTTCAGTACAGGATCTAGGAAAAACAGAACTGTGATTTTTTTGTTCTTTATTCTGGGTGCCTACCTCTAAAATGATCACATTTTGTGAGAAACTTGCAACTCTTCTATATTATACACAGACACATGAAGTCATAACCTATGCTTTAAACATGTGATCTTGGGCAATGGGTTTTCCAAGGTTTGCCTTCACCAAGCCACTGTCCATGCACTGAGCATTTACTTGCCCCATTTTAATCTCGTAAAATAAGGCCACTCCTTGTCCCTAAAGGAATCCTTCAGCTGAGTTGTGTGCACTTTTGCTGGAATAAGGAAAATTTTGTTAGTGACCCTCTCTTGCATCATTACTGCTAAGTAATGATCACTCAATAGTGATCAGTTCCGCCAACGTTTCTTCTAAGAATGGTTTTGGTAAGGAGGTAAATAACAGAGATGAAAGGCAAGGTGTTATTTCAGTCTTCGTGATGACTCTTAATACTTCTCTGATCAGCATCATGGATGACTAATTCTCCTGCTTTCTATTTTCATTGTCTTTGGTAGAAGCTCCAAGACTTCTATTTGTTTTCCTTCTTAGGGGAACTGCATACCCCAGCCAGTAGCTTTAATCCTCAGATGTCTGGTTGATGCCTCCACCCATTGATTACCTCCTTTCACAGCAAATGATCCTGTTCCCCTCACAATTAATGTCCACTTCTGGATCAGGGTGTTGTCTCTGGGAATGTGTTTCATGCATTTGGTAACAAATGCACAGTAAATTTCAGCCTGAACATCTTGGGGGCTAATCATCACACTTCGAGTCTTCATCATCATGACTTGAATTCCATGGTAACTGACCACTATTTGAGACTTCCCAATATCCATTGACCTCCTTCTATACTGAAATAATGGCAAATATCACGCCAATAGTATCTCACATCCTATATTTTTTTTCTAATGTGCTTTTATAAATATGGGGTACTTTATGTGTTGTTATGACAAGGAAATTCTTTGACTGAAAAGTTTGCAAATTCCAAAGTAGTATTTGTTTTATAAACAAAGGTGCTGTTTTCCTTATGCCAGCCTCTTTCTGCCTTTGCTTGTCCAGCAGTCTGTTCTGAAAGTCATGAAGCAGCTGTTGGCCCCGAATCAAAACTTGCAGCGCAGGGAGGGTTATGTAAAAGTCCTTTGTGTGAGAGATGTACATGGCACCAAATGGTGAAATTGGAGTACAGATTCTTTGAGGGGAGATGGCTGTTCATGGCAATGTTTTATGTTTTGCTTGATTTTTGCATAGAACAAAGAGAAAAGTAGAAGATACTGTCTTTTTTTTTTTTTTTTTAATTTTCAGAAACACCTTTTCTTGTTGCGGTGTTGTGGGCTCGTAATTTCATGCTGCTTTGCACCCAGTATCACCCCCTGGATGGAAGGGCTGCAAGAGGTTGTCTAGTTCTTTCCCCTGCCTCAGGGCAGGATCTCTGTACCTGCCTTTTCTGAGGGATGTTGGTCTAATCTTTGGAGGAGGTTCTGCAACTCTACTACTCCATCTATTTCTGTGCTTCACTGTTCTTACCATGTAACGCTTTCCAAATATTTGTTTGACATCTTTTCCTATCCGCAAAGATATTCATCTCTCCCCTTCCGCAGGTGGTTTCTTTTGAACTCATCAGTCCCAACCGATCTTAGCTTTTCCTTTCAGGTAATATTTTACAAAGCCCTGAACATCATCGTCAATGGTTTCCCCTGAACACTCTCAAAATGTGCCACAAATTTCTGGTAGTGTGATAACCAGAATTGGATGCACAATTCTTGTACTCATTTCATAATAGCAAGATGTTGTTGACTAATACTCTGTTTATATTGCACTATAGACACAGCTCCTTTTCTGCTGAACTGCTCCTTAAGTGGCTGTTCTCATGCTGTATGTTTATAACTGATTTATTCCTGCCCAAGTCAAATATTTTCTATTTGTAATGAATTTCATCTAGATTTTTAAACTGTTTCTCCAGATCATTGTGAACTCTGGTCCTGTCATCTAAAGTACTCAGACCCCCTTCCAGTTTCTTCTCATCTGTAAATGTAATAAACACAGGCTATAATCCACCATCCTGAGCGTTAAGGCATTAATAAGCACATTAAAAAATACAGCCCATATGAAAGTCCCCTTGATAGAGTTTTCCGGTGTGACAGCAAACCATTGACAGCTTTTCTATGGAAATGAGCATCCAACCAGTAACTGCAGGGAGAGCAGAATTCCATTAATGAAAATGTCACTTGAGATTGTGTCAAAAACCTTTACTGAAGTCTGAAATATGTGGCATCTAATGTTAATACCTTACCCATAAGATCTGAATCCCTGCTCTAAAAGGAGATCGGATTGATTTGACATGATTAGTTGTCAACCTGTTAAGAACTATAAGACAAAGTAACTCCAAATGTGTTGGAGTTCTGGTAACACATCATTCCTTTCTGTCTCATGGTTCCAAATCAGCTTCTTGAATGAAGAAGGCAGGGAGAGAGCCTACCGTAGGTTTTGAATGTTTAGGATCTTTAAAGCTATGTAAATATCTGGGGAGCAGTATGTGGATTCAGCAGAAGGTTTTAGCTAATGCTCTGTACTATACAATGTCTGTAACCACAAAGAAGAATCTAAGCAGGCGATTGTTTAAACTAATCCAGAGAGTTAAATACCTTTGAATCAAATTGAGCTAGGCTGTATCTTTCTTCTGTGTGGGTATGAAGTGAGAGAGATCGTGTGTGTGTGAGGGAAAGACGGATCATAACCTCTACTTAGAGCAGTTCAAGGCTGCTAATGAAAGCATAGTAGCTGAAAGGGGCAGCCTGTGGGTGGCTCAGTAAAGGCAACAGCAGTACAAACTCAGGAGATGCTGAAAGCATGGAAGAGAGTGGCAAAGTCACCCTCTGTGAGGGAAAAGGACAGCTTCCAAGCTACCCGGGAAATGTTCTTTTTGTGCTGCTTGCTTTGTTGTAAATACACAAAAGTAATGTATTGTCACTTACTTGTGGTTCCTTCCAGTAAGAAAACTTCACTGTGTGAAGCCATCATGTGGTTTTAGCAGTCCTCTGGCAAAAGGCACGCTATGTACAGCTGAGAATATCTTAGCTAAATTATATATACAGCATCAAACTGCAATGGAGAGAGAATATCAAGAATCAGTTGTAAACATTTAGGAAAAAGCAGGGGCTTTTAGGACAACTGCAATGTGCTGAGTGGTGGTGCATTAAAGAAAAGCTTTACTTGGACAGGAATAGATAAAATAGATTATATGTTCAGCAGCTGTGAATTAAAACAAATACAATCTGGAGAGAATAATTTTCAGGTGGTGGTGGTTGTTATGAACTTGCATCTGTAAATGAAAGATATGAAAGCAGCTTTTAAATGATTGGTTTCTCCCTGCAGCCATGGACTTATTTCTTAGCATACAGAGCATTGCTTTGCTGCTGCTTTGACTTTTACCCTTTAGTCAGTCACCTTCCAGTCTGCGTCCTCTCAGTCATTTTTAATAGAATGCCTTTTTGATTATGGAAAATTGGTTGATACACTGCTCTAATGAAAATGCTAGACAAATGCTCCTTCTTGAAACTGACATCAGGAATGTTATACAAGGCATTCTTAAATATGCTGGCAGCTGCCCTGAATGTAATGAAATCATGGAAATTAGAAGTATTGCGCTCTCTGTGTGGCCAGCTCAGGACTGTTTTCAGTATGTTACCATTTTTGCTGTGAATTTCAAAAGGAATCACTTTTCCTGAATTTTTCTTGGGACATTCTTCAACATGCTTATGATTCCCACAATCAGGAGAATTATCCTGATATTCTGAGGTACTATTCCTTTTTTTTTTTTTTGGATTGCGCATAATTCCTCATGCCTACATCCCGTTCTACCACACTAAATCATTCCTCTTGCAGCAGAGAGTTTACAGTCTTCAGAAGACCAATAACTTTTCTGGAAGAAATGCATGCGTAGGGTGAAATCCTATTCCCGCTGCAGCCAGCAGTAAAATTCCCACAAACTTAAGTAGTTTGGATTTCACATGCAAGTTTTAGTCTTCTTTTGTATGACACTTTAGTTAATCCTTAATACATTCTTAGCACAGAAGGTATCTAAATGCAGGAAAGGTGGAAGAGTAGCAGTGATGCATACTTTGTGATTCACTAGCACCTTTCCATGTAAAGATCACAAAGCAGCTTATGAAAGACAGGTGAGACCTGCTGCAGAGTACAGGGAATGGATATTATTTTCATTTTTCTAAAGTGCAGGCAAAGTAGAAGGGAAGGACCTTATCTCTGTGGCAATGTATATGCGTATATAAATGAAAGTACCATCCTGGCTTCTCTTCATCCGTGTTTTTATTCACCTATTGCTTCCCTGTAGCTTTGATGTATTTTCATCAGATATTCTGAATTTGAGTTTTCCAAGATGAATCTAATTTTACCTGGTTTTTAGCGCTCTAGATTCTTCCATAGTTTCTTTGTTGGAGGCTTACAAAAGTTCCTAAAGTAATTGCAGTTGTGTTCGTTTGAAGTCATGATATTCCATTCCTGTCAACAATTAATAGCAGTATTAAGCTATTAAGCAAGAGGCGACTGAACGAAAACTTAGCCCAGATTCATATGCTGTCGCTTAACACTTCTATTGGAACTAGCAAGTTCTGGCTTGAGGATGAGGAGCACTGAAAGGGGGCTGTGGCTGCCTTGGTTGCTGGGAAAGAAGGCACAGAAACCTGTTTCCAGCTTCTTGTTCTCCTTTTCTGTTCAGCATGAATGTTCCGTTCAAGAGTGGTCGGAGAGGTGTGAGGGTTTTCTTATGTATTCTGGTTTGGGTTTATTCATTGCAACGGACTTGCAAAAGCCTTTCTAGAATGCAGAGTGGCAGGGACTTGGGCTGAGGGGTGGCTTGCACTGAAGCTAGAGTCACCGTGGTGCTCAGTGAGAAAACCAGCTGTTTTGAAAGAATGACGTGGAGATGGAATAGGGGGTCTACATCACTTCTGTCTTCTTGTGATGCCCAGCTTTACCAGGCAACCTTACTCTCAGATGCTGCTGTTGGCACATTCTTATAAAAGAAAGCCTGATAACGCTTGTAGGTGTACCGTAGAGCACAGAAATCTGTTAGAAGCAGATTTCCATGTGCATGATGCGATGCAAACAAGATGGTTTCTAGCATGAAAAGCCTTCAGTTGAGACATCAAATCATTAAGAATACTATGGCCAGAAGCTTTCATGATAAATTACTGTAAACTCATGAAAGATTGATCTTTTTTGATTTCAGAGAAAATAAATCAACAGTATGAAGTCAGCTCTATTACAGTTTCAAACAAGAGACGGACTCCTGAAGTATTATCCACTTCCTGTAAATATCACCTGTGAGCCTGTATATAAAAGGTTAAATGTTTGCAGACTATTACCCTTTGCCTTAAAGATCAGAGACAAATTACTATTTTTACTTTACATTCTCTTGATGAGGATAATGATAAACATCTGTCACTTTGCTGCTTAGCCAGCTAAGAATCTTATTGCAATCTGTAATTTAAACAATGAAGGAAAAAAAAAAAAAAGAAAAGGGAAAAAATACACGGAGAAACTGCACTTTATATAGGCAGCAAAGAAGAAAAAGAGAATAGAAGTCAAATGCAGGGGAACTGGGAAGGGGGCATTTTTGGTCTGCAGTTACTTGGCTAAAATCTGTGGATATATGATAGATGTATGATTTTCCATTTATTTGGTATTTCACAGGGAAAATTACAGTTAGTTTCTTTTCAGACATGGAGGCTAAGGAAAATACTCAATCTGCATGCTGTGACTTTTTGGCATGTGCAGTTTATTAACAAAATGATTAAGGTTTATAGGGTAGTGTGTCTACTGGTGTTACAGAACTGAAAACACTTTTCATCAAGAGCTCTTTCAGTGTCCTCCACAGTCCCGAGACTTTTAGGAAGCACTGCTAATTATTTTTAAAGTATAACTTAACAAATCACAACCATCACCATTTCATTTAGACTGGACTGACCAAGCCATAGTTTACAAGGAGTAAATACAAAGTGGTCTACCTGCCAATGCTGCATGAGCAGAAGCAGACCCTCCATTCGGAGATGAAACTAGGAATCTCTTTTTGGCCCAGCAAGAATGGATTTCATGCAGAGAGAAGCCTCTTTGGTGACATGTTTGCATATCTAGTTCTAATGGTCTTTTGCTAATGGGTTAGCTACTGATTTCAACTGCTCCGGGAATCTGTAAAGCACTACTGATGTGCAAATTTTAGCTAAATGCTGTATTGTAAATGGAGTTGTGCTGGCAGAGGTCTGGCTGGTATATAACTAGTTCTCGTTCCTGGGTTATTCACTTCTTGCAAGTACTTTCTGTTTCCTCATGTTATGCTTCTAGGTACCAACAGAACAGGTTTAGATTTTATAGTTCATGCTAATAGGGCTTTGGTGGTCGTTTTCAGGGAGAAGTACTGTATGTCAGAGTTTGGGGAAAGAACATTATTTTTTATACTTTCCGGGTTGAAAGTCCATTCTTTTGGCATCTTTGAGCCTCAGAAAGCAGTTTGATTTTCACCAAAAGGCTACTATTCTTTTTTTTAGGCTTTCTTATATTTATACAGGCCAAACCAAAGCACAGTACATACCTTTTAGCTTCCAGTTAAAGTTTCTGGTATTTTCTTTAATTAGGTCAGCTGTTTACATACAAAGAAGTTTTTTCTGTCCAATGGAAGAGACCTATAATATATAATCCAGCCTATGTTATGCTGAGCCTTGAGCACTGGAACCAATGATGCTTTTGCTGTTATCCTTCATAAATCCTTTGTTATATAGGTGCTATTCACATCTAGCAAGTTTGAGGGTGAACTGCGGAATTTGTCACAACTGAGCCTTAAATAACAAGGATGTTTTTTACCCGTAGGAGGGTAAAATTCAAAATCCAGACTTATGGTGCTGCTTTCTTGCATGGGTCAAGCTGGCTGAATCTGAATGGTACAAGATTTGATAATAAGTATTGCAGTAAGTGAGCTGAGATAATTTCTTGGGATTTCATTTACCACCACGCATCTTTGTCTGAAAACTTTCTTTAATATAAAATTACAAATTTGTGTGGAAATATATAATGTACTTTGTGAAAAAGGTCTTGCATCTCATATTGCATTAACCTTTAAAGGTCCAAATTTCATGATGCTAAACACTAATGTTAAACAGGCTAGTACTTCATATTTTAACCTCCAGACATTCTTTGTATGAGCTACGTCACTGGATTACTACAGTTTAAGTCCAGGTTTTTTCCCCAATATACTTGCTGTTTACTGCAGTCTGAAAGAATTGACTTTTCTTTTTTTTCTTCTGTGTAGACTGAAAATGATGAGAATGGTCAAGCAGACAATTTTTCAATGGACCCCCAGCTGGAAAGACAGGTGGAGACAATTCGAAATCTTGTGGACTCCTACATGTCTATTATCAACAAATGTATCCGAGATTTGATACCGAAAACAATCATGCATCTTATGATCAATAATGTAAGTAGCAGCCAGGGTTCTAAATTACTTTAACATGTCTGTCAAATCTCTTACGCTCAAACACACCTCTTGAATATAGCAGCAACAACAGCATGTACTAAAGAGAACACGCTCCCAAAAATGTCACACTCTTAGACAAAATATTCCAGTCTTCTGTAGTAGTAGGAAGTTCTGCAGCCTTCTCAAAGGCTGGCACGCTGCCTTGAGTGCTTACTCCAAAATGCTAAAGATTAAATTAATTTACAACTTAATCAGAATATAAGTTATTATATAAAGACAAATCAAGGATATTTTTTTTCTGTCTTGCTTTTGATAGAAAAAGGGAGTTGGGAGCTCCATCTAGGCAGTCTGTGAGAGCAGCAGAGCAGAGTTGTGCTTCCTTGATTTTCAATTTGTAGCCCTTTGTCATGCTTTTAAGCAAGCAGTTCTTATTCTATTTGGGTTTCTGTGTATTTTCAGGTTACCGTTTTCGAAGAATAAATCCAGAAGCCTTGGACACTGTTGTTTAGATAAGCAGATGTGGTTGTTTGATTTATTGTGTGTGTCTTTTTTAGATCTGAAGGTTATTTGGTTAAAGAAATGGCTTTGAGATATCATTGTTTTTCCACTGCACTAGGATCTCAGCCTTTGCTTCCTGGCAGAGTTCTGAATGGACCTTGTTGAAGACTAAGCTTAATATTAGTGCCAGTGCTGCCATATAAATTAATAATGGAGAGCACAGCTCCTGTTAGTTATGGGTAGCACCTTTTCTGTGAGGTCATCAAATCAATCAGTCTTTACAAATACAATATGCTATAAGACAAATCTGGTTAGAAAGTAGCATTTACTTTTGACTCAGAGCCACCTCTAGCCTTCGTCTGACGGATTTCATTAGCCCTGTGGAATTTGTGTTGCATTTAGGAGTTAGGTGGTTGGACAGGAAATTTCAATGGGATTTCCTGGTACATATAATACGAGCAGAATTTTTGTATGAGGGCGAGAGATTTTCCATTAACTTCTTTAGGTTTAGGGGAGTCAGGCTCCAAATAATGCTCTAGTCATGGGTGAGCTTTCACAAAAGATGCATGGGAACAATGGAACTGCACTTTTTTTCCTGAAATCAGCCATGCTCTAGACTTTATAGGGTGAGCGTGTTCTCTCTGCTCTTTCCAGATCACAGCTAGCAACTTGTTGCTTTGACTTAGCACAACTTCAGTGCCTTTTGAAAGAGCTGGTTTTTAGCTCTCATTTCATAAACTGCAGAGTTCGGTGAGCAGTTCCTTTTGAAATTTTACATTCAATTTTCTGCCACTCACTTCCTCATATGGAATAGTTTAAGGGTGCTTTACTCAGAAGTAGAATACTTTAAGATTTTGTACTTTCAATCTCATCAGCTGTTACATTGGTAAAGTCTGCCATGCTGGCTGACCACGGCACACAGAAACAACACACGTACAACATCGTCTACCTTTCAATTGACCTCATAGCCCATAGCTGTGTTTGGGCTTGCTAGTGAGCTAAGACCTACACCTCAATCCTAGAATTTAAATTTGCGGCAAAAAATCAAAACGTTTTAAAGGACTGTGAAGAGTGAGACTAGAAACATTAATGCACTTGTTTCTGTGCAGCATAGGCAGTAAAACATCATATTAAAAACAATAGCTAAAATATCAATTTTAAAAAATCAGTGCTATTAAAAAGAGAAGGAAATGCTTGAATTAAGACTGCTGAGCCATGCCAAAAGTTTGTGCAAAGACCTAGAAAGCAGTGGAGCTGTGATAGAAGGTGGGTCCTGTTAAGTAGTGTCTATGTTCCTTGGAGTCTTCAGAAGTCCAACCTATCCACCAGGAATTAAGTGAAAACACCCTCCCTCCCCCTTAATGACCATATTCTGTACTTTCTGCTGCCCCATCATGTTGCCTCCAAAACTCTGGAAACAAATTGATCCCAAGGAGTTTGTTTCCGTGACAACTGTAACCTCCCAAGTCCTCCTAGAACTTCCTTTCCACTTTGTGAGCCTGTAAATGAGCACTTATAATTCAAGGGAAGTATCGGATTCAAACTCAGTGTACAGAAAATAATTAGATGCTGTCCCTAAGCATATTTCGAGGCCTAAGCCTAGATTGTTGTATTCCAAATTTACCCCTTATTCTTCCCTTAGGGTGGATGTTGATTACCTTAAAAGAAAATGCATTTACCACACAGAACTGCATTGAGTTACTATTAGCAATTCAAACATGCACAAACAAAACACACATTTCAGAATTTGTGTTTCATGGTGCCTAAGTATCACAGATTATACAAGAGGGGTGGTCTTACAGTACACAGTGTATACTCCATAAGCAGTGCTGATATTAATCTCAGCTGAGTCAAAAAACTTCAAAGTACTTGTTACTACCAAACTTAAGGTTAAGGAATGGATTGTGTTTGCATTTGAGGCAGTTATGTATGTTGTAGTCTGCCCGCCGATGAAGGAAGCTGCAAGCCCATCTTACCCCACTTTGGAGTGACAGGACAGGCTTTGTGGCATTGGTGTTTTGGACGCTTTGGTGTTATGGTTCAGCTTTGACCACAGGTCTGATGTCTGTGAAGGAAAATGTTTTAAACCATTCCTGTGAGTCTTTCTGTTTTCTAGAAAGGAGCAAAGGCATGAGTAAGTGTCACTTTCCCTTCTTTTTCCAAGCTGGAGAAAGTGGCTATTGTGGAAGATCTTCCTCTGTCTAGTACAGTGCATCTGTTTACAGAAGGAAGGAGGTTGATCCAAGAACTGCCCTTAATGCAGCAGTCTTCTCCTTCCAGAAGAGTTCAGGGAGTTACTTGAGTCTCCTGCTAGTGGCAGACAGGGATCTCTCATGATAATTGTCACAGGCTGATTTTTTTTTTTTTCAAACAGATACTTGTGGTTTAACAGTGCTTTTACAATCAGCTCTGGCCTTAATCTAATTTTAGGACTTCTGAAGTGATGCCATTAAAATGCTCATTTCATCGAGTAGAATGTGATGCTGTTTAACTATGATATCTGTTTTTAATGTGGAGTTTTTGGCAATCATGAGGAAAGTAGTGTACTCTGGCTCTTGATCAGTACCATCTACTGGAAAACAGCATGAGACTCATGGAAAATTTTTGCAGGCTTTGCTGAGAATTTGTGCATCTCCTGTCATACGTGAATGGGAAACGACAGTCAAGCCCAGGCAATATGGTTTTGTTTCCCTGTAAGGTCTGTCCTGGCCTTCTTTCCATTGCTAGGTGACCATAAAGGGTCCCATGCCCATACAGTTCGACTGCTCTCACTGACCTCCTCTGAACACAAACTTTGCCTTAGTCTAACTGTCAGGATTTAAAACAATGTTGCTAAACTAGCAGAAACCCATGTGCAAATGGAGCTCAGGTTTATGTAATCAGAATCTTGGGAATGTATTATCGTTAGTATCTCCAGGTCAAAAAAGATTTATAGAGCAAAAAGCCAGAGGAGAAATAGATCAGAACAGCAACGAAAGTCTCAAATGCAAGGATTTAGTAGGTCAGCAGTTGGTCTATTTACCACAGTCTTATTTAATCAGAGTACCTCTAGCTTTTTATCTCTTCTAATGTGGCCCAGGTTTCCATAACCGGGGCAGGCATAGCAGGAAATCAATACAGTAAATTAGATTACTTGGAGACTTCTCCCTTCAGTTTGAATGTGTGTGGATGGGATACTTAGAATCTGACAAAGTTGTTGGAGATGAAAGACACTGTCTATAGTAGGGTGAATTGTTGCTAAGAAAATAATTGATAGACATGCTGTAAAGCCTGAAAATTCCCATTCTCAGGGGAATTTAGTATCTGATGATATTGCTAATGGCTGCCATTTACCTCTCAGCCCTTTAGAATTGGACCAAAATGCAGCTGACTCCTGGGAGCTGTTGGGAAGCCTGTTTGAAATGAAGTGTAAACATAGGTGTCACCTTAGAGACACAGACCACTGTTAACTTCAATCATGTCCAATGTTTCAAAGACAGCCACAAAAAAAGGCCACAGTGCATTGTGGAGCAACTGCACAAAACCATCTTATCCTCATATGTGAATCGTTGTTTCAGAATGTGGCTTCATAATTACGTTAAGCCCATCTGCGTGCAGGCAGCTGCTAAAAGGTCGAGTCCATCCTTCTCCAGCTGCTCTGCCCAGCTGCATGTGCCAGCCTTTCCTTGGGCCACAGCTAGACCTCAGGCTGCTGCACCGTCAGCTCTGTCTGAGTTCAGCATTTTTTAGTCCCTGATCCGACCTAACAAAAACTGCATGACCAGTAGAATTGATGTAAATAAGGTAGTAGGAGAAACAGATTAAATTTAGATATGTCTGTCTCCTGGTTCTGTGGATCTCACACTGTATTTATTCAGTATTGTATTTTCAATAGGGTTTTTTGTTTTATTTTGTTTATTTGTTTGGTGGGGTTTTTTTTGTCTGATGAAATAGGTAAAAGAATTTATCAACGCAGAGCTCCTGGCTCACTTGTATTCTTCTGAGGACCAAAACACTCTAATGGAGGAGTCGGCTGAACAGGCGCAGAGGCGAGATGAAATGCTCCGCATGTACCAAGCACTAAAGGAAGCCCTAGCAATCATTGGTGATATTAGCACTAGCACTGTCTCAACCCCTGCACCCCCTCCTGTAGATGACTCTTGGCTTCAGCAGGCCCGCAGGTAAGGATCCTCAAATCTGTATTGCAATTAAATTTAGGACAGGCAGGCATTGTGAGCATCAGCAGCTCCCTCCCCACCTGTCTTTTTGGGCAGATACTCCTCCAGGTCTTTAATGACATTTGTGAGGGAAATCAGAACATTTTCCCACATCTACATGTTCTATGTGAACGCCAGACAGGGTATTTGTCTTGCAGAAGACCATCCAGTGGATTTATAGCTTGTCTGATGCTTCAGATAGCAGCCACTTCTGTCACCCCAATTGTGTATCCACATGGCCTCTTCTTCCAAGCTGTTATAAGACTTCAGCACGTCAGGCTCCATGTCCTAGAAAATCCACTTAACAGAACATCATTAGAACTCTTAATATTAAAATCCATTAGATTTACCTCTTTGATCGTATGTTTATTTCTGGCTATCGTAAAGCATTCTGTCTGTGGGAAAGGTAAGAGTGAGACTTAAATATATGTGATGCTGTGACACTGACAGCAAATGAAAATGCCAAGAAAAAAAAATTGTCATAGGCATAAAAAAGGGTTTCATTTCTGTTAAAAAAAAAAATTAAAAACAAAACCAAAAAACTAGAACCCCAAACCCCACCTTACTGAACTTCTTAAATCTCTGATATTTCACTAGGTCACCTCCTCCAAGTCCCTCAACTCAGAGGAGGCCTACATTAAACAATCCCCCAACCAGACCTTTATCTGGCCGAGGACCTGCTCCTGCAATCCCATCTCCAGGCCCTCAGTCGGGGGCTCCCCCGGTCCCGTTCCGCCCAGGACCACTGCCCCCGTTTCCGAGTGGTGGTGAAGCCCTTGGAGGACCTCCCCAGGTTCCCTCTCGGCCAACCCGGGCTCCTCCCAGCGTCCCAAGGTAAGATGTCTAATCTTCCTCGTGGTGGGCATGGTTCTCTCCCTCTAGCATAACAGACAGATTCTGCACTGTGTCAGAAAGTCGAGCACCGTTGTTGAATAAGTCTTGTAACAAAGCAAAATTGGGCATTCCAATTTTGCAGAGAGTCAAAAGCGTTTTGACGAACCAATTTTTAGCACAAATATGACTTTTTGAAAAGACAAAGTTTTTTCAGGAAAAAAAACATTCCAGTCAGTCAATCTGAAGACACCAGTTTTTCTTACATTAAGAACCCTTGTTCTGGTTGTGTAGTATGCACATAGGGGTTCACAGAGAGCGAGAGGTAGTCTACCCCTCCACCAGAAGAGGGACAGGGGTACAACTCCTCACTTCCGCCATTCTGAGTCCTCACCAGAGGAATTAATGGCTTTTCTGGGAGAGAACAAGAACAATCCTTGTAGAACCAGTGGAACAAACCGATAGCAGTCTGATTCTTATTCCACGAGGCAAGTAATTTACAGCCAGTTGAAAACAGTCCATAGTTGTCTAACAGTGTAGATCATATGGTACAAAACAATTAGCTAAGGAACAGGATTTTCATCACCACATCATTTCCTTTCCTTCCCAGGGCTTTGCATTTATCAGTACTATCCAAAGTAGCTTTGCATATTTTATAATTTTGTGTGGCATTAACTGCTTTTTTATATAAGTTATATGAATAAAATGTCCTTAATATTTATTTTCACAATGACGTAATACATGTAATCCCTCATATATACATATATATATATGAAAGCCTCTGATTCAGAGGGCTTCAGTAACTTCCTAAATTATGAGAGGCGTGGGCAGATTAGGCAATGTTGGAACAAAGGGATTTCTCCATTTTTTAATAAATTAACTGTTACATTAAAATTAGTCACAGTTTGCAAAAAAAATGCCAGTTAAATAGAAACAAAAGGAAAATGTGCACATTTTCAATTTTAGAAATGGTAGTTGAGAAGAGAACCTTTGGAGAAAAACTTTCTTTTAAATAGGTGAGATCTGTTGTAGTTGTCAGTAACTAAATTTGAGGCTCAGTGTTTCTAATATAATTATCCTTTATAATACGAAGAATAAATAGATTAGGTATATCAAAGGAATGAAGTATTTTTAGATATTTGCTATGAAAAGGGCATTGTTGTATCAGTGCCCAACCATGAAATGCACTCTTTCATCTTAGTGGATATCCCATAGCTTGCAGCAGGACCGCTGGAGAGAAACCTAGAATTGCCTTTCCGGGCACAAAACTTCGTGCTTGAAAGGGAGGAAGTCCAAGCAGGGTTCTCTCATTGGGAGAG
Organism: Pygoscelis adeliae; assembly: GCF_000699105.1. Lineage (NCBI taxonomy): Eukaryota > Metazoa > Chordata > Aves > Sphenisciformes > Spheniscidae > Pygoscelis > Pygoscelis adeliae. The sequence goes on along the minus strand of NW_008824411.1, from coordinate 5,195,502 downwards.
CTTGGAACTGAGCTGAAGGGCACTGGCCCCACTGTTTCCCCTGTGCCATCAGAGGATAAATCACATACTAGATACAGAAATGAGGTCCAGTGTTTTGTCAGTTGTACTACTGGAGAGAACCATAGCTCCCTAGCGTCTCTCACCTTGCCTTGCAAATGAGCATGTCTCCTTTGTCCTGCCTGGCTGTGGTTTTGCATGAACATTGCTTTCCTGAGGTGGCTTGCCCGGAGCATGTCTGATTATAATCTTTGTGATGCTAAAGTGATAGGTGGGATGGAGAGCAGAAAGGAATTTTCTAGCACACAAAAGACACTTGGGTAAGCAGCCCGCGAACAACCCAATTCGTGACTGCCACTGGTGGCATGCAAAGCAGTGGCTGATAAAGGAGGTCAGTGTTTTTAAAATGCTGTAGCTGGATATATAATTGAATGTACAACTGCCTGACATTTTTGTGGAAAAAATATCTGCAATACGCATCTTCCGTACTGGATCCTAGTTCTCTTTTTTAAAGCTATGGAAATCTCAGCTGCTTGAGAACGAAGGAAGGGTTTGCCCTTTTGCTGAAACTTCGGGTTTCTCCTGCTGACTAAACTCCGAGAGAGGAAATCCCAGGGAAGGGGCTGCAGGGGAAATCACCTGAGGGGGACAGTGTGGCCAGCTCCTGCGCCTATTAAAAGTTTCTTTTGAGCCCTGGAATTTCTGCTACGCTTGGTCTGGTTTTAATAACAGCCTTTGCAGGATCATAGGAAATTGACTCAGAAAATGGGTCTGAGATATTAAGAGGGAAAAAAAATAGTTTTGAGGAAGAGTTCTTGTGGAAACTTGAGCTTTCTCTGTGACTTATTTTTGAACTGGGGCTCTGTGCTCTGATTGCTCTACCACCAGTTTCTGCAATGATTCTTTGAAGTGTCAGGATCTCTCATATCTAGAGAAATAGTTTAGCTTCCTAAGAAGAAAGCTGTATTTTTAAAGTTCATCTAGCTTTCCAAAGGAGCTTTTTGTGGCAGCCCCCGTCACTGTCATGTGGAGCTGAAAATCCTGACATGCTGAAGAAATATAAGCTTTCTATTTTCTCCTGTTCTGCCTTAAGATAAAAAGATTGTTTTCAGGGGTAAGACTTGGACCGTTCTTTTCCAATGAGTGGCTGAGCACACATTGGTTTGGAGAATTGGCCACCTTATAGTGAGATACAAGCCTTGCCTTTAAAAAAACAAAATCCCTTTTTTCCTCAACTTTATTAGCATTTAATCAAAGGAATTGTACAGAAATTGTGAGCTCTCAGCATTTTCTCGCTGTTCCTTGCTTACTGTACAGGGAAAGGAAAAGGGTTAGGGGAGCAGGAAATAATTTTCTTCCTTGCTTCGCTCTGATTCTAAAGCTGTTTTGGGTTATGTGCTCTGAATATTTCTGTAAGGAAACAGAAACTATTTGCATGATACATGCCTCTTTTAATTAATCCCACTTGAGGTGGGTGGATCTCTCCCAGCAAAGTCTGTGAGTAAAGGCCCCTGGCTTTAAAGGGCTTGATGCCAAAGCATATATGATTTGTGAAATATTCCCCACTGCCAGAATTTAGGTTATTCCCCCTCTCTCTTAAAAGACTGCAGTAGTGTTTTGAAAGAAAATGCAGCTGTGCGCTCGCTTTGGTAAGATGGCTTTAAGCAGGCACTAGAGCCACTTCAGCTTACCATGATGTGTGGTTGCCTGCCTGTTTGAAAAGCCTGATCTTGACCAATTTTAGTTCTACTGTGGATGCTTTGATTTATGGCTTTTAAATGTCCTGAACGGGAATCTCAGCTTTGCCACAAGGAAAACAATTGAATTGGAAATGTTTTTCTCCTGGCAGCAGAGCCCATGGTGTTAGTGGGGGTGGGAGGGTGCTCCCCTTTTCTCTCTGTGTTCTGCTCTGCAATGCTACTGCAGATTCATGAAGGCTTTCCCAACGAAGCACTGGAGATCGTTACTCACTTTGCCATTAAAACATACGTGACCCTGCGTGATGTGGAATCCTGGGACCTGGTTAAACAGGGGTCTTGAAGGGCTGGACTGTCCACTCAAGCAGGCAGGAACATAAATGCTCTTGAGCACACGTCTCACCCTCAACCATGCCGGCACTCAGTCCTTGGGGGCTGAGGATGGTCTTTGCATGTAAGACAAGCAGCGGGGAGAGAATTCACGTTATGCTGTTCATGAACAGCCCCATACTCTCCCTACCACCTCTTTCTGCTGTCTCCCTAACAATTGACTTCAACCCACAGCCAGCCAGCATGGAAGAGGTGATGGCTGCTATGCAGCGATGTTTTATTATGCCACTGAGGCTAATTACATGACCTGTTGTGTTTGTAACTAATCTATGTTGTAAGCCATCATTACGTATTTCTGCCAACCCGGCACAAAAAAGTACTTATACTTGACAGTAATTAGTTAGAAAATTCCAGGCAAAGCCAGAAGAACTGCAGAAAGCATCACTGCCTGACATTTCCTGGTCCACAGGTTCTGTGCTCAGCTGTTTGACTGCCAAATATCACCCCTGAAGTAAGTTTTCTGTGATGGATTTTTATGGATTAGAGTTCTCTGGAAAGATTTAATGTAATGTCTAACCCTGTGCATTGAATGATAAGGGGATCCCTTGCAAAAATTGCACGTGATCCTCTGATTAAAATCTGTCATAATGCATAGGCATATAAGGCCAGAAGAGTTATCCTGCCTTAGCCTGGCAATCTCCTCTCTTCTGAAAGTTTGACCTTGCAGCCTTAAAAGCTTACTACTATATTTTTAAATGGAATATAAATAATAATCAAATAGCCATTGCATCAAACACATCTGGCAGGATGAATAAGTGCCCACCTTAAAGCATGTGCATGCTGAGTTGGATGATCTCAATCTGAACTCCCAAGTAGAAAAGCACAGCTCCATCCAACAGTAGCATCCATTTGTCCTCTTTGAATGGATCTTCAGTGAAGGTTATATTCAAAAAGTATAATCAGCAATTAGGAGTGTTTCATGCAAGCAGAGACGAGTGTAATCTGGAGAGATTTCAAAATCCTCCTGA
>NW_008824411.1:5189919-5192428 GCF_000699105.1 Pygoscelis adeliae | reverse complement strand
AATTTAAGGGGAAAAAGAAAACCAAAGAATAACTAATTTAATTCTGCATTGCATGTCTGTGATCAAAAGAATATACAGCTACACAGATGATGCCTAGCCAGAGCCCATCACAGGAGGGGATACTGCTCTTCCGTAGTCAGTATGTTTCCAATTCTGCCTGTCCAAGGACCCCAAAATCACGAGACTTATGAGAATATCAGTTATTCTTTCTGTGATTTCTGCTCTCGGGGAAGACACCCCTGTGTAATTTGTTACCAGTCTAATTTACATTTCTTGTTGTAATGCACACCCAGTAATATGCTCCTTTTGCTGCTGGTTGCTTTGAGCAGGAGACTCCCTTTATTTTCCCTTATCTCTTACAAAGGAGCTCTGCTTTTCCCCCTCCTCCGCTGGCTCCTTCATCACTATTTTGTTTTCTCTTTTTTTTTCTGCCCTTCCCTTGTTGTCCCTTTCTTGACCATTCTGTTTGCTTCCTCCTTCACCTTCTTCCTTCTCTTGGTTTCCTGCCCGGTACATTTGTCTCCCTTCCCCATGTATTCCCTCCTTTCCTTCTCACCGTCTTGTCTTGGTTTCTTTCCAAATTATCCCTTCCCTGGCACCTTTGTAAATCTGTCTCCTGCTCCTTGCATTTCTGTCTTCTTTTAAAGTTTTTCATCCAGTTTTCAAACCATAAAATGCAATATTTGGCAATCTTTCTTAACAGCAGCCTGGTGTCAGTGGCTGTGACAACCATTAGAAACACTAGCTATACTACTTAGGATAGCCATACTGCCATGTGCAAAACCAGTGAGGAATACTGGTCATCCTACCTGGGGTCATCTTACCTGGGGTCATCTTGCAGCTTCAGTCCTAATAGAAGCAATGAAAGAAGTAGCATTCTGAAGGAGGATAAATATTGGAGGGATTGGCCAGAAAGCAGGTCACAGCAGGTTTTAAAAACATGTAAAAAATCACAATACAACAACTTTTGTGGTTTCATCATAATTCTGCAATACCGATCTTACAAGAAATATGGAATGGCATTTGCACGGAACTGATTCTTCAGCTGCCTGAACTGTAATGCCGTGAGAGATACAGGAAGGTTTCCACTTCTCCTCCAGGAGCTTCACTGATTGCTGCCCCTAAGAGGATGGCTTTCTTCTAGACTAGCAATAGGATTTTGTTCACCGCCTTCCTTTCATATACCTCTCCTCCAGGTGACTGTCCTGAAGATGAAGTAAAACAAAGTTCATGGGACATCAGACACTGCAGCCTAGGTACTATATCTGCTGCCACTGACTCTAACTCCCATCAGCACCTCCTTTCATCAGCAGGCTCTCCGTATCTTCAGTGGTCTAGGAATTTTCTGATGGGCAATACGCTGTGACAGTTGAACAGATTTATTTGAAGAGTCACTTGTTCTACGTGGAGTTTAGGTTTGTTCTTATTTATTGTATCTCGGGTAGTTTTGATCATCTTTAGTATTGTTCCTGAGCTACTTGCTCCTGCCTTATTCAGCAAAAACTGTTTTTAAAATGAGGTGAACTAGGAGAGATCCATTTGATTGGGACTGTTGCAAGTTACTTTCAAAGTTCAGCAAAGTGGATCAGGCTGGGAAACGGCTCGTTGCTACTCTTAGTGTAGACCAGTCCCATGTGATGGGGAAGGGTAAGTAAAAATGATGCAAGAGAGAAGACAGAAAAAGAAGGAACCTGGAAAGAGTTGAAGGAAGTGATTCTGGGATAACGATGATGATGTGAGTGCAGTCCTCAAACACAGTTGAAGCCTGCTTTGGGAGTGTCAGCTGGTGAACTGAATGAATAAGTCATTTATTCTGTCAGGAATTTTCAGCAAAAGCTTTTTTTTTTTCTTCTTCCTTAGCCTTTTCTCTCGCAATACTGTTAGCAGAAGGAAGTGGGTTTTATTTTTAGCATCTCTCAACTTGAAAAAGGAGAGTAGAGTGAAACAATAGCGAATGTTGTTTGCCAGAAATACTTAAAGATGTTTTGTCCCCAGTAATTATTTAATCTCATAACAGAGTAGTTAATAACAGTTGCCGTGAAGGCTCTGCAGGATTAGAGCAAGGGAAAGCAGGAAATTTCTTGCCTTGTCTGAAAGGGTGGGCAGAATAGCAGTGCATTTCTAGCCTTCCGTATGCTAGAAGAGAAAATGTGTGACAGTAAATAGAGAGAAAGCAGTGATGATTTGAACCTCCTGAACCTGCAGGCATCTTGAAAGGCTCTCCTTGAAACTCTCCTGTCCCCTGCAAGCTGTATTGGATCATTAGTGAATGCGGCCACTCAATGGCTACATTAACAACAGTGACACTGATAATCATGTTAGTTGTCATCATGGATGAGAAGAGGTGCAACTCCAGCTGGAGGTGGCAACCAGGATGTTTGCTCCCTCTTTTGCACCAAGGTAAGTAAAGAGGAGAGAGACAAAAAGGCAGAGGAAGGTTGAAGGTGAGTAGGAAGGAAGAACAGAGTGGGCAGAAGTAGATGTGGTGTTCAAAGACAGGGTACACGAT
>NW_008824411.1:5176192-5189889 GCF_000699105.1 Pygoscelis adeliae | reverse complement strand
CCAGTACACAAGACTTGAGCTACTATGCAAAGATGAGATGTTCCTCCTGCTGATTTTGTGGCCCTTCTGTTGTCATCTTCTGCTGTGGACAGAGGAAGGTAGAGCAGCATTCTGAATGTATCACTCAACGCTCCTAATGCTCTCTTCTTCCACGGGCAGTTTTGATAATCTTGACCATCCTGACCTATGGTTTCTGAAGAGTTGGGACAGTCCTCCACTAATGTGTTGCATGCTTGCTTACTTGACATGTTCCCTGCTGAAGGGCAAACAAGAACACACAGTTTGCTAAGAATAATAGTCTGTCTTGGTCGCCCCATTGAATTAATATTTTTTTTGTTTATTCAAGCTGTTTTCCATATGACACATTAATTCCCTGAAATGACTAATTTGAAAATGCAACACCCACATAAACATACAAACATACTTGTATGTGTGTGTGATAGATGTTAATTTATGATGGTCATATAGAAAACGTAGCTTGAGTTGCAAATAATAAATTAATCTGGTGGAGCATCATATTTTGGACCTCTTTGCCTTTGAAAGGAGTATCTGTGTTAAGTTAAATCACGCACAGTGGAACCTCAGTAACCCTAATGCTTTGGAACAGTATTAGCATTTGAATTAATGGAGATTGATATTGCTGCAGTGTAGTGGTGGCTAGTGGAAGGACACATTCTTCCCATTCACTCTTACTTGTTTGTTTCTTTCACTTAAAAGAAACAGGCATCAGATAAAACAGCATAATCTAACAACTTTAACTTGCTTACACCTAACACAAAACTTCTTCCATTGACAGAATATTGTGCAGCTGGATCATTTGAAATAGTGAGGTTCAGCTATATGTATAGCTGTGGAAGTATCTGGGAGTACAGTCGCAGCATGCCCTCTATGCATTTGTGGAGCCTTATGTATGTCTTCAGCTGGAGAGCTACTTGGGAACTGGCATGCATCCTCAAACACTGTGCTGTGTGCCTCAGTGCTTCCGTTCCTGACTTGCCCTCCAATAGCAATTCTGTGGGCATGCTAACTAGAGACATTTCATGTCTGACAAAATGACATTTTTCAGTACAGAAACAAATCTGAGAAATTTTCACTCTTGGACCATTACGTTGGAGAAAGGGACCATCTCAGACAGATATTCCCCAAATACTTTTTCCTTTCATCACCACTGAGTGCTGTTTCTCATTTCTCCCATAATCATAATCTCCTCCTGATTCTTGTTTGTGACACCTGCTTTACTCCTCTTACTGTCATCATCCTTTTTCTGCTTTTCCTACTTTCTTATGACCTGTGGCACTAGTATCAAGTGTTGTTCTTCCTCTTGGTTTTCCCATTTCCACTTAAGAGCCTTTCTCCTGAGCTGATGTTTGGGAGACTCCGCAGTAGCCATGCTGCATCAGCTGTAGGCCAGAAGGAGTTTTAAGTATGCATAGACTGTAGACTAACTAATCAGGCCTAGAAACCATGTCTTGCCTCTATTCTTCAACCATGATGGCTACAGTAGTTTCACTTCTGGTTTGGATTTCCTTCCAAATCCAGAGGCTGATGGAGGTCGAGAGGTACCATATGAAAGTTAGATAGGTTGATATAAGAACCAGGAAAAGTAGAGGCTAAGCTGTGTGGGTCTCTCAGGATCTTACTGAAACAGAGAAAAACGTATAAAAATAAAATCAGTCAAGGCATTACAATTATCCCAAGAATAAGCTACTTAGTCTCTCTAAATAATCACCCAAATGAGAAACTGAATTTATTCCTCACCTGAAGTAAGTCACTCTTTTATCTTCTTATTGTATGCCTCACATCCAGATTTGTATTGTCACCTAAAATAAAACTTGCCTGCAGTCAGACTTAAAGCCGCTTAGAGATTTTGTTTAAATATTTTCTTGTTAAATTCTGCAAAGACGATGTCATGTATCAGGGTACTGTACTCCGCAAGGGCTGCATTATAGGGAAACCAAGATAATGGAAATGTTTACAATGTCAGATCTATAGGATATATTGTAAAATATAGTTATGTGCACGCCTTCCGCAAGCGTTCTCTGGTGGTCACAAGCAAACAAGAATGTAAAATGTAAGTGGAAATGAAAGCCTTTTATTTAGCATTATTTAGCAGTATGTTAGCTGTGCTCTGAGAAGAGAAGTCATCTTCTTCAAGTGGGGCCTCTCATGGTAATTACAGCCATGCTTTACTGAAAGCATATTTTGTGGGCTCTGTGTGGGGAGCGATAGCACTTCTCAAAAGGCAAATGCTTGAAAAGCTCCCATATGTTTCTGATCGAATTTTAAGTCTAGACTTGCTTTATTTAGTTTCTTTTGCTCTGCATTCGCCTAGCTAAAGCTTTTAGGAGTTCTTTTAAAACTGGAAAAATGGGGTGTGCTGCTTTGGTTAAAAATAAATGTAAAACTTTTCCTTTTTTAAAAAGTTTTTGCATGGGGGTAAGAGTTATCCTCTGTTCAAAACCCCACTGAGCTCTTCAAAGGAGGAGTCTCTGCAGCAACATCAGGGAGTTATTAAATACATACTTAGTCCACAATTTTCATTGGTAAATTCTTTATGTCTGCTTAATGTGTGCTAGTTAGAAGAACTGATTCTTTCTGCAGACTCGTTTACTCAACCCTGGGGACCTATGATCCCCTGCCCCTTTAGCACTAACTTTTACAAACAGTTTCCCTTTTTTTTTTTTTTTAAAAAAAACCCAAACCAAACCCAAAAACCAACAACAGAAAACCCCACAACAGACTGAGCAGCCCGTTAAAGGGGCCAGGCAGCGGGACTCGGCCCCAAAACTTGAAAACCCAGCTGACATGTTGAAGACAATAACCAAATTGGAATTACTGCAGCAGTGACATTTTTATAAGAAGGAGCTTTCTATGAATTGGGAGCTGCCTTTCGGGGCCTGGGAACAGCTCAGCACCGCGAACGCACCCCCGGGCTGTCAGAGTCAGTCCGATAGTACAGAGAAAACGCGGTCCACACCATCTCTACCGCTATCATCTGTTGGCCGCAGACTAAACATTTAATTGGGCTTAGTCACATATTTACTCACTGACATGGCCGCTAGTGCGGAGCAGGGATCTGGGGGAGGTTGTTATTCTCCGGTTTTGCTCTGCTCCTGTCCACAGGCAGGCTGGAGCTCCCCCTGCTGCTCTCCTCTCCAAGTTACTGCCTGTTTGCTCCGCATTACTACACGTTCGGAGGGTCTGGCAGCGCTCGTTTATGTGACCTTTGCTCAGAAAGCGATCGTGCTGAAATCACGCTAGGCTTCCCTCAGACCTGTGTTTTTCAGAGGTGCCTAGAACAGAGAGGAAGGTAGGACTACGTTTGCGAAGAGCAGCGCGGTGCTGGTTGCCGGCTCTGTTATCTCAAGGTGGTGGTTTGGGTGCCCAGGCCCCTGCACCCCTCCGTTCCGGGGAGCGCTTGCACTTCCAGCCACTGCTCCGGGCGTAAAGGAGGGGGAGAGGCAAGAGACCTGCGGGTTGGCCTCTCCTCCTGACTTTGGGGATGAGATTCTTTTTAGGGGGAAAAAAAAGTCTGAATCTTACTCCCAGTGTAAAAATTTTCATGTAATGACTTGTCACCCTGACAGGGAAATCTAGTGACAGGCAATTTCAGGGCTTGTCCTTTCCCTCACTTTGACTTGAGCTTCAGCTCATGCCAGTTGTTACTGTGTGCCGGTGGCGAACAAAGCTGAGGTCTCTTCCCCGAGCTGAACCTCTGTGCTGTACTCTGCCTGTGGACTCAGGAGCACGGCCTCTCTTCCTGCGTTACTGGCACGGGGAACCAGAGACTGCTCAGGAGACTGTCAACAGCGGGACTAGAGGTGAATGGTGCTTTTGCAGGTCTTTTCCCAAGTGCTCCCTTTTCCCAAACATCTGCCACTCCTCTGGAAAGCACCCCTGATTTCCAGGGTGCAGGTCCCAATCCCCTAGTCATGGTGTGCAGGGTTAAGGAGCTGGAAGGAAGCCCCGTGCAACTGCATGGGAGCAAGGCAGCACCATCACAGGGGCAGAGGAGGGGGGCTGGAGCTAAGGAGAGGTCTGCCTGTTCCTCACGTACGTCCCTGCCCGTACTCATTGGGAAGACACACACAAGGGTGTGTCTCCACCGGGAGGTACTCATAGCGGGAATTGGTGGGGGAGAGCTTGGGCTGAGAGGTCCCCTCACTGAGCACACCTGCCTGTCAGGCAGTGCCGCAGGGAGAACAAGGCTGGCACAGCTCTGCCCACTGCATGTGGGGCGAGGGGGGAGGCTGCAGCATGGCACTGTGCCCCAGGCCCTCGCAGTGGCAGCAGCTCCTCGTCGGAGAAGGTCCCCTTGGGGGTATCAGCTTCTCCTTGAAGTGGTACTCTGGAGTGGAAATGAGAGCCTGCTGTGGGGTATTTTTCTCTTCAGGTCTGCATTGGGCTTGAATGAAAATTCAAAGTAATGGTCAGGGTGCAATAACGGCTCTGGTTCAAGGAGGAAATGGGGCTCAGACCTGATTTTGGTTCAGGTTTGGTTTGACTGATTATATCCAGGAAATCCTCCCACTGTGCTCTCCAGTTTCTGATCCTGCTGGGCTGAATAGCAATTTGACTAAATTACATTATTTGAATCCAGTGTGCTGCATTCAACCTGGTATTAAAATGCATGCTTGGGCTTGTATCTTTTAAATTTGATATGAAGACAGCTGTATGCATTTTCCCTTGTTTGTAAATTGTATACACATGATACGATGTTTTCAGTAAGCGCTAAACAATGCAATGTGAGGCATTTCAACAAAGGAATAATTTAATGCAACCCAGCAGAAATGCAGAGCCTTAGAAGTGGTTCTTTACGAAACTACAAATCTTGGAAATTAGTCCAGAAGACCTACACTGGAGCAACACAAGAAACAATAGTTAACACAGTAACATTTTTTCTGTAAGAAAAATACACCATGAAGAAATTATATTTTGCCTATTTTTTTAGCTTGTTGATTTACTTGAATGCTTCAGTTGGCATATTTTGTATTCGCTGCATGTTAGAGATTAAAATTCTCATTTCTTCACCAAAAGAGAATATTGTCGTACAAGATGCACTTTGAGCCAAGCAAGACTTTTTTTGTCAAGTATAAATTTGTCTCATATATTATGTTCCAGTTCCAAGAAAATTAACACATTGTTACATTCTTTTCATCTTCTATTTAGCTTTAACAGAATGAGACATGTTTCCTTTGTAATCTTCTTCAGAGACAGGAACTGTTCCTACTTTCACAGGTGGAGGACAGCGTTAGAGAGGGCTGTACGATTCGTCTTGGCCATTAATGAAGTCTGCTGAAGCTGGATGGGAACTGAAGAGCCCTTGGCTCCCCACCTTGTTCAGATCCCAGGTTCATGCCTCTCAGAGCAGCTATACGCTCTCGTGGTGATCTGGGCTGGGTTAAGGAATAAAGAGAGAGCTGGTACTTCCTGTTAAAGAAAACGGGGAGCAAAAACAGTATGTAAGAGATGGAATAATTGCAGCAACAAAACCCTGCTGGAGGGTGCTGAAGAGCTAGCTAAGTGGGCAGGCTGGCTGTGAGGAACAGTCTTTTAGGTATATTTAAACAGCACACAGCAGTGCTGCGCAGAACTGTCTGAGCTAGTGCAGGCACTGGAGGCCACACAGGTATTGTCATCTCAGATTCTGCACAGGCTTTGCTCAGCGGTGGGGTGTTTTAGCCCAAGGGGGAGTATTAACAAAATACTCTTTGTAACTAAGCTGATAGAGTTATCACTGATATTATTAGCACTGATACGAACCATGTACCCTAAATACAGGCAAAAATATAAAAGGCAATTAATTAGGTAGCTACCAGAGAGAATCTGTCTTCAGCTCACTACCTACCCCTGCTCAGCCTGGACTGCAGGTGGAACGTGCTCAGTGATTGTACTGCTGCTGTCTAACTCTTGCACTGTGGTCTCTCATCAGATGACGATGCAGCCCAAATTGAAATGCAGGGGTTTGCGGTACACAGGAGCCTGTGCTGAATCAGCCATTTGAAATAGGGGAATAGAGACCCTTAAGCCCTCCCAAGAAATCTGGGACTCCCTTAGCAGTTATTGAAGTTGATAGAGGAGCACATTAGTGGTAAATTAATGAATCCAGAAGCCATAGCCACGGCTAGCATTTTCATAACTGGCCATTGATGTAAAGCTTGATATTTGTGCCTCAAGTTCAAGCACGTTGGTGTGGCTCCAGTTGGCCCAACTGCGCAAGAAGCTGCAGGTTTTTCTGCTTCTGCAAACAGCAGCTGAAGTTGCTGCAGGCTGTCTTCCCGAATCCAGCTGGCCACTCTGAAATGTGCCTGTAAGTCTGCTCTGTGGCTGTCCAGGCTGGGACTGACCCCTGAGAAAACAGGAATAACGATCCTTCCCTGATGGTTTCCGTGGCGCAAGAAGGTAACTGTGTTTGGAGAATACCTAGGCTGTGGACCAGAGAGAAGAGCTGTCTGATGCATGAGAGGGCTAAGGCGTGGTATGCACGTGACAAACCCATCACTTTCTTTCTTATTGTGGATGCTTAGGGCTGTCATGCCTCAGTGTACACGGAAATAAGATTGTTGTGTTCAGGTGCATGTGCGTGTCTGCGTAGTACAGCAAGAGGTGCCAGGTTCGTTCTCAGTGTTTGTGCTTATTGTTTCTTCTCTCTTTCTCTCCAGTCGAAGACCACCCCCTTCACCTACTCGACCCACTGTAATTCGTCCGTTAGATTCATCCCTGTTAGACTAAAAGAAGTTTCTGGCATGTCATTCATTGTTAACCAAATATGTGGAAGCAATTTGCTTGATAACTGTTGCAATAACCAATGTATAGTCGCATGTATGGACATCTATAGGCAAGTAACCAATTTTACTTGATATACTCTGTCTATTACGCATTATGAGGTCTTAAATGTTTTGGGAAGGTCTGTGCTGCCTTGACTTTTCCTTTTTGCAATAGCTGATGTTAGCTAACTTACTGACACACGTGTTCACCCAGGCAACTGTGCTCACAGTCCTGTACAGCCAAAGGAGGGCTTGACTTTGTGTGTGTTTGTGCATGTGTTGATTTGATCTGCTTCTTTTTTTTCCTCTTATCTGAAAGGAATCTTTCTTTTATTTGTACCTTTCAGGTTTTCTATCGTTTGGAATTACACAGTTATGCCTATTTTCTTTTTGAATGGCTAAACTGGGCAGAGATAGACAATGTGGTTTCTTATCAAGCTCTTCTGAAGGCCCCACACTTCCATGTCTCTCTTGGAAGAAGCTTGCTGGATGGCTGCTTCTCCTACAACTTCCCCTTATCCGAAGTCTAGTTTTTAAGGAATGTTGTTAAACAAGAATGGTGTGTGTGGGACAATGCGTGTTTTACTTTCTTTCCACGTTGGTGACTGACGTGCAGAGTTGGTTGGGTGGTTGGTAAGGACCAGGCTGCAGTGCCCCAGTGTGGAGCTGTCTCACCCTGCAGCAAGGATGTGAAAGGGTGGTTTGAAGAGCCAGTACGTGACAGAGCGGCGTGTGCCAGCTCACTTTGTCCTCTGCTAGTGCTTGCTCGCTTTAGTACACCCACTGAACTCCTGGGAAGCCTTGGGGGTATGTGAGTGCACGTAATACGTATAAATGTACTGCACGGCAGGATCCAGAGAACTGAGCGTTGGTTTTGGTCATTTTGTGAAGCAGAAGGAGCTATAGATACAGATATAGATACTTGCACAGTTGTAAATGGGCTACTGCTCTTCTGCCCACTGTGTGAGCCAATTCACAGAGCTACGGCCTAGATTTGCATCTGAGTTTTCCAAGGGTCCCGTTTGGATTTGAGATATTTGCTCACGCCAGTTGGTAAAGTTCCACTATGTCCCCTATATAAAGATTTTCTCTTTGCATCACTTGAAGTCCCACACACTTTGGATTAGGGTCGCTTTATCCAACTAGGTACTGAGAAGTGCTCAGCTGTGCATCCTGGCAATGGATTATTTTAGCAGATGTTCACTTGCAGAGGTCCTCTCTGCCTGTTGTTTTACACATTATATATTAATGTGTTATAAAAACCTGTTGTCTTAACTGCATTACTTCACTTTAAACACTTAGGGTCAGTGTCACCCTTGTAGCTTAAAACTTACTGAGTTGACAGAATTAAACTGGAGATGAATTTGGCCTTATGTCTTCAGAAAATATTAATTGCTGTTATTACAATTATGGTTACAGAAGCCTAGGCAAAGCAATTGGTGGTTTCAAAGGCCCCCAGTATAATCAGCCTGATAAATTTATTTATTGAGACGGCATGTAGGGCTCCACTATGCTGTAGCCCCATGGTTAGGAAGAATCCAAACAAAAAGCCACAACCAATGGGGATTTTGGCTATTAAGTATTCCCAGACTGCTGATTAACTAACAGTTGTGCTCACCACTGAAGCAAATCATGTTTCTGCTTGCATAAGAGAGGCAAGCTTGGGAAAGCATCATGATTTGTATGTTAGCTTAACTTTAATTTCCTGTCAACCTCATACTTGTGACACACACCTGGGGAGTCTAGAGGTCAACATCTGAAGCACAGTGAAGATGGAGTTTGTCAGAGCACCGGCATCTTGGTGATCTCAGAAGATTGCTTAAGTGGCCGGTGTTTGTTTGGAGAACAGGCCCAGATCTCCAACACCAAGTGCACAGAATCAGCTTTCAAGGAAAAAAGGTTGCAAACCCAACTACAGTCATATCGATTTTTGCTACAAAAAAAAACCCATATGTTTTGATGATTTTTCTTGTGTTCTACAGAGTTTTCCACTGTGTAGCGCGCTCTGCTGTGACATTCAATCCATCTATTAGATGTATTTTTATAAATAGCTATAGTAGTCCATACTGTTGCTTAGCCAGCAAACCTGTATATAGTTTATCAGAACTCTTTGTTACTGACTGGCAGCTGCCTGCTGAGAGAAGGCCAAGCTCTGCGCCTTTTCAACTTCAGCCACAGAAAGTCACTTTAACCCCAAATTTTGATATTCATTCAGTGATATTCCAAGGCCAATGGTCTGGGTTTATCCCGCCATACCCTAAGCACTTGACTTAGTTGTCCAAGGTCCCCTTTGTTCAGCACCTCCAGAAGGTGATTCAGACCGGTGCGACTGCATGGGAGATGAGGGTGGTAATGCCAGTAAATTAGGCGCCTCAATTAGATGACATAGATCCTGGCCTAAAAACATGTTTTTAAATCCTCTGTACATGAGACTCCTTAATTAACTTTAATGGCGGTTTCTGTCAAGCATAAGGGAGTAGGTAGCACAGTTCAGCACTGTCTTTAACTCTACCCTCCAAGAAATTGTATTTCTCAGCAGTAACCCTGAATTGTAAATGAAGCTCTCAAGGGTGGATTTACCCAAAAGATGAGGAGGAAGAGGCAGTGGGGCGCCTGTGGCCCCACTGTCAGCACCATCTGGTGCTGCGCTCGATGTTGAGGTTGTGGGACAGAGCTCCACAGCACTCCCTTCCTCTGCATCCTCATTCAGATCGCATCTAAATCTGGCCTTGCGCCTGAAATGCAACACTTTTAGGTGTGCAGGTTAATAATTGACCTTGAGCACAGATCCAGAGTTTGATGATTTTACCTCTAACTTCTTGCATATACGCTTTTCAGAATAAACTACATAGAATTGTTGTTTCTAGGAAAAATGCTAAGTGCTTCCCAAGAAATTGCCACATCCAATTGGGTAAGTACTGTCCTCCCAACCTCGGCCCATTTCCTCCTGCTGTGCAGTGCCTGGAACAGGTTGGTTTGTCCTGCTCGCTCCTGATGCTGGCAAATCGTGTCTCTCCTGTTCCTTGTTCTCAGAGGAGCAGCCTTGGCAGCAACTCGCTCCATGCCTGAAGGACAGCAGGACGAGCACCCCGTGGATCTGCTAGAGGGACTGGCTACCTCCGACTGGCCACTGTCCCCTCTGCGGACACCCTTACACAGGGTGAGCTAAGCCTGAGCTCCTGTAGCTGAGAAGCGCAGGTTGCTCTCCCTTTCTTCGATTCCCTCTGGCAAAGCTCAGAAGATTGCTAGGGAGTAGTGGAGATGCCCGTTAAGCAACAGCAGGGTTTCTGATCTTACGTGAGGTGCGTAATTAGCTGGGTCATGTATGTAGCTAAGTTTCAGGAGGGCGGTCATCTAGTATTGCATTTAGGCTAAGCCTGGGTCTCTGCCTAGAGAACATGTTCCTCCTCACCTCGTCATGGCTGATCAACAGCTGAAGAGCTTGCGCGTGCTGTAAATAGCTCTCGGCCTTTAATCTCAAGGGATCTTGTGTTAGGATTAAAAAGATTGTATGTTGGCTTATGTACATAGTTAATGTGTGTTTATTTTATTGCTGATCTTGTTGCACTTTCTGAGTAAGCCTCATAAAAGTAGATTATTTATTCTATTAAAGGAGATAACATTATAGGTTATGGCATTTCATGTTAAAGCATAATATAGAAAATATACTCTCTATCGCAGACAGCTACACTAAAGAACGTGTATACAGCATATTGAGATTACTGGCTAGTTCTGTCTTTCTGTCTTAAAATAGTCCAAACCTCCTGAATTCAAAGCAGACCTGTTTTGCACCTGTGACACCGGAGAGGCATACAACCTCTTGGTGTGCTTATGGCACAGTTCCTCCCGCTGTGGCATTGAACCCCCTCCCTGGGCTCTAGCAGAACAGCTCCCTTGTGCAAATGAATGTTACTCTGCCTGTCTTTCCTCTTGCTTTGTCTGCAGGCGAGCTGATACCGATGGCTCCTCCCGTCCAGACAGTCCTCCACTCTTGCTTGATATATGATTTGTCCCGTCTTGCCCACCGTTTGCTTTACTGCCTGTCTCTCTACTTTTCCAGGACGGTGTAAACAATGACTTCTTTTTGTAAGAAGCAAATGCTTAATTTCTTTCTGAATTTTGCTCTGTATGTTAATGCCCTACTTCATATGAGCCAAAACATCTGCCTTTGGTTTCATAATCTGTAAATGGTTTCTGGTGTTGACCTTTGAGCACAGCAAGTCGATTCCCGAAACCATAGTCATTACTGAGCATCACATACACCTGCTGTAAAAATGTTACGCTGCATTTCTGAACCTGAAATAAACTGTAACTCTTGATGGGCTTTTATTATTACTTTCTGGATGCGCATGAGTGGTCTTCTGTCTCTCACACCATCATCTCAGCATGCCGCACTCCACCTCTGTTGGGGCTGCGGTGAGGATTTATCGGAGATGCGTGTTGCATTGACATCACTGGAGATGTCATTAAAAGGGGAGACGTAACCCATGGGAAGCATTCAGCCTGCTGCCCTGCAAGGGGCTTGGAGAGCTGCAGAGATGTTTTGCTGGGAAATGGATGAATGTTTTTCAAGCTATACCTGGTATTCATTTCATTGTCGGGGAAAGCATGTTTTGGGAGAGATTCAGAGCTGAGCAGAAGGCCAGGCTGAGTCCTCCAGAGCAGGAGCTGGAGTAAAACTGTGCCAGTGTATGCGTTATGTCTGGAAGGGATTTCCCCCTAAAGTGGTTGTGTACGAATGTGCAGATGTCTTGATTACTCAGTGCTCCTTCAGATCAGTATGAGCCAAGTAACTGGAATCAGTGCTTGGAGGAGATGGTCTGCATGGCACAACAGCTGCCTACGGGAGAGGACGTTTCTCGCTGAGCGCAACAGTCGCTACGCTGGTCCTTAGACAGGTTTTGGGAAAGGGGGGAGCAAAAGGTGGGATGAGCAAAGCAGCAACGTCCCCGTTGTATTGGCTTGCTTGCTGTAACGTTTGGAGATTTTTATTTTTTTTTGATAGTGCTTAATGGCTACGCCTGAGGCAGTCTGTGCACTCCCCCTCAGTGAACAGCAGTGTCACACGTGTTCCATCTGGCTGGAGTACGTTACGTACCCTTGTATGAGTTTGGTTCCCGGCATGACACGTTGGTTGGTGACACGTCGGCGCTCTATGCTGGGTAGCAGGAGGAGCATCTGCTCTTTTCTAACCGCTGCACTGGGCCATCAACTGCCAAGGGTCTCTCCTGCTAGGGTTGGCAGTAGATTCACTGCACTGCCGCCACCCATGTTTTTTACCGTCCCCAGCAATGTCCCCTCCAGATACCCCAATCCAGCCTGTAGGCCATCTTGTTTGATCATTCCTGATTTCATCAGAATCTCAATTAAAAAAAAGGTCTACTCCAAGCACAGTGTTTGGGGCAGATAAAGGTGCAAATTTTAAGGTTGGCTGGGGAAAAAAACTTGTCCAGAGGATATTATTTGCGGCAAGAACATTAGAAAGCCTGTGACCAGCGACCTCTGCACTTGTGATGTGGTTGTCCTCTGGCACCAGCAGGTCAGATGGGAAGCGGTGAGGATGAAAGCCGAGGCTGTGCTGATAGCCAGCTGATTCTAATCTCGCTCTTTTCCTTAATGTGCATGTTCTGTGCCTTTTACTGTTAACACATTTTATTAAGATAATTTTGTATATGAGTCATTTTATTGTATCTTGACCTTTTGTTTTAAATCTCTTTTCCCCCACTCCCCGTGAATTTTGGGGTTTTTTTTGTCTTTTTCCTAGGCAACCTCCACCAGCTGTTCCAGGAAGATTGTCCTAGCACATGCATTTCTTTTTTCTTACATGCAATCTTTTTTTTTTTTCCAAAATTAGCTTTAATTTGCACTAGCCTATTTGTAAATGAAAGATTTTATTTTCAGATGTCAATGATAAGCCTGGATATAAAGAAAATAAAAATTCTGACTACAAAATGAATGTGTGCTGGTTTTCTATTGAAGAGTCTACCCACTCTTTCTCAAATGGAGCCATTAACACCCCATGGAAGCAATTGCCTGGGCTCTGTGGAGACTCCCACCCTCTGAGGTGGTGGAGGGAGGGACGTTCTGCTGGGATTCCACCACTGCTGCTGAATTCATTAACCACCAGGGTTGCTCTGTGTAAATGGCTCTGGCTTAGCATTAGCAGGAAGAAGAGTAGCCAGCTTCTTTAACAACAAAAGAGTCCCAAAAGATGTCTAACACACCGGAAGCAACACCTGACCCTGTGCAGAGTGGAAAGTCAAAGGATGAGATTGTGGCAGTCTCCCCACTGATGAATCGGCACAATTCTAAATAAATCACAGCTGCTCTGACCATTTTTTTTCAAGCTAAACCTCTGAATTCCTTTCGAGCCGACCTCATTGGAGCATCTGAGCTCAAATAGCTGTAAGTAGCTACCTCTGGGATTCCAAAAGTGTCTGTCCCTATGGAAAAGATAAAATCTGGGATTTAATGTTTAGAAGAGATGCTTGTTTTGGGTGCCAGAGAAGTTTATGAAGAGTAAGTCTAAAAAAGGGAAATTTGATGGGTTTTATTGACTTTTTTCCTCATCTGAAAACAAAGAAGGGATGTCTCACAAACCATTGCGGATAAATCAGAGGGAACTGTACAGATATGAACTGGAGGTACAACACAGCATCGGGACTCCAGCCCGTTGTTTAAGCGGCACAAAGAAAACATTTCTTTGTAGTAGGAAGTTCACACTGAGAGGGAGCTGCGGTGGTGCTGCTCAGGGGATGGCGGCAGGCAAGTGGAGGAGATCAGTGTCATGCGTGTCTAGAAGGGGCCTGACAACACACAGGCTGAGCTCGGTTTCAAGCCAGGTCTGACACAGCTTTGCTGAATTTGGGCAATTTCTCCTGTTCCAGCTGATTTAGGTCCCTTGCTGACCTCTGGTATATCCAGGGAGCT
>NW_008824411.1:5175958-5176175 GCF_000699105.1 Pygoscelis adeliae | reverse complement strand
GAACCACCTGCATGTGCTGGTAAAAGCCAGACACTGAGTTTGCTCAAATTATAAGGGGTGCAAGCCCAGAGAGCTGTAGACTTACAGCTTGCTTTCTTTCACTTAGTCTACCAAAAGACAAAGTCTACAAGAGAAGAAACAGCAATGGTATTAGCAAAAAGGGGAAAAAAACACCCAAGTACAGCGATTCTTAGGAGAGGGAGATAAATAATCATTC
>NW_008824411.1:5174890-5175930 GCF_000699105.1 Pygoscelis adeliae | reverse complement strand
CTGCATGTGCTAAACTAGGAATTGCTGGAGCTGGAAAGAGTACAGTGATGGGCAAGGTGCTTCCCAGCACCCTGGGAAAAGGGAGAAATGGAGGCTCCTAACAGTCCCATCAACACAACTGTCCCAAGAGTAGGGGATGAGGAGGGGAGCTCAGACTGGCCATATCTTTCATCTGTGGAACTCACCACTGTCAGGTTCTGAGGCAAAAAAAACCTCAGCAGAGTTCATCAGGAACTATGTATTTTCAGGACTACTACAGAACTGACGGCGTTTGTACCCAGCAGGCTCTTAAGGTTCCGGCCGTGCTTCACCTCTCAGGAGAGAGGGAATGGGAACAGGCTGACTTTCACAGGCTGCTTTTTTTCCACGTTGTTCAGAAATCTGTTCTGCACCGGGGGAAGCTCTTACTGTGTTCCCTCTGGGATACAGCATGGTACCAACAGATGAACCAACAACAAAAAAAAGGTAGCTGATACTTTAGTTGTATGGCCTTACCTACAGCACCCCAACCAGGAGCTGCTGCTGTCCTCCCAGCTACCAGCCAACTTCCATGCATTAGGCTGTAAGGCAAAAACTTCTTTCTTGGGGCATTTTATGGTGTTAAACCTTTCACAGAAACCTTTACCTTCTTCTGACGTATTTGATAAAAAATATTGTTGGAAATAGGACTCTGAACTTCATGGTTTTCTGGTAGCTATTCCTAAAATCTCCTAAGTAGAAAGATGAAGGTATTGGTGTACTGGGAAACCTTGACACGTTCTTTATCATCAACTCACGGGATGACTTTTTGAAGAAGCTGTTTAACCTTGTCTGCGCTATTTCCACCCTGCAATGGCATACGTTCTGTGGTTAGGTGGAGAAGGCTAAGGGTGCTGCACCAGCTGGTGGCATTACGTGTCCTAGGCTGCTTTTCAATGGGTGGGTTAGGACCAAAATCCTATTTTGGTTTCCTGATCATTCATGTTGTTGCTGTTGCCTCTCACATCACAAAGCTGAGAAAAGCTTAGTGATTACTGTGGGAATTGAAGAGATATAAAGAT
>NW_008824411.1:5171436-5174855 GCF_000699105.1 Pygoscelis adeliae | reverse complement strand
CTTTCCAGGCTTCCCAGATCCAGTCTCCCATGTGGGGAGGGACGCGAGTCCCTGACAGCACAGTGTGGGTGGCTGACACTCGCCTTTCCCCGCAGCAGAGGCTGTAGATGGAGATTCCAGACAGCACGTGTCAGCAGTTCCCCCAGGAGCGAGGCTTATCCCCAGCCAGTTTACAATTACTCACATTTGGCCAGCTTCAAATCAAAAGAAAAAGTCCCACTGAAGTACTCGATCTCAGTGGACTTGGAAACGTAAGGGAAAGAAACTGCACTTCCTTGTAATGCAAAGTAACATTTAACTCTTTAGAGCTGGTTGTTGATGATCTGGTTGCATGCAAACTGAGAAGGACCTATTTCTTCGGTCTCATCGTGTGCTTCATCAGAGAAGCCGTAGACCGGTGCGCTCAGGTAGCGAATGCTTAAAGGGCATCCAGCTTCACTGCTGAGCTGGGCATAGCGTTATGGCAAAGTTTTGTTCTGTAGAGCATATTCTGGCCTCGAGCATAAAGACCTACTCATAATGGCCATTTATTTAGCATCTTAAATAACTTCAGCAGCATTGCAGAGCATGTGTCCTCAGGAGAAGGTCAGAGAAGTCCCAGGGAAACTCCGCCTGGCCTTTGTGTCTCCTTCTCTCCTCTCCCTGGCCTCTCCCTTGCATTCTTCCCTCCTTCAAAGTCCCTTTGTGCATCCAGGCCGTGGACTGGACTTTATCTTTTTAGACTCCCGGGTTAGGAAGGGCAGGGTAGCCGTTCGGGCAAGCTAAGGGGAGGGCTAATCCTTTTCCCAGGGGATCTCTGGGCAAGGACTGAGGCTAAGGAGGAGGTGAAGGGAAGGAGCTGGGTGGAGCAGAGAGGCCTGGGGCTGTGGGCAGGGATGAAACTGCCTGCAGCAGGCTGGACGGGACACATCCTGCATCCTGCCTGGAGCTGGGCAGATGGGGCCTGCTGAATCCATCAAAGCCCAGGGATCTGCATAGGTGATCCACTGGGTTCCAGCTGTGGCTGAGGCGAATGTGGCAGTCTGTGCCTGTTTCCACCTGGAGTGATGTCCGGGTAGTTGATGTTTGCACTTTTCCTAACCCAGAGCTGGTTTTGAGAGCCTGAATTTGGGAAGAGTATTTTTCTGGAAATATTTCTCCTTGGGGGAATGGGTGCAGCAGAAGCTCTGCTTTCTTGTAGCCTCTACCGTGATAGACATTAACAACAGGCACCAGGCAGGCTAGATTTGATTTACTTTTGATTTACACTCAAGCCTTGCCCTACCGGTGGACTCTCTGAATCGGCTTTGGATGGCAGCCTTACAATGGCATTAGCCCAGCGCGAGATGGGGCGTCCTGCTCGCTGAGCAGCTTTCTGAGAAACCTCCTTGTGAAAGAACAGTCTTCTTTCTGAAGAACTAAAAAATGTCATCTTCGCTGTGGGCATCTGACTACTCTGTGCTCCCTGTGAGACTGGAGCATGGGCTCTAAACTTCCACAGGTTTTAATTAAAACCAAAATGAGATGTAGCCATCACCATGATGACAACAGCAACATTTAACACTTGGCAAGAGCCGTAACAAAGCACTGGAGGTGTTGGGGACTCCGCCAGGGGTTGCTCATTTCCGAGAAAGCCCAAGGAGTGCACGGCAAGCACCCGCTCGCTGGGGTGGGACGCCGATGCTCAACAAGATGGGTTAAATCAAGCAGAAAGTTGCACTTCTGCAGCGTTGGGTTTCCAAATGAGAAAAGTTTCATAAAAACCCAGGTAATGCCAAATGCATCCCTGCGAGCTGGGGCTGGGGAGGCATGCGCACCCCTTCCCTCCTGCAGTGCCTGCTCCAGCGGGCTCTGCTCCCCGGGGCAGCTGGAGCAGAGCCGGGCTGCCAGGGAACGGTCCCAGACGGGAGCAGGGAAAGGGAAAGCACCGGGGAAGCCTTCCAGGCACAGGGCCGGCTCGTCCTGGCCTGGCCTCCACCGGGACTTGTTTGCCAGGACTGCCCTCTGTTGCGATGTGTGCGGACAGCCAGCCGCCGGACAGACGGCCGCCAGACAGGACCTCGCTGTGCCTCACTGCTGTCGCAGCAGCCTGGCATCTCCCCAGATGGTGGGTACACTCACGGGGGTCTGTGCTGAGTTCCATCCCTCTGGCTCAGGGTCTGGCCCTGTGGCGAGGCCAGATCCACCTCTGGGAGGGGTTTAGAGAGGGGAGGAAGGCATCTTGCCTCCTCACCCCCCGCTTCTCCTAAAGGATTTAGGGTAACGTGGTGCCTGGCAGCGTCATGAGGCTATTCTGGCATCAGCAACCAGGGGGGTGCAGGTGAGCAGGGCTCTGCACTGCATCCGTCCCAGCCACCCTCGTGCATGGTTCTGCAGGTCTGGCAACACCCACTGCCCCATGCGCTGCCACCCTGCCCACAGCGACCCTCACCCAGCCCCCTTCCCCTCCAGCCCTCCCAGGGAAGTGCTGTCCGTCCCCACCGCACACATTGAGGTCCTTGGGGCTGAGGACTTCCATGAGGATGCTGTGGGGCACATCTGAGGCAGAAGTGCGTTTCCATGTGGCATTTCTGCTCAGGGGATGCACACACCCCCTACATCCCCCCCCAAACACAGGTACGAATCTGCGTGGCCAGAGGACGCACCGCCCCACTCGCCTGTGCCCCGAGCTGCTGCACAGGCCAGCCGCTCTGCGGGGTTCAGCTCCTTCCTTTGCCAAAACCAAGCAGGTCAGCTCTGGAAACAGATGCTGAGGGTAACACACACAAATTTGGTCCTCGCTGCTGTGCGAGGGGCTTTATTGGGATGGTGTCCTCCCCCCCAGTGCTATCCCCTGGGAAGAGCCTTTGTGCTGCTCACAGCAGAGGGTCCCCCTGGGCCAGGCCTACATGAGGAACCTGGAGAGGTCCTCCTTGATTTCAGCCTCATCCCATGGCCCGTGGATGTTGTCCTTGAGCAGCTGAAGGCGGATGAGGCAGTAAGGGCAGAGGCAGGAGATGGCAAGCAGCAGCGAGGCAAAGAGCACGGCGCCCACACTGGAGACGGTGGCCAGCCCCGCCAGCGCCACCAGTGCGAAGAGTACCGTCACCCCCACGTAGCATCGGGGCGTCTGGGCTTTCAGTTTCTTCTGCAGCATGGGCCAGAGAGCAAAGATCTGCATGGCAAAGGTGACCATGACGAAGGCGTGGAGGGAGCGAGGCAGGCGGGAGGCCAGGCACACCGAGGCAAAGATGGCCATGTTGAGGGACAGCGTGCTGGAGACGATGGCGGCATTGGCGCCGTAGTCGAAGAAGATGAGGTGGCCAAGGAGCATGAGGGCTGACATGGCATAGATGGTGTCCGTGCTGATGGACTCTGTCAGCGTCTTCAGCACTGGCGAGAAGCCGTAGGTGAAGGCGGTGAACACCAGCGTGCTCTTCAGGTCGGCCCACCGCGGCCGC
>NW_008824411.1:5168761-5170443 GCF_000699105.1 Pygoscelis adeliae | reverse complement strand
GGGATGCTCCTTGTTTTGGGTTGGGCGGTCCTGCCGTGGTCCCGGTGGCAGCTGTGCCCACGCACCATGGCAAAGGGCTCTCCCGGGGGACCCTCCTGCACCCCCAATGCACCATCCTTAAGCGGCCATCAAGAAGAAGGGCACAGCCGGGCGGTGGGATTTGGTCTGGTCCTCTCTGTGCTTGGGCATCCCCGTGTGTGTCTGGCCTTGCCGCTCGGTGATTGACCCCAGCCCGTGTCACAAGCCCCACTCCCCGTCTCGGCCCAGCGAGGCACCTGCTTTTCTGGCCAAACCAGGCTCCAGCACCCACGTCGGGGAATGTGGGTGTGATGCTGCGAGCACAGGTCACCTTTCCCCTGCAGCTCCTGCCTTCTCAGAGCTCAGTCCTGCCCTGCTCCCTGAGCCTGCTGGCACAGTCGAGAAGCGGAGCAGGAGGAGGATAGGGAGAAGTCGCAGCTGAGCAGGGGCCGAGAAGTGCGGCTCTACAGGGACACCCCTCTCCTGTGCTGCCCATCCCCTCGCCCAAAGGACCGAGCTAGCGTGCAGCGGGGGGACTGGGGAACAAAAAGGGACGAGGAGACGTTTTGCAAAGGCAAGAGGCATTTTCCCTAAGCGTGTGTGTGTTTGTGCTCAGGTCAGAGCCTTCCCAGCCCCGGAGAGGTGCTTGCTGTGGAGGAGCTGCTTACTTTGGCCTCACCCGAGAGGCCTCAGCCTGGGGTAGAGCAGCCCCGAACACTGCCCTGTTTGTGCTTTGGGAAGGGGCGTTTGTGGCCGTCCTGCCACAGTGGGAGCAGGCGAATTAGCTGACGGTTGTTTCCACACACCCCCCCAGCCCTCACATGTTTCCCTTCGCATGGTCAGGAGCCAGCCAGTGCCTGCCGTGGGGAATTCTCCAAGCAGGACCCCACCTCGTCCAGATACGTGCAGAGCAGCAGGTAACCCCCACACTGCTGGTGTGCCTTTGGGGGGGGCCTTGGGCTGAGATACCCCACAGTGACATGTAAAAAGTGCCACCTCCCAGCGCTAATCATTGCACTTGCTCTGCAGGGCAGGAGTGGCTGCTCACCCCGTGCAGGTACCCCATGCCAAGGGGCAAAGCTGGCAGCCTCCAAGCCAGGATGGAGCTGGACTCAGTTTTAGCTGCCCTACCTAAGAGCCCCCATCCCTGTGCTCTGTACGGGGCCACGTGTGCGCATCCGTGCGCATACCTCCATGCGCGCAAGCCGGTGCCCACAGGGACAGGGAGTGCTGCCAGCTCCCGCCATTGCTGGCATTGCCTTGAAGCCCAGGGCCTGGGAATTCAAGATTTGGAACGAACTGTCATTCTCCCAAAGTCGCAGAGTAAAGCTGGGGCGTGCAAGAGAAAAGCTCGGAGGGCAGCGCGCCCTTCCTGCTCCCCTGAGAAGTGCCACGGGCAGCACAGTGGAGGGATGCCACCTCCCATGGGCACGGGCAGGGCAGCACTCCGCTCTCACTGCAAGTGTACGTAACCGTGATGCTCTGGGAGCCAGGAACAGTGGGCTGGACTGGGGCTGGGGCATGATGCTGCCTCGATGTGGTCAGGTCCATCTGGAAGGCCCAGTGGAGGGAAGAGAATAGAGATGAGGGCTGCTTCTCGTGCCCCTTGAAACCTCCTCTGCTGTGGGCCACCAAAGTCCCCCTCGGAGGCAGGGAGAGGCAGG
>NW_008824411.1:5168259-5168675 GCF_000699105.1 Pygoscelis adeliae | reverse complement strand
CTGTAGCCCCCAGCCACTGGACGAGGGGATCACCCTGGCGCTGGCTCCACACCCTTGGCAGCGCCAACCCAGTGCCGAGTCCCACAGGGCCTGGCGCCCACTCAGTGATTGGGAGACCCCAATGGGCTCTGGCGCGAAGCAGCTGCCGCTGCTGCGCTGGCACTGTGTCCCTGCAGGAGGGGACAGCGTGTGCTCTGCCGTGGTGTGAACGTATTGCTCACAGTCCAAAGGGCAGCTCAGCCCGCCTGGGTGGCCCAGACTTTGCCTGCAGGGGAATGACTCACCTGCCTGCACAACTGTCCCACTACGGGACCGGCCACGGGACTTGCCACATCCCCGTACCCACCTGCCAGTCAGAGGGGAACATGTGTGATGGATTCACCCCTCGGCCCTCCTGAGGCTACGTGGCCGTCGGG
>NW_008824411.1:5166530-5168090 GCF_000699105.1 Pygoscelis adeliae | reverse complement strand
CCCCGTATAGGTGCAGGCCCGGCTGTCCCCTGCCCTTTGCAAAGGGACCCCACTGCAGATTTGTTTAGTTTCTGCCAGGCTCCGAACGTTTGAACAAGTTGCTAAAGCTGCTTGGAAGGAAGGCTGGAAAAGGTGACAGGCTGGGACTGAAATAGCTGTGACTGATCTAGGCCTCCGCTGGAGATATGTGAATATCAAAGTTTGGAGGGCACTGCTCCCCCTGCCTGCCAGCGCAGGTGAATCCTTGGGGGCAGCTGCTTCCAGGTGTGTCTGCTTCTCTTCAGGGTGGGACCATCACTTGTGCCGCAAAGTGGGCTTCGAAATAACTAAACAGCAGACCCTGCTCAGGGTTTGAGCTTGCTTGAAGCTGCACGAGGGTGGATTCCGCACCACGCCACGTCCCTCAGCTGGGGCTCTCCCCCTGCATCCTGCCCGCATCACCCCGCGGGGGACAGGGCTGCTCCAGCTGCAAGTCCGCAATGGCACCGGCAGCTCTGCAGGCTGCCTCGTGGTGCAGGCTCCCTCCTTCTCGCCATCCCTCTGCAGCGAGGGGTGCCTGCGAGGGTTGTGCTCTGTGTCCTGGGTTGCTGCAGCGGAGCTGGGTTCCCCCGTGGGCCTGGGGCGGCAGGATGGACGGGGCTGCCTGCGAGCGCAGCTATGGACAATCGGGCTTCGTTTCTCTGCCAGGCGATCCCCCCCAGCCTTCCCCTGTGACCCTGGAGCTGAACCCTCCCTCCGCAGGAATGTTTTGGGGGGGGGCGGTTAGGCTGGCGCAGCTCCAGCTGCTGAATTTTTCCATGCCCAGAGGCCGTCTCCTGCCTTAAATGGCCCCATAACATGGGCTGCATCTGCTCTCCTGCAATCACCTATTTAAGGACTTTTTTTTTTATCCAGTCCCCAGCAAAGAGTGGGACGACACCAGCCCAGCGCCTCGCAGCTGGGCTGAGCCCTGTGTGGGGACGCTGGGGCACGCGGGGCTGGTTGCCCCAGGATCCCCTGCAGCGGTGTGCTCGGGCACGGGGGAATCCAGTGCTGCTCCAGCTCTCCCAAGCACCTCCCTTCCCTGCGCGCAGGTCAAGTTTCCTGGATCCAGGTCTGCATCCTGGTCCCAGGGGGACCTGGGCCACCGGCAGCATGTGAGCTGGCAGTGGCATCCCCTGCGCAGAGATGCCCTTGCCGTGGGCAGCCCGTGCCACTGAGGGATGCTCCAGGGCCCCCTCAGGCACAGCTCCTGCCCACGGCCTCGCTGGCCAGACCCCACAGCCCTCCTGCCCTCCGCAGCATCTTCCACCACCCAGGAAGCCTCCCTGCAAACTCAGGTGAGGGATGCTCTCTCCCATACGGGCTCAGCGGAGGCCCCGCTGGCCCTGGCCACATGCCATGGTGCTGGCAGCGCAGCCAGGGCAGGGAGCGTGCCACGATCCTTGTGGGTCTCCATCCCGAGGCCAAACAGCATGGGAGCACCAGGAGCTCCTGGTGGGGACATCACCGGTTTCAGCGTCAGAGCTCCCTGGCCCAGGCAGGTCATTTCCAGAGCGCAGTGGAGGCTGTGCCTCTTCC
>NW_008824411.1:5164171-5165941 GCF_000699105.1 Pygoscelis adeliae | reverse complement strand
ATTCCTGGATGAACAGCCCCTGCCCAGGACAGAGAGGACATGAATGCTGATGAGTCGCCATTTTCCCTCATGGCAGCATCCTAGGGCATGGAGAACAGGCTGGGCAAGACGTGGGGGGCTTGCAGGGGAGAACGGGAGTGGTGGGAAAGGAGGCAGAGCAGCCAGGGAAGGGGGGAACTAGCACCCTCCGAGGCAACAAGCTGAGACGAAGAGATACTGAGGCTGCTGGAGAAACCTAGCTATGCTGCTCAGGGCTGGGGAGAGAGGTCCAGGAAATTGGGATCGGGTCTGAGGAGCCCAGGCTGGACCAGTGTCTGCCAGGGTGAGGTTTGGGATTTGCTGAGCCTGTTGCAGGGGATGAAGGATGGGAAAGCTGCTGTGGAGCTGGGATGAGGAGCGGGAGCAGGAGAGACGCGATGTAGAAAGGCACATGCTTGCAGGGACGTGTCCTCTGGAAGACACGGCCTCTGGGGTGGCTACGAAACTGAGCTCCCTTGGTCCTGGCGTTCCCTGGTGGTCAGCACAGATTGGTGAAGCCCCGTGGCAAAACACCCTCCCCACCACCCGCGCTGGGCTGCAGGGAGAGGGACGAGCCGGCCTGGCTGGGGTCCCCGGCCAGCTCCAGGGCAGTGGGTCAGTAGGGTCCCATTTTGTAGGGGAATGCGATGAAGGTCAAGCTGTCACCTAGTGAAGATGGTTTTGGGTTTTAATCTGCTTAAAAAAAAAAAAAAACTCCCTAGGAAACTGCAGCCAAAAATGATGTCAACGGTGCGCTCTGCCAGCTGTAGGGTGCTCCAAGGTGGGACGAGTCCAAACTTCAGCTGCCCAGGTAAGCTCAGCTCAACCCCCAGCCATTCATGGCACGTCCCTAATGCACAGACACAGGGAGGAAACCAGACCTTGGGGGTAAAAAATTAAACTGCCTGTTGGACCTGAGCATTGGTTGTCATGGAAGCTGGAAGGTGAAAAATGTCAAAAATTTGGAAGTGAAGAAGGTCTTCAGTTCCTGTGGGTGCTCCCAAGACCTGGCACAGCAGGGCAGAGCTGAATGAAGCTTTTGCTGAGCAGTTCCTGAGTTCGTTCCCCTTCATTTAGCCCCAAATTTGAAGCCTGGGGATGGGAGGCGAAGTGCTGACCCAGCTCTGCCACAATCGGTGAAAAGGCATCAAGAGCTACAGGTGGCAAAATGATCTGAAAAAATAACTCCCCGGAGGGCAAAGGCAACGTACCGCTGGGGAGAGCTGGTAACCAGGGTGGTGGTTGCTGGAGTCACAGCTGGAGCCACGTGCCAGCTCTCCAGTGCCAGCTCTCCATCACCCCAAGCCTCGTCCGGCAGCTACTTCCCTCCCCTCGCAGCTCTGGGACGTGGAGCGAGAGGCACGAAGGGACCCAGTGTTTCATAATGAGGTTTTTACCGTCTGCCCAGGGGATATGTTTGTTCCGTAGCTGTGCAGGTGGAAAGCAAGCCAGAAATAGATGGACAGGGGGACACTGGATGAAACAGCACATGCAAATGGGCCAGCTGGGGAAAAATTTGGCATGTACAGATCGAAAGGTTGTAAATCACTGCTTTAGCTTGGTGCTCTGCGAAAGGATCCTCCTCTGTGCTCCCCTTCCCACCTGACTAGTAAAGAAGCATTTGTTCAAACACAGCATGGCCTCAGCATGGAAACACTGCAGTTTCAGAGGAGATATTCACCCCAGGAACCCTGCCTGCCATCTTCCCGTGAACATCTACCAGGAGCCTCCAAGCAGGAGCCCACGTGCTTG
>NW_008824411.1:5162448-5164150 GCF_000699105.1 Pygoscelis adeliae | reverse complement strand
TCCAAGCAGGAGGCCAGGTGCTTGGGAAGGGCGGTGCGATGTCGGGGCTGAGGTGTGTTTTGCACACGCAGTGCTTCTCCCTGCAATACGAGCTCGTCCTACCCCAAAACACAGGGAGGAGGGTCCCCTGGGCCTGGCCCTGCAGGACGCGCATGTTCCCCTGCGAGCACGTGGGTCCCCAAGGAGTGACACTCCCTGCTACTGGCCACCCCCTCACCCGCCTCCCTATTTTAAAATATCTGCCAGGGAGGGGATGGAGCCAGGTGGGAATTTAGTTTATTTTAGTACTCGGCAAAAGGGGAAGGGAAGCAGCTGAGCCTGTGGCATTCCCTGTGCGTGCCCGGCCGGCCCTTCTCATCTCTCACCCCCACCGCTTGCATCTGGCGGAGCTGCTGCTGCTGCTGCTGTGCAGGCTGTGCCGCCCTCCCCGCACACTCCCAGCACTGCCACCCCAGGGCCCCGACCGCCCTCCCGGCCCTGTGGGGGGCGGGGGTTGTCTCAGTTTTGGTTTTGTGTTGAGAAAGCCACGGATGTGCTGTCCTGCCGGATCATGCGCCTGCGACATCGCCCACTTTAGCCTCAATTTGCATGGGGCTGTGGAGGAAACCCAGCACCGTGTTGCACTGGGTGCTTTCCCGGCCCCTCCACTCACCCTCGGTGCTTATGGGCAGCTTCAGCCCACGCTGTCCTCCCAGAAATAAAGCCCCCAAAAAGCTTCGCACCTCCATCACGGAGTTTTGCCATTTCTCAGTTTCCGTAGCAAGATTTGCTTTTTCTTTTCCCAGGGGGGGCTCAGACGGCGGCTGCCAGGAAGCACCGGGGGGACCAGCAGGCGCCCGCCGCAGCAGTTCACCCTGCTGGAAGCCCCTGGTCCCACACAACATTTCCATCGCGTGACCAAGAGTTAATTTTGATCCTCTGTGTCTCAGCTGCCAGCAGCCTTTGGACTTTCCCCGCTCTGTCAGCCCCCCCTCCCCGGATGGCAAGAGCAGCTCCTTGGCTGCCGACCGCGTTGTCTTCACCGTCTGGCAGCGGGCAATGGCCTCTGCACCGGCGTCACAGCATCAAGCTGAGATGCTGCTGAAGGTCGTTCCTTGACCACCTGCCAGCTGGCCTAGGAGGAGGTGGGTCCCTTCTCCTTGAAGCCGTTTTCCATCCGTTCCCAAGCACCGGCTGTAGGAAAGGGTGTTTTCTGCTGCGCAGGGGCTCTGTGGTCCCGAGATGGGGCCGGGAGATGCCGTGGCTTTCTGTTGCGCCTTGCCTGGGCATCCCCACTGGAGCAATCGTTTTGTCTCCTGTTCCTAGCCAAAGTTTTAAAATTCATGCAAAGCCATGTGAAATGAGCAACCCAAATACAAATGTGTTCAAAAGTGGAATTCCCATTTCAATTAATTTTCATCATCTTAAAGTTTTGAGCCACTGAAGAGGGGGCTCAGAGCCAGGCAGAGGAAATCTCCCTCCGGACCCAGCTGTGCCCCCCGAGAGCCGCACGAGGGGGTCTGAGCCTGCTGCAGGAGGCCCCGGCCATGCATCTGTCAGCGTTTTTGGGAGCCCCAGGACTGCCCCAACGTCTACTCATGACAGATTTCAAGGCTCTTTCAGGCCGGATTGGAGCCGGCTGGCTGGAGATCAGAGCAGTCGCTCTCCTACACCAGGTCACGCAGCCCCTGCCAAGTGTCACTGTGTGCCACCATCCCTGCCT
>NW_008824411.1:5159924-5162386 GCF_000699105.1 Pygoscelis adeliae | reverse complement strand
AACCTAACGAGGCTCTGCGCAGAGCACGCGTTTCGGCGACCTGGCCCACAGGTACCTGCAGTTTGATCGGCCGGTCGCTGTGACCGCGGTCACAGCCCAGCAGCCTGGCGTGGCGTCCCCTGGGTTTTAACTGATGCAGAGGAACGGCGCGGGAGAGGGAATCGGTGTCTGTGTGTGGGGATGTCCGGGACCCACATTTGGGGCCGCAGACGCACGGCCCTCCCTGCAGGACAGCGCGGCAGCCCCAGCCCGGCAGGGGCATGACAGGAGCAAGAATCGCCAGTGCAAACTTCACCAACGGTCCCTGCTGCCTCAGCCCGGGGGTGAAACCCTGCAGCAACCCTCCCCAAAAATCCCGTATCTCAGAGAGACTTTACTGAGTGATGAAAGAGCAATTATCAGCTCGGCTGGAGGCAGAGTTGCTCCTGTTTGGTTTTGCAAGGAAAACGGTTCCAACCCCATTTTTTGCACAGCTTGTTCCCCCTTGGTGTGAGCTGCAAAAGAAATAAAAGAAATTCAGGATTTTTTTAGAAGTTTTACACAAGTTTGCCGGATTCTCTCCTGCAAGCGGTTAACGGTTCATCTAAAGTCAGAGGAAGCTCTCTGAAGCAATCTTGCAATTTACAGCTTTTCCTTTACTAAATAAGAAATGGTCAGGAAATTAAACAGGAAATTGTGTCTGGAAGGAACAGAAGTTGCGTTGTCAGAACTTGCTTACGAAAGATTTACTTTATTTTAACCAGTAAGGAGCCAAGATCAATAGTCAGAAGAGGAAGGAGTTTGTGCGAATTAAATCACACGTGAAAAAAAAAACCCACGCTTGGGAAAACAAGCAGCCTTTGTAAAGAGCAGATAGGGACAAATGGGAGAGAAGGCTTAACACCTGCAGCAACCAAATGCTGGGAAGTGCTGAAACACGAAGGCCCGGGGTGTAACCCGAGCAGGTCAAACATTGCTCCACGGCCTCAGTGCCCAAATCTCTGGGAGATACTCTACAGCCTGTGCAACGCTCTGAGGTCCATTTGAGTGTTAGAGCGCGATGGACAAGCATTGCCCCCTCGCTGTGCATGGTTTGCAGGTAAAACAGCAGTGCCTTCTCCTTCCTCCTGCTCAGAAACACCGCACCGAGGTGCCCCTCGGGTGGCCATCTCCAGCTCTCCCTGCCCAGCGTGCCAAGCACCACCAGCCGGCTTTTATTCCCGGTCAGCAGAGCGATGCTCGTACCGCTGCCGTCGCGACCCCTTGCGCTTTGCATGCTCACAGTCTTCTGCACCGTCACATCAGCACTGCAGGCATGGAGGGTCTTCCCTGCCCAGGGGACGTAGGTACGTGCACCATCGGGTGACGTGGTGGCTCGAATTCAGCCCCACCTCGCCCGCCGTGGGAACTGCACCGGCTTGCTTCATCCTGGGATTTGGCCAAGAGAAATTTGGCCGAGGGAAAGCCAAGGCCCTGCCGCAAACACGCAGCGCTTTTTGAGAATCCCATGCAAGTATTTGCTCCCAGGTAACCCTACAGTACGTTGGGCTTTGGGTTAATTATGGGTTCTAGTTGGGAGATTGGGTAATCTGTCATTTTTTTTTACCATTTTACTGTTCATCTTATCAGCGGTTGAGAAACAAGCTTAGCAAGCGCCGGTATGCGAGTCCGTCAGAGGTGATGAACTGAGACTTCTGTCTGGCTGATCGCGCCAGGCTCTTTAGGTGGATGCTCGTACCTGGTGGGGACTGACTTGAAGGGGCTTTTTCTCCGGGAATCCCGCCCGGTCACTGTAATGGTTCCCCTGAAATGGGGGGGAATCCGTCCTCCGTGACAGCTCTTTAATTGTGTTTGGTCTAAGCTGTACGTGATTAATCCCCAGGGGGTAACGGGACCATAGCGCGCGGGAGCTGTGCCATTCGAGAGCAGCCGCGTGGGCTGAGCAAGTGTTCAGGAGGCTTCACAGCCTTTTCCCCTCCTCTTGGGGAAAAGCTCTTGGCGAGGAGGCTGGAGGAATTACTGTCCCGGGAGCACGACAGAGGCCGATGACGGAGATGGTCCCAGCTGTGAGCTGCGGTGTGGCCTTGAGCAAAGCATCCCCTGCCAGCACCAAGGCAAGTGTTCTGACTGGAAATACTGAGCAATGGGTTAATAAATGTTTACCAGCTCTTATAGCAGACAGCTAAGCAGTTGTTAAAATCTCCACTGCTTTGTGGGTGGATTTCTCTACTGCTCCGGTCCTGGCCACCCCCAACGCGCAGAGTTTGTGGCCGAGGCTGTGTTGGTGGGATGGGGAAGTGCTCTCTGCCTGCTGAGTGAGGTGGCCACAGGTTGCTCCTCCGGTCGGAGGCAGGACGCCGGGTGTGCACGTGTACATCTTGCCCGGCATCTCCCTGTGCCGACACACCGCTCTCACTCAAAGGGAAGGTGCCATTAACTTGTGTAGCATCCATGAAGGAGACAAGTCCTATGTGCCTCCCTTG
>NW_008824411.1:5157801-5159315 GCF_000699105.1 Pygoscelis adeliae | reverse complement strand
CCAGGGAGTTAAGCGGCACTGGGGCAGCCAGACCCACCACTGACCTGCTGGGAGAGCTGCCAGCGGGCTCTGCGGCAGACACTTGCACCGGGGACACAAAGCAAAGCCGCTCGGTGTCAGAGCCGCCCTCCCGGCCACTTTCATCTCGGTATAATCCATACTGTGGTTTAGCGAGCCCCTTTTCCTCTGCTAGAGGTTCACATTAAATCCCACAGGCTTCTTCCAAAACCTACCAGTAACTTGCACAGGAATTTCCTCCTGTTCAACCCAACGAGCCACAGCCTTGCCCAGCAGCTCCAAGCCAGGCTTCTGGCTAAGTTGCAAGGTATGGCACAGCGGGTGCTGCTTTGCACCCTGGCTCGCTGCCTCCTGTGCTATTATTCCTCATTTTCCAAGGAGACACAGCAGGATCTGCCTGGGATCCTCCTGCGACAGCCCCCTTCCTTGGGCACTGCAGGTCAGGCTGTGGCTGTCGCAGGGCAGCCCATGGTTTGCTGGCCAGGGGGGTTTAAACCCCAGCCTGTGTAGAGAAGGGGCACAAAGCTGGAGCTTCTCCCTTTTCCCTTCTCCTCAACGTGCTGGCACGCAGGCCTGTCTGCTGTCTGTGGCACACAGAGCTCTCGGAAGGGTGGGGGATGCCAAGTGTTAATGAAAGCACAAAATTACAGGGTGAAAAATCAGGAAAAGAACAGACACAAAGACGCTCCAGAGGTTTCCACTGCCGGCTGGGAACATTTACCCGCAGCTGGCTGACTCCAGTCACGGCACCCTGCAGCTCGGCAGCACCAAGCTGAGCCCTGCAGGCACCCCCGTCCTGTTTGGGAGCCCTCCCGGAGAGCCACAGGGGCTGGGTTGTGGGGCTGGGGCCAGAGCTCCCTTGGGGAAAACAGCAGCTGCGGCCTGAGAGGGCCCTGCTCCTGCAAGGATTGCTGTGATTCACACCCTCCCGTGCCTCCCTCTGGGCAAAGCTGTCCTTCCTTGTTCAGAGTCCTGACGTGCACGTTTCCAACGCGGCGCGCTCATGACTAATCCACCTGTGCCTTTCAGGGCTGTCGTAACACACTGCAGGCTGGGAGAGCGGCATGCATTGCTGCTCACTGTGGCTCCGATCACACTGCAGCAGCAGGATCCCATTTTTGTCAGAGTAAGCTGCAAGGACGGTTTTCTTGGCTACTGTACCTCAGTGTAAAGCCCACCTTACAACGCCACGCTTTAGATGGGCAGATTTAGGCCAGGCTATCCACAAAATCCCTAACATTTTGATAGTAACTGGGGTGTCTTTCTACCAGTCTACCCAAATGTGCCAGTACCCGAGAAGGCAACTCCCTTCTGTCCCACATCAGGAGCGGGCGCCCACAGCTGCCAAGAGCACACTTGCAGCTGCCTGGCCTGTATTCCCCCAAGCATCTCCCAGACGCGCTCTCCCAGCCCCAGCCCTCAGCGGGAAGGCAGTTGCCGTGGAGGGAAACGGGGAAGGTCTGTGCAGGCGGCTGCAGGGCTGGGGAGAGACGCTG
>NW_008824411.1:5153415-5156502 GCF_000699105.1 Pygoscelis adeliae | reverse complement strand
GCCCCGGCTCCGGCGGGGAGAGCGCCCTGGTCGGGGTGCTTGAGAGCTGATGGGCGGCGCCGCGCGGGGCGGGCGGTGGAAGCGGAGGTGGTGCCGTTACGGGAGGAAAGATGCTTCCCTCTGGAAAAACAGGAACGCGTTGCTGCGCTGGCGGCACGCGGTGTTGCGCTAAGGGGAAAGCAGGTAGCAGCTTTTGGGAGGGTAATTCCCGCTGCTGCGAATAGCAGTCATTTGCTGCGTTCGTGAAAACCGGCGGCGTCGGATGTGGAGTTAGTCCTCGAGTACCGGGGGTTCAAAGTTACGCTGTACGTCTCGGTATGCGTTTTGTTGCCGCTCTGTGCTTTTAACCGGGAGGCTTGCTTGCTTTTCCAGTTTCAGGCTGGGCTCCGGCTGCGTTCTCTGAAAGATCACGATGCCTTATTCGTGAAGCCCATCTCCTGTGGCTGGCTGGAGTCGTGTAAAATTAAAGCCAACGAGCTCTTTCATTTTTGCATTGGTTACGTCCTTGAGAGTGTTTCTCCTAGTGATTATCTTAGCCATACCTTGTTCCAGCATCTTCTGTTCACTTTGGTTTTAAACTTCCTTAAAATGAGACATTGACTAGAACAGAAACATTGGGAGAATACATTTCTGTATGGTAGGTTCTAAGCTGCTTAAACTTTGGCCTCCTTTGAACTCCGTGACTCGCTTGTTTGAGAAATGCTAGCCAGTTTGAACAGCGAACTGCAAATTTTGAAAACTGAACAGCAGCAGTTGTTAGAGATAATTGTGTATCTGGTATGTTATTTTAATACATTTCCTGTAAATTGTTTAAATAGTCTATTAAAAATAAAAAAGAAGAAACTGAAATAGTCTTGAAGTTATGGGTTGTCTCAGAGTTGATTCTAATTAGATGAAGAAGGGGGAGCCCAGGCATCTCTCTGTACAGAATCAGTCGCAAATCTGGCACTGACACTTGCATTACTGGGTTCGGACAATCCTGGAGCAAATTTGGTTTGTGTCATCACATTTTTATTTTTAGGAGACAAAACAGTGAGCCTAAAAAGTGCTTGAAAACTCTGTTGCCCTGTTTACATTTAGCAAAATTTTAAAAAGCTCCTAGCCGTGTAGGTTAACTGAGCTGTGAACCTGTAACTGTCTGCAGACAGCTTTTCTTTTACTTGTTGGACAATGAAGTTTTTTCTCACGGAAGGTTCTACTTGTTAGGATTCTTATTAGGAAGACAGTTTTTTTTCTTTCTTACTGTGTCTTGAAGGCTAACTTGTTTCTGCCTCGAGGTAATTGTTGAGGAAGGTGTTCTCAGCTTAATGATACATATAGATGGTCAGAGTAATTGTTTTTTATTGTGTTCTTAGTCTGCTGCTTTAACGAAACTGTTTGGTTTAAGAAAAAGTCCAGGCACCTAGTCCATACTGATAAAGGAATATCATGTTCAACTAATGTGTTGAAATAATATACTTGTTCTGTAAAGCTCACACAACTTCTTGCGTTCATCTTGGGTATGTTTAGCAGAAGAATTGAGCTGAGCTTTTTTCTTACTCTTTCAAGCAGTGTCTTAACTGATCTCAGAGCTTGCACTACAGTATCCCAAACCTTTTGCCATTAAAAAAAAAAATAAAAAAAATTCAGACTGTGTGTTCACCCTGCTCACTCTGGCTGCTATTGATTAAAGAGCCAGTAGGTTAATTTAGATGTTGGGAGGGGTATGATTCTAGTTCCCTGGTCTCTGTTGTCCAAACATAAATTCACATTAGAGAATTCAAAATCCTCAGTTTGCAGGATGGCATTGGGGCTTGCTTTAATTTCAGAAGCTGTGTCAGATTTGTAATTGGAAGGTCCTGAAGTCTATTAGTTCCTGCCTTGTTGCTGGACTCTGTAACACGATAAGTCGTGGTGTATTTAACTTTTTCCTAAAAAGAAAATCAGCAACTTTGTTCACATAAGCAGTGAAAAAACTTTAAATAGTAAGTGGAAGGCTTTGTGTTATAAACGTTGGCATGTGTGATAAATGTTGGCTTTTTAAATTTAGTTGCCTTGAAATGTAATCTTCCTTTGAAGATTACATTTCGAAATCTGTGATGATCTTTTCTTACAGATGAAAGTAGTGGTCAACAGATGATCAAATTAAAAACAAAAAAGCAGGGGGAAAAAAACACAAGACAAAATAGAATTGCTGAAAGAATACTCTCGGGGCTACTTGGACACTATCTTTTTTTTTTTAAACCTGGACTTTGTTTTACTTCTGGATAGACAGCTGCTTCTTTCTTTGATGAAACTAAGCTTAAAATAGGAAGTTTTTTAATCTGCCAACCTGAATTTTAAAGCTTGCCTAAAGAAGTTGATCCAATGGAGGAATATCAATTGGTAAAAATCAAGTGGAGAAAAAAAAGATTGATTTAACAGTTTAACTGGAAACTGTTTAAAACTATCTCATTCTGTAAGTTAAAAATTTGACTGTGTATTAGGAAATGTACAAAACCCCCAGAAGCTTGAGTTTAGGGATTTGTTAGCTGGTGTCTTTTCAATAAAGGCAATGTGGTGCTCTTTGGAATGCAGGATCAGAGAGTTATCGGTACTTGAGGCTTTCTGAAGCAAACCATGCATGGAACAAACACAGCTCTCTGACAAACCTGAGCCAGTGAGGTTGTTCCAAGTTGTGGTGGGTTGACCCTGGCTGGACGCCAGGCGCCCACCAAAGCTGCTCTATCACACCCACTCCTCAGCTGGACAGGGGAGAGAAAATATAACGAAAGGCTTGTGGGCTGAGATAAGGACAGGGAGAGATCACTCAGCGATTACTGTCACAGGCAAAACAGACTTGTCTTGGGGAAATTAGTTTAATTTATTACCAATCAGATCAGAGTAGGGTAATAAGCAATAAAACCAAACCTTAAAACATCTTCCCCCCTCCCTTCTTCCTGGGCTCAACTTCACTCCTGAATTCTCTACCTCCTCCCCCGCAGCAGCGCAGGGGGACCGAGAACAGGGGTTGTGGTCAGTTGATCACACATTCTCTGCTGCTCCTTCCTCCTCAGGGGGAGGACTCCTCACACTCTTCCCCTGCTTCAGCGTGGGGTCCCTCCCACA
>NW_008824411.1:5128762-5153052 GCF_000699105.1 Pygoscelis adeliae | reverse complement strand
GTTGTTTCTCTCACATATTCTCTCTTCTTTCTGTGTGTGCTTGCGCAGGTTTCTCCCCCCCCCTTCTTAAATATGTTATCCCAGAGGGGCTACCACTGTCACTGATGGGCTCGGCCTTGGCCAGCAGCAGGTCTGTCTTGGAGCCAGCTGGCATTGGCTCTGTCGGACATGGGGGAAGCTTCTAGTAGCTTCTCACAGAAGCCACCCCTGTAGCCCCCCGCTACCAAAACCTTGCCACACAAACCCAATACACAAGCGGTTCATAAGAGTGGGATGGCTGCGTGGTTTTAGAGAAATACTTTTGATGGAGGTAAGGCTTAGGAATGTAGTGCTCTAAAAATAATACGCATCTGTGCAGACTGGAGCTTTGACTGTACGTGACGAATGATTCCTGTTGTCCTGAATTTATGACTTTTTTTTATGCTTCAGTTAATCCCTTTGTGTGGATAGTCATAATGTAAAAAATACTTTTAAAACTTGTAGTGCTTCGTAGTTTGACAATATACAGAGCTGAATAAGTGGAGCAGATTTAGAAGCTTATAGGGATACTAGTACTATCTGAATTGAGACTAGCTGTGACAGCTGTTTGAACAGTAACCTGTATAAATTGTTCTGACATCAGCTTTTGCCTGCCATAAGCTGCAGTTTCAAAGTGTTAGCTATGAGTTTAATAAAGAAATCATGCATGCACTAATTTGTCTTTCTGTGATTCATTGTATCCCAGAAAGTGCTTTGCATATCCTGATCTACTTAGCTTTTATGAACTCTTTTTTTCATCCTCAGTTTTACAACTGTGAGTAAAAGGAAGATGGGGATTAAGTGCATGTGCACATCAGGATTCTTTAGTTGTTACATTGTGAGTATGCTGCATCAGTAAAGTAAGGCTTATATCAAAGTGACTGGGCAGCAGGATGTGCTGTTTCTGATGAAAAACCCCTAGTCTAGTAGCTCTGACTCTGAAATCCATAATGAGAGTGTACCCTGAAAATTGTAAAGGTCAGATTGGGTCAGTGGCATAGCCCGGAGTAATGCCTAGATAAGAGTACATAGGAAGGGGGTAGATTTTGATATTGCTTTGTATTCTTCCCTATAACATTAAATGTGAAGGTTTATGTGAATTTTAATGAGATAATATTT
Source organism: Pygoscelis adeliae (assembly GCF_000699105.1). Lineage (NCBI taxonomy): Eukaryota > Metazoa > Chordata > Aves > Sphenisciformes > Spheniscidae > Pygoscelis > Pygoscelis adeliae. The sequence goes on along the minus strand of NW_008824411.1, from coordinate 5,151,915 downwards.
CTAGGTTTTGTTTGCATTAGTCTTCTACATTTTTGAAGGTGTGCTTGTTTAGAGCTTTTGTAATGCAAGAAGAGCCCTGAAAAAACAGTGCTGTGTTGGCAGTGTGATAACATCAGTAGTGTTTATTTTGCCGCTCCTGTCCTGCACAGGCAAGAGCTATGCAAGCCAGATTAGAGATGACAGAAGTAGAGGTTTTGCTAATTGAACATTTATTGGCCCTGACTTTTGGCTTAAACCTTGAGCTTGCATCTGTTAATAACAGAAAGGTGTTGAGTGGTAAAGTTGGGGCGAGGTTTGTGTTCCAGTGTAACACACCTCTTACCATAGAAATCCTCTTTTCAGCAGAGTATGTTTACAGGAGGCTGCCCTAATGATCTGGATAGAACTGCTAGTGTAGCTTGCTTGTACTGGGGCTCAGAATTTTACCTGGTGACTCTCCTCTTGTGTAGTTACTTAAGTATCTTCAGAAGGCTGATACTAAAATAAGTGCTCTGTGTGTGCATTTTATGGCAGGAAGAAATGAAGTGATCTGGGCACTGTTCATATGATCAAAACTTTTGTTCCAGGCATCAGATTTCAGAATGAAGAGTGTGTTCCTAGATATGGAGTGTCTTGTTTGGAAGTGTCTCTGCTCTGTAGTTAAGATTGGGGCAAAAGCTGCTTTGGAACTCTTGGACTCTTAAAAATCAAATGTGAATGTGCCTAGCTTATAGCCTGCTCGAGTTGAAGGCACTGCATGCAAGCAGGGGCTCTGGTGTCTTATGCAAAACAAATGCTTGGCTCAATCAATTATTGAATATTTACCTTCTAAAATTATTTGAAAATCGGTGAAATGCTTTCATGCAGTATCTTCTAAAAGATTTGTCCTAGAAACTTCAAATTTGCTTGTTTGTTATGCAAGTGATGTACTAAAGTGGCATGTACCCCCTCATGAGATTGCTGTGTTGATGTATAAGACCCTGCCTGTTGCAATGAGATGTGCCTTACTTCAGCCCTTAATTTCAGCTTTTTCTGAAATGTCTTTCACTAACCTGTTGTTAGTTCTTTTTCACTTTAATGTTCTTATCACAGTGAGTATTTTACAGAATGCTTTTTGGGTTTTTTTGCTTTTCTTGTCTTTAGTTTTCATTACTAATCTAGCTTTTGGTAAAGTCTGTGCTTCTTTCAAGGGGAGGATGTACAATGTCTTTTAAAGTTAACACTTGCAGGTGCTAACAGCCCTCTGCCTGAGTAGGGTGTTATTTCTGAGCATGAAAACTTTTGGCTGAGAACAGGGCTATACAGAACTGCAAGTCTAAACTTCCTTGGTGAAAACGCTGAGTTGGTATAACAGACAGACTGATCCCAAAGCTAGTGCAAAGAACATTTGCTCGGGTGAGTGAAAATATTGGTATAAGTGACGTAAACTGGATTGGAATATCAGTACAAGGTTCTAACAGTTCAAAATTAGCTTAGGTGCTCAAAGGAACCTTCTTGGCTTGGATGAAATTTGCAATGGCAATCAAGATACTGTTGAAGTCCTTTAAAGGTAAGAAGACTATTAAAAATACGTTATAAAATGTCTGGGAGTTAGGTGATAGCAGCTTTACAATGATTTAGGGCAAAATTCATGTTGCTAAATTTATGCTAAAATTCCACTCCTTGGCACTATGTTAAGCTGTGTTGCATTTACAGTGAGTTTTAAGCTTGGGGAGTTGGTGCAAAGCAGCTGATGAGATTCTGAGCCTACCTGTAGTAGGCCTGCAGTATTGTGCCCGTGTAGACAAGCTTATGAATTTAAGTGATGAGGGAAATCTTCAGAGAAGTGTAGTTAGACCTTACTACAGACTCTAAAGGCCTTAAAGTTTAATCACAGTTCATGGCTATTCCACTATTTTCCTGTAGTCTTTGTAGTCAGTATCAGATTATATTGTATTTTTCCAGAATGTGTTCTTTTCCCCAAACTCTTGCATTAAAGATAATAACTGGAGTTTGACAATGCAGGGAGGTTCTCTTAAGCTACAACCTTCAGTGCGGTATTACAGAAGTCTGTTACCAAGAATGACCAGGAACTGCCTGTTCCTTGGAGCACTTCCAAATGGACACCTTTTGAGGGCTAGGGATTGTGACTTCTGTCCTGCTTTAAGTGCCTGAAATAGGGTACCTGGATACTCCTTTCAAGAAAGGAGTAAGAGGTATGTGTTTCAGTGTTATGTTGCAGCGTGCTCTAATATAGGCTGTTGTCTATTATGGGCACTGTATCAAAACAATATACAATTATAGTGCTGTGAAGGTGGCTGTTATCTCAGCAGCCTTTTCTAGGAAGGGATGAGAGAAATATTGGTAGCACTGTAAGAAAGGAATGAAGAGGTTTTCCACTGTTAGTCCTCGGCCTTGATTTCTGTTTAACTTAGGACAACAGTGGACAGTCATGGATAAATGGTATGTTCTCCCTCTATCTGCTTGGATTTTTATATCCGAGTATAAAGTAGCTCAAAGCTAACTTTCTTCGCCGAAATTACTGGCGTGTGTCCACAATCTCAAGATCAGATCAGGGGGTGCAGAGAAATGTGTTGTTGAAGGTGGGATGCAGGACTACCCCTTCAGGCAGTAAATCAGTTAAATCTGATAAGGCATATGGTGCAACTGTAACCTTGATTTGCAGTCTTTGTGTGCTAGTGCATTTAAAATGCTAAAAGCCGTATTTTAAACTGATGGTTGGAATTTCATTGTCTGAAGTTATGAAATTCAGTACTGTCAGAAGTATCTTTGTGTTGGGCTCCTCTGAATAAGTGAATTAACTGTCTCTTTTGTGTCGCATTCCAGTTAGGAGGCAGTTTGGAGAGCACATTATTTGCAAAGAGTGGGCAAGATATTAAAAACCTAAATTAATTACCAAATACAATGGATTGGTAAAGGATTTGCAAAAAAGCTCCAATTTAAGTTGTTCTGGGTTTTTTTAGCACGTGAATCAAGTTAGTGGATAGTGGTAGGAAATGAGATGGTATCACTGCCTTGCTGGCAGCATTCTTGCTTAGTCTAGATCTGTGGATCTTAGTCTTCAGCTTTTTTCTCCCTTAAAGATCCATCATAACTTTTAAAATTATCTTAGTAATGCATGCTGCTTTTCTGTAGTAATAAATGGCTTTTAAATGAATGGTGCGGGTTTTGTTGCTTGGTTTTTTTTTTAACCAGCATTAAGGAAGAGTAACAGTTCTTCATTGCATTTATCAACACTTATTTCCACTTCACATGCAGACATGAGTGTTGTTTCTGGGGAGATTGTGCTAAAGCAGTCAGGCCTTGCAAATAGCTTTCCTTCCCTGACTGGTTGAAATAGTGTCGCTGTCCTAAAAGCCTGGTCTTTATTTTCTGAGAGATTTACTTCATTCTGCAGGCCCTTTTAAATGCAAGTCCCTCTGGCTGAACTGTTCTGAGAGAAAGATGGATTCCACTAAGTTACTGGGGAGAGGGTGAGGGTTCCCTCCTTTTGCTGTTTGTTCTACACTACCAGTGGCTGGAAGGCAGATTGCTGCTGACTCGTGAGTTTCGTTGTGGATTGGCTGAGCTCCTTGTTACAGAGCCTTCTTTCTCTTTGAGAGTTAGGCTAGTGATTGCAGTCACAGACCTGTAGGATTTGTTCAAAGCAAAAGGTATTTTCCTGCATTCCTTGCCCTTCTACAACTTCTCTCATTTTTTTTACCCTATTAATCCAAAATTAATTATTCTGTAATCAAGAAGGTAAGCTTCAACCAACAAGTAGGTGCCTCTCCCCCATTCATAGGCCTGCTCTGCTGGCTCTCTGCCCACCCAGGGTCCAAACCCACCCACTTTCTCTTGCACGGGCCCATTCTGAACTGATCCTATGAATATTTTCAGTAGAGAAGTGTCACACGGCAGGGACGTTGACATCTTCATTCTCCCTCTTAGCTGTTGGGCATTGGCACATCTGCACCTGTTGGTAATACAACCCTCCGAGAGGTGCAGAAAATGTCAGTGATCGTCCTGGAGAGAGACTGTTCCCTGTGCATTCAAGGAGGGCTTGGTAATCGGTACACTGGTGATAGCTTCCTTTTATATTCCCTTTGCTTAAAATTACTCTGTCTCGCAGGTGTCAGCTGTAAACTGTTTTGAACTGCTTCACGCTCCGGTGTCCAGAAATAGGTCTTGTTTGGGGAGAATTTAAGAAAACTCTTGAATCATTTAGAGGACAGATGTGTTTGAACTGAATCTTGTGTGAGTGTCTGTTTTTGTATGAAGTCTTTGGAAAGGGAAGCTTAGGCTGTTTTTCTCTGGGAATATCAAATTGTGGAAAAACTGCTCTTAACCTTCAGATCTTACTAATTTGGATTTTTTTTGTCAGCTGTAACTTGTGTGATTAATTTTTCTTACCAGTTGTTTACTTTCTACTTGATCTTTGTGCTTGTCAAAACAGTTATCAATAGCTTCACTATCTCTGATAGTCTTCTGCAGCCCCTTTCACAATTGCTTAAAGGGTTTGAGCCAAATTAGAACTGGATGGTCTTTCACGTGAAACCTATGCTGCAATTTCAACACCACCTGCACTTTTGAATTTCAGTGCGTTCCTTTTCAAAAGCCTAACAGCCACCAGTAGACCATAGCCAATTCGTGTAGCAATGTGTACCGTACTATTCAGATAGGGGTGAGCAGACTTTCTGATTCAGGAGAGAACCACAGTATGTGCCTGCCCTGTGAAGAGTAAAGATTCCTCCCCCTCCCCTTCTGTGTCTGAGCTTGCAGCTTTTGCTTTTGGGCTCGTGCATATCAAGCTGAAAAATTCATGGTGTATTAGAGAAAATAGCTTTTAAACTACATTAATGATGATACTGAAAGACTCGTACTTAAGTTTCTTTGTTCTTTATGAGATTTAATAGCAGCTGCTATTTTGAATCATCCTTAGCAAAAATGGAACTGTTGAAAACTTCTGTATCCATGTAAGTCACTAACTGTTGGTTACATGTTTGGAACAATCCCTTGAAGTATTTCTACACTGTTACGTCATTTGAAGATATACCTTATACCTGAGACAGTATATCTAGTGACTCATCTCCAGTACTGTTTGGGTATTAAATCTGCTCGCTTCAAGTCAGCATTCAAATACTACTCTTTTGTTGTGAGAAAGGGGAGGATGTATTAATATGTACAGATGCAGAAGCTGCTGTACTTTCACTGGACATACTGTGCAAGTTTACTAAACTCAAGGGGAATTCTGTTCTCGGTAAATGAACACTAAGGTTTTCATGTTTGTTGTCTCTCTGCATGTAGAGAAATGCTTAACAGAGGTGCTATGCCATTTGGCAAATTTTTTTATTATGGGCTATATCATTTATCAGCCTGTGGCTAAAGAAGCCTATTGAATGAATATGCAGAATGCTGAAAGACAGAAGAAAAAGAGTAGTGGTGGTCCTGATAAGATGATTAAATTGACTTCTCACAGAATGGCTGGTCTCACGTGGCCTTGCATGCTGTGGATTTGTGTTCTTAATGCTCTCTCAGAGCTTGATGGCAGCAGTTGAATGATATATCCTGCCTGCTGCATCCTCTGTTGCAGCAGGGCTCAGGTTTTCCTGTGGGTGCATGCATACATATACAAAGGAATTCTCAGTCCTTTCCCTTGCTTAGAGGGCTCTTGGGAGACTTGAGGCATCATATTTGAGTTGGGGAGCAGACTGAGAAGAATTTCTGAAAATAAGCAAATAGGATATTGGACACAGATTAGGCCAGAATAGCTTAAACTATGAGCTGCATTCTTCTAAAAGCTGCATTCTTCTAAAAGCTACATTCATGCTCTAATAAAGCATGATTTGTTGCATTGAAAGTATCAATATAGTAAGGCAAGAAATGTATGCCTTTTATGCTAAGTGCTTTTCATGACTGCAAGTGCTAAAGTAGTTATTAATGCGGTTGTGAAAATATACCTTGCGTTTTAAAATGCTGATTCACAGCCAGTGATATCTTTTATTTTCTACATTAAGGGACTTAATGTTGCTCTGTACAGCTCACTGAAGATCCCCCTTAGTGTAAGCAAAATAGGAAATAACATATTTGTGTGCAATAAAGGGGTGGAATGAGCTACAGTATGTTCTGTATAACTTTTTATCTTTCTCTTGTATTTTTATGAAGAACCAAGGAGTCATCATAGCTGGAAGGAGAGACCAGCGGTACTGGAATTAAAAGCATGAGAAAATTTCTCCATGAAATGATTGAAACCGCTTTTCAGAAAAATAAATGACTCGAAGTATTTGCATAACTAATTTTTCCAAGTGAGAGCTAGGAAGGCAGGCTGTAAAAGTCTGGTAACGTTTCAGTCTCTTAAATGTATGTTGTGTGCTTAGGATAAGATAGAGGTTGATGGAAAACTTAATACAAATAACAAACTACATGATGGGATGGGAATTTAAGATGCGTGAGAATGCATACACCTCATTTTCAACTTAACTGCGATGTGAGACTTTGTACCCACTACAATATGTGGTTGTAAGTGTTTTTATACCCTTATATTCAGTGCTTTAGTTTCCAGTAACTGCAGCTGCTTCTGCTTGACTTGAGGGCTTCCGTTTAGTTTAGAGGAAAGCTGTTACCTCAAAGATGATAGGAATTACTGAGGTGCAGTGGGGCTGAGATAGACCTGGGACACCTCATTTGCCCATCTCCAGAATAGTATGTCAGATCCCACAAGTTCCTTGTCCGCTGTCTTCTGCTCTTCTGGTGGTAAGCAACCTGGATTTAGAGTGGCTAGTACCTTGCTAATGCTCCCTGCTGATGCGGGTGGAAGGGGAGCAATAGGTTTATAGCCCAATTTTGTGATTGCCCTCAACCTAGAGAAGTAGTGCTCCCTCTGTGTGTGTGTGTATATATGTATGTATATGTATGTGTATATCTGTGCATGCAACTGTTTTTAAAACTTAGTATTTGACTGTGGTCTATTGTGGCATGGGTTCCTCCTTGGTGGAGGAGTCTGTGCTGAATATACTTTCTAATAAAGGTGATCTTCAAGTTTTTAAGACAGGTGGTAGTTCAAATTCTAAACACTAGATTGATCCCAGTTGTGTAAGTGAATCCTGACCTATTAATATTCTTACCATTATGACTGACTGTTAAGGCTATGTTTTAGTTTTCAAAACTTTTGTCAGAAGGTTGCTGTATCCAGATTTCTTGTATGCTTAAAGATCTACTGTAGACCTGCCTCCTCTTAGGACGAGGAGGCCCTTTTTTCAGGGTGCAGAGTGATGTTTGTGTGAATTCACATGGGGTCATACTGATCACCTGGCTGTCATGTAAAAAGTGTTTGGCTTTAAAGTGGCAGGTGACTCTGATGTTCAGGTATAGTTGAAAACTCCACTAAAAGCTCAATTTGCATAGCATTTTGCTGGACTTATTTGAAGTCTGCATGAAGACCTTTGCTGGCCTTTGGGCCTCCAAGTCTAACGGTTTGCTGCACAGATGTTATCTAGGATGTGAAGGGGCCATGCACTACAAGCAGCAAAAGATGCTGTTCTGATGCAAGTGTTTGTATAGATGTTGGCTGCTTTTCTACGCAAATAAATCCATTTCTACTGAGAAGCAAAATTCTTTGGAACTGAAAGTATAAAACAAATCTCTATGGAGGTTGTAGCTAAAGCCAGCACCTGGTTTGCCATTTGTCTCTACATTTTCAATGGGTTTTGCATGGGCCTTTTGTTTAATATACTTATTTTCTGTAATTCTCTTAAATGTGCTTGATGATGCTGACCATACAGAATTTTCTCAGGTATGATCTGTACAGGTAAATAAGGAGCTTTATTTTTTTTTAATCTGTGGCTTTAGTTTTTACTTAGTAATAATCATTGCTAAAGATATCCCATTACTATGTGACGAAGGATATAGTTGATTCAAATTCTTTCTAACTTGCAGTAACTTAACTAATTTGTGTCAGCTCCCACTTTGTGACATGGTATCACCCCAATAACTGTTTTGCTGATACTTTTGTCTTTTGGAAGTAGTAAATTTGTAGTGTGTTCTGTTATAATTTCTTACAGTTAAGTCCTCCAATAGTTTTGGTAAGTGAGTATCTATGAACTGTACACGTGTATTTTTATTTTTTAGGCACCTCCTGGGAACAACTGAAAAAAGGTTGAGGGAAGCAGTGCTGAGGGAATTACTTTAAAATATTATTTATTCATTTTAAATCAAGACTTTGCTCTTTTTTTTTTTTTTAAATAGGCTTCCTGTTTGGCATGTCTTTTGTAAAGAGAGTCTTTCATCAGCAGTGCAATATGCTTCAGATGATGCTTGTGCCCTGGCAAATGATGATGAAAATGTCCAGGAAAAGGTATGCTGAATAAATCATGTTAATTAGCTACCCAGTCTGACTTGATATCAAATAAAAAAAAAAAAATTGATTCATACACTTTGATTCATAGAATCTTCTTGGCCAGAATGTTTAATGTATTCAGTTGTTCTGTGAACCATGATGTTATCTTCCCAAGTTTTTGTTTTCCTTTACTTCGTTTGCTGCTCTTATGTGACAATATAGCTGGACAGTTTGGGCTGGGGCCGGACAAATAGTAAAGCTAGTAATGGTGGCTCAGTTTTTTTTATTTGGGTCCCAGATGTTAGAAGAAGTGGTCGTCAGGGACAGTATGTGGCTCTGTAGAGACCACGATAAGAGGTGATGGCCTGCGTAAGTCTAGGCCACAGTATGCCAGTTGCATCTGTTGTGTTAAAAACCCAGTGCACAAATGATTGCTATCCTAAATAGAAGACTTGAGGTTAATTGTTTTAAGTCAGTATTAATCAGTTTGTTTTCCTCCTGTTTAATAAAAATTAACAAAGCTAAAATACATATGTGAAATGCATAATACAAGATTCTGTCCCTTTCTTATTTACATTACTTAGCACTTTAGGTTAAATTGTGTGTAATTGTCCCACCCTGATTAACTCATTACAAGTTTCTGCATATTGCAATCCCATTTCAAGAAAGCTTTTATATGCCACATCAAACCTGGAAAATGTGTTGAGCGTTGTAGTTGACTCAAGTGGAGAGCTGCCTGACCAGAAAAAAATACTTTAAATATTGTAGGTTTCTTAAGCATTTCAACATCTAGGGTAGCTGTATTTTTTTGCTAGCTTGTGTGGCCAAATAGCATTCAGTCTTATTCTTCTGGCTGCCTGAAAAAAGTCCTGCTTGAGTTTAATGGCTGATGTACTAAAACTGGAAAGATCAAGCGAGCTTTGAGACTGAGAAGCCACTGGTGTATGTTTTCCTACTTTTTTTGCAACATTCTTCCCTTCATTCTAGTAACACAGCTGCATTGTTAAGCAGATTTCTCAACTTAAAACCAAAGATGTGAAGTATACTGTACTTTTTACTCATTAAAGAAAAATTTCTTTGGGTGTATGAGAAATCTTAAGCATGTGTCTGTTACTCCTAACTAGGCTGCTGGTGATGTCCTGCTCAAAAAGAGCAGTCTTGCAGCCCTTGATCAGTTTTCCTTAGATCAGTTGTCCCTTTGAGGCATTGATGCTATTTAATCTTAGATGTGAGCCAATAATATTTGGGGAAAAAACGTTGCTTTGCTGTTGTCTTTAAGATTTGCCTGCTCAAATTTGTACTTACTGCTCTTCCAGTGTATGTCTTCACTCTCTCAAATTAATATGATTATGTAATCTTGTATAGCGTAGCAGCCCATTTTGGATCTGAACACTAGAACTTCCAGCGTTTGACCACAGGATTTTAGGTGGCCCTTATAAAATGAGGGGTGTGTAAATTTCTACCAGATTTCTTGCTGTATTTTAAAGTATTGCTCAAAAATAACTTGCATATGTTGTAGTCACAACTTAAAAAAAAAAGTTTGAGGGGCAAGTAAGTTCTTGTTAGTTCTACAGTCTGTTGGTTTTAGGACTTTTTTTTTTCTCAAGTGTGTATTCATTTTTATTTTGAATTCACTGCACTTGATTGTAAATCTTTAGTTGTAAAAGATAAAGTTGCTTTAAAAGGTTACAGCAGATTTGTGAAAATATTCTAGTTCTGCTGATAAGACTGCTATAACTGAAATGTGCTGAGTGTTATTTTTTTTATGGTTGTCTGTTGCAAGTCATCTTAGGATCATTTTTTTCTTCCCTCTTATTTTGGGCAGCATGGAGATAGGGAGGATTTGTCAACATGGGAGGTCATAGCAGAATGATTAACTTTCCTTAGCACACAAACTGAACAATTTAAGACAATGCTAAAATGGTCTTTTCTGCGAAGATTTAACTGAATTGTTTTAACTTGCTGCAGTATTTGTACAGATGAGATTTTAAACATGCGTGGGCAGTGGCTCTGAAGATTCATGTAGCTTAACTTCTTGCTGATATTTTGGTCGTTGTAAAGCTAGTATTATTCAGTCTGTACCAAAGGTAACTCCTCTTACTAGAATAGAAGGCCTGTGTTACTGCATACTTACTGTTGGTTTACCTTTAATATACTAGGGGGAAGAGGCTGGCCCCAGACTGGAGTCTGAGCATGCAGACTCAAATACACAGAGTTACTCTACGGAAGAACTACTTGATGACTTTACAAAATCTGACCAGGCAAGACTTTTATTTCATTCATTGTCTCCATACACTCTTCATGTGCTTTTTGGATTTCAGAGTCTTTCATTTTGGTTATCTAAAGCTCATAGTAACCATCTATTGCATTTCACTTGCACCTAGGGTTGCTGTCGGACTCATGTTTCCAATGAAGGAGAAAATGTATGAGCTAACAAATCTTGCATTTCCCATGTGCATAAGTAATAATTAAAGAGTAATTTAATATTTGTAGGTACTGACTAAATAAATTTTTTCAAGATAAATTAAAATTCAATGTTATAGGTATGGATGTCTCTTTATAAATAAAACATAAAAAACCTTCTCACTGAGGTCTTTTATATAGATCAGACTTGGTGATTGTAGGTAGCAGTCCATTTTAGCTTTGATCCTTTCTGGCTTCTGTCAGTTTCATTTTCTTTGTTAAAATGGAAAAAGGGTTGTATGTGCCATTGATAACATTAAGTCAGTGCTCAATGTTAAATGTTACAAAGCCCACTGTTACAGATGATTTATTTGATATGTATTCTTGGGTTTTTTAGATTACAAGACAACGTATGTGGGACATACTTCTGAATATATATTGTGTGCCTTAGATACGTAATTCCATATCAAAACATTCCAGACCTCTTCATGTTCAGTTAGATGACTTGGGGTAATCCAGCTATTGACAAGAGGCTCTTGTTTAATACTATTTAATAGTATTAATAGTATTTAGTATTGTTTAATAGTATTGCTGCAAGAGTTAATCTGACCTGTTTCAGAGGTTTTCAGATTCAGAAAGCCTTATTTTGATTATGCTGTGCAATGGCTTATGAAAACTGAAGAACTAGAATAAATAAGACTCAAGACTACTAGACTCTCAGAAGTGATAAGTGATTTATCTCTTTGTTCAGTTACAACACGGAATAGACTTCCGAATCATTTTGGACCTCCATTGCAGTGGTAAAATTGAAAGCCTTCCCCCAAATTAAGCTTAGGATGATAATAGTAAATGTAAATTTTATTGTAACGGAGCATGCAAATAGAACTGTTTCTTTCAGTTGCTGAAATACTCAAGCCTGTTTTCTTGTGGCTGACTCTTTAGAGATGCATGGTTGAGGAAGCTGTTGCACATGCCTTCTCTAATTATTATTTTTACACTATTATTGCAGACTACGGAAGAGTGTTGCAACTATCCCAAAGTAGCACTGAATACCACCTAGGTTTATGAAGAAAGAAAATTTATTTCTTAACTGTCTTGCTGTCTGGTTTTCAGGTTCATTGATGACAAATCTAAACTACTGAACTGTTAATACTCTATACTAGATGTTATTGTATGAATGCTTTTGCTATTCAAGTTTTGAAGAAACGTATATTCATCTGTAATGTTTTCACAGACTACAGAAATGAGTGAAGCAAGCCAGTCTGAAGTTGAGACTCCACCTTCAGTAGATTTAAATGAAGCTTCGTCTAGCGTAGTTGAAAGCACTGAAAACACTTCCAGTTCACCTACCTCAGAGATCCCTCCAGTCTCGCAGCCTGAGTAAGCTTTTTTATTTTATTGTTTTGGTCTTTGAGAGAGTATCACTTACTCTGATGTTTTTAAAAGGATTACCTCTTCAGGTTTAGCAGGGATAAGACTAGACTGCTACATATGATTCTTTTGCTGTACTTTGGTTTATAGTGTTAATGCTAATGGAATATGCCATCATTTACTCAGTGCGTGGATTAAGAGTTGTGTACTTGCCTGAAGTGTCATAGTATTGCCATTATCAGTTTCTAAGCTGCTGCTTTGACAGAAAAAATCCAGTGTCTCTTATGTGCTAGATAATCTGTATTATAAAAGCCCTCAGGTCTTTACCATTAGGATTTCTGCCCTTCATAAATGTGCTTTCACATCTGTGATGATAAGCATCAAGGCTGCTTCAGTGATGGCCTCATCAGCCGAAACCAGGACACTGTAGTATGGAAAATCATGTGTATATACTTCTAGGTACTTTCACAAAATTCTCCTGGGCTTTTTAATGTGTGCTAAGGGGAATATATTCTTCTGATTGTCTGCTGATAAAGATCTAATATTTTGGTAGATAAAAATTTAACACATTAAAAATTAACTAGATTTCTCTTGTTCTCTGGTGTTTTGGGTTTTCTTCAGAGTCCAGCTTTTCTGGTTTACCAATTTAGTTTCTTTACCATAGAAAAGGTCTGGAAATCTTGTCTGCTGACTGATCTTGTCTACTCTGCTAGAGCTAACACTTAAGCACCTTTAGGTACTTCCTAAGTGTCTTTTAATTGCAAATCTTCGAAAATCAAGCTTCGCAAATTCGCAGTGTTTTATAAAGCAAAACTGGAATGTAATTTCAGCGTGTTTCTTTTTATAGCTTTTGTTGACTGTTGATTTGTTTGTGTAACGTATTGTAAGTCCTACTGTTGTCAGGTCTTAGAAGGAGATCCAGGATCTTTCTTTTGAACATTCAGCTTGGTATCTTGTAATTGTTGAAAATAGTCTTGCTGTCATAGTTGGAGAATACTACAGTGATGAACTCTGAAGACTCGATCTATGAAACAAGTGAAAATGAAAACTTGTGTTGGAGCACCTGATATATTAGTTAATGCTTGGCAGTAGTGTTCTGACACTAGTACCATTTACAGGAAGAAAGGGTAAAATAAGTATAGGAGAGATGCGTATTTATATGTTACTTCAAACTTCATATTTAGCTTTAAATAGTAATAGGTGGTCTCTTTTTGTGCTGATTAACTCTAATAACCAAAACAGCTGTAGTCCAACTCCATAGTTAAACGAGATCTTGAAAAAGACTCAGTTGCATTTGTTATCTTTAGGCAGCATTTTTCCTGTTTTAGATGTTGATTCCCATCGGTGTAACAAAGTCCAGCTCCCTTAGGTGTAACTGGTCCGATATTCCAGCAGGACCTCTTAGTCAAAATATTCTGGAAGTAATTTTATTCCAAACTATTTTTACTCCGTAATGAATCTTTTTTAGGACAGCACTGATTGTAGCTTTTCTATCCAGACCTAATCTGGGGAAAACTTCTTGAAAAATAATCTGAGCTCCTCTTCTGGCTGCGAGTAAAGACAGCTGCCATGCAGAGTGAGCTTGGTAATGCACTTCAAAAATTAAGACAAAGCTACTAACAAATGCAAGTACCCAAAGGAGAGGGAGCACTACAGCTTTTAGGCTTGTGCTACTCACCGTCTGCCAAAATTAGTTACTCGAGGCCAGTCAGGTACACCCTGATATCAGGGTATTTTTAAGTTCATACTTGTCCCATATTTTATTCAGTTGATAATTATTCATTCTGTCATCTATCCACTGAGGTCAAGAATATGTGGCGCTTTTTAATTTTAAGTGTAGTGGTTAACCTTACTTCAGTCATTGAAGTGTTACATGCAGAGCTAAACTGTGTGCATCTCAGATATGTGCATTTTGGGGTGTTCAGAGAAACTACTCCCTGTTTGTAGCCAATAAATTGTTGTATTCCTAGCATTTTAGATTTTGCAACATAGCGAGAAGTCTTGAATACCTATGAGTTTCTTGTTTTATACCATGGGAACTTTATCATATGAAAGGTCTAAAATTGGCTCCCTGTGTGTGTGTTACGGCTGCTTCCGTTGATGATCGTAGCAGTCGGAGAACCAAAAAGATCCCCTTTTAAGTTGCCGACGTGCTGTTTGTGTTTTTGCAGCTCTATGTCATGATATTGGGTTAACCTAGCTTGCTGCTGATGTTGAAGAAAGCTTATGTTGAAATTTAGGAGGCAGAATAAAGACTTTTATTTAGATCTGGTTTATAACCTTCTAGATCAATGTGGAAGTCATCCCTGTACTGGAGAAGGGACGAAAGTCACAGAAGTTATTATGTGTCCATCTTCTCCCCACCCATTCCATCATTCCTAAAGAGCACACAGGGAGGCTTTCTTTTCATGTTTTGCCTTAGGATTTGCGTGACGCATTGTATTCAGTCTTTCTGAGAGAGAGGAAGTAAGACAGCGGGCATATTAGCTAGTTCGGGCTGTTGATGCAGCTTGGATAGTGGTCTACTGGGTTACCTCATTTTTATTACACTAGCAAGAAAAAAAAAATCTAGTGGAAGGGAAGTGTGGCTCTACTATATATCGTTATGCCACCCCTCTTCTCTTCTAGTTTTAGCCAAGTTCTGTTCTGACTGCTGCCCATTGACTTGGGAACATTAGGAGCTTTTAGCGGTGGAACTCAGTCTTGTGTTTGATTCCTTTGTTGAAAGGGAAAAGAAAATTGCTGGCAGTCAGGTAACTATGAAGCTGTTCTTAGTTTGTAGTGATGATGGGAAAAATTATCCATTGCAGTGTTTGGTAAGATGTTAGACGAGAGTTCTGGGAGATGAGAAGCTAGTTTTGAGTTCCTTTGCTGGGACAAACAGGCTGGAAAAGGAAATTCTATTCTTGCATGGGTACAGCTGAGAACGCAGTTCCACAAGTATAGCATACTTCATTCCTCTTTCTCTTAATTATTTCTGTGAGACTGTTGCTTTTTTTTAAACTTTCAAATATCTTTAGTTATGTGCTTGATTATCAGGGTTACTTGTATTATCAGAAGGGTAAAAAGCATGTTATTTCTTTCCCTTCAGTGCAATAGAAAATTCCTGTGCTGATATCCCTGTAGTCAGCTCTAGTGAAGCTGAGCAGTCAGAACCTGACTGTGATATTGGTGGGACACTTGAGGCTGACCCTCAGAGTGAGCCTTCCTCTTTTGTCAGTCCACCAGAGAGGTGAGTATTGAAGTAGGTTGTGAGTCTGAATAATTTAAAGGTAATTGTTCTTTTCTGTCCTGGCCTTGCAACAAACATTTGCATGTGCTTGCTTATCTACATATTTGTGTGCGTGTTTAATATTGCATATGGCTAAAAGTGTGATCATTTTATAGGTCCTAATACTCTCTAAAATTTTCAGCCTTGCAGGTCAACATATAGAGAACATATCATCTTCGCATGGCAAGGGAAAGAAGACAAAATCTGAGTTTGAGTCAAAAGTTCCAGGAGCTGAAAAGGGGACAGATGAGCAAAAATCTGCTCTGAATGCCTCAGAGAACTTAAAAAGGGAGGTAAGCAGTGCTGATAGCCACTCAGTACACACAGGAGCATGATGACCTCTGTTAGGTTATCACCATTGTTAAAGATGAGTGATATCTATCAGTTTTCTGATTGCCACTGTATAAATGTGCAGCCCTCACATTTTGAGCACTGCATGCAATTCTGATATTGCCATCTCAATAAGGGTATAATAAACTGGAAGAAAAGGACAGCAAGGTTGATTCATTGGCACAGAACAGTTTTTCTGAGCTAAGTCTCTTCAAATACTTGGAGGAAATCAATAAAACTATCTGGAGCACAATCCAGAAGAAATGTTGGTCATGTAATGGACAGTTAAGCTGCAACTTCCTGCAGGATGCTGTTGATGCTGAATTTTTTTACATAGTTTTTTGTTTGTTTGTTTTTTAAAAAGGGGGGGCGGGGGGCGTGTTGCACATGCCAGGTAAGCTTGTAGAAGAGAAGTCTGAGGGTTGAATCTTGACTGAGTCAGGAAGTTCCTGAGTAGCAAGCAGATGGCTAGAGGCTAAGATGAGTTGGAGGAAATACAAAATGTTTGGTGTGTTTTTATTCCTTCCTAGGTATCTTATTTGGCCACTGTTAAAGTGGGATACATAGCTAGACAGGTCTTTTATACTTAACTGTATGACTACTATTTATGTTCTTACTGTGAGGCATTTCCTAAAGCTTACATTTTTTAAATAGGTAAAGAATGACCAAGGCCATGGCAATACCATTTTTTGCTATTTTAGGATCAGATTTAAACTGTCACTAATAACTTGGATAACTCCCTTTTAAAACTAAGAAGTTTTTCCCAAGATTATTGAACAGAGTACAGTGTGCCTTAAAATAATTACATGCAGTCAGGAAGAGTCTTCTAAAGAACTTACTACAAACAAATCGGTGTAAACCATTATTGAAAAAAAAGCCAAGATTTTCTTTATTTAACCTAATGCTTTAAAGACGGCAATTTAAATAATTATGACATTGGCCGATTGTCATAGTTAAGCAAGAGCATGATTTGGCATTGCTTACTCAGTCAGTTTTTTGGCTTACCACTTTCATCATAGTCCAAGGGGGATCTTATATCCTCTCATTTCTAAATATATGTGGGGATGTATTTTTGGGTACGCCACATCTGAAGTTCTGTTGCAGTGTAGTCATGTGAGGAATTCTGTTGTCGTTTTTGTCCAAATATGTGGGTTTGGCTCTTTTTTGAGGGCTTTCAGCTATAGAACTATATGTGAAATAATTCTTGCTTTAAGTGCAGAGAAAACGTCAACCTACAAAGCAGTCATTCTGGAAACTACCTGTAAAATGTTGTCTACAAAACAACCTCTACACTTGAAATGTCTAGCAGCAGCTTTTCGCACCTCTGGTGTGCTGGAAATGTGTTTGTACGAAGGAGAAGTTAAGACTTGAAATGGTATAGCATATGGTTAACTTAAAAGGGTTGCTGCTTTGTCAGGCAAGTTCAAAATATTATTTCTTTGACCATTAAACACTAAATAAAAGATTTTAAAATAGTATCTCATTCTGTTGTTTTTTGAGGTGTTCAGAAACTCCAGGTGACCTCTGGAATTCTGTCATGACCAACATTCATATTTGAAGATTTCTGCTACAGGGAAACCTTTTCTCCTTAGGAGGAGGAAAAGCAAAAATCTTGAAGAAAAAGCAGACATTTTATGAGACGGAATGCTTACATTTTACTTAAAATGTATTAGTTTAGCCACAAAAATTACCAGCATCTCAGTGGAAGAATCTACAATTCTGGGAGGAAATAATCACATGATTTTTCCGGCTTGTGAGCTTACTTTGGCACTAAGTTTTTAACGTGGGTTCAAATGATGTATCTGCTGTTGACTTGATGAGAGCATGGGTTTTTGTGTTGGTTTTTTTTAAAGCATTGAAGTTCATCTTTGTTTTCATTGTTGGTACTGAAAAATATTCATAATTGGTGACTCATTCTTTTGCAGAAAGACTATAAGAAAACAGGAGAAATTGACCCTACATCAGTGATAACTCCAAAGGACCCTGGAGACATTCCAACATTCGATGAATGGAAGAAGAAAGTCATGGAAGTGGAGAAAGAAAAGAGTAAGTTCAGGATTCATTGGTTTGGTCTAAATACAGACCACTTTCATCTTATATCAGATTTGGATAGTGAAACTGTCTCAATTTGGAATGCAGCCTGGAACTTAATTTTTTCAGCTAGAACTACATAATTAATAGCATTTATTATATAAAAGCAGTGAACAGAAGTTCCCTGAAAGCGAAAGTACTGTTTTTTTGTGTAGCTTGTTATAGTAGCAATATTTTCTTGTTCCTAGGTCAGTCAATGCACCCTTCTGCTGTCGGTGGGCAGCATTCCACAAAAAAAGTCCAGAAAAATAGAAATAACTATGCCTCTGTAGAGTGTGGTGCCAAAATTTTGGCAGCGAATCCAGAGGCAAAGGTAAGCATTTACTAATTATTAGTGTGCATTATTTCAGTTTACTCTTATGCAAGATGTAGTACAAAGTACACTTACTTAAACCTGAACACTGATTTCTGAAGTAATTCTTATTTCTGTTTGGGTTCATTGTGATTTTTGATTCACAAAAATGGGACGTAAACTATGATCTGTCCCTTTTCTTAAGAGGGATTGCTATAGAGAAGTTGATGTCTTTTTAAGTGAATTTGGAAGGGGGAGCAGAGTTTACTCAGTACAGAAATTGAACAACTGAACAAAGTTGTATTAAACAGCTTGCCATAGTAAATAATCTGTGATTGCCCCAAAGTAGTAGGGCATAACCTCTCCTGTATATTATTTTGCTTAGAATGTTGTGAAACTTAGTATTAGTTTACATAACTAATATCAAAGTTAATTTTGGAGGGAGGGGAAAAACCCTTGATACTGTGTTAGTGTCTACCATACAATTTAAAATACTAATTCTCTTCTTTATACAGAGCACTTCAGCTATTTTGATGGAAAACATGGACCTTTACATGCTAAATCCTTGCAGTACTAAAATCTGGTAGGTTGCTGAGGTTTGCTTGTATGACAGGAGTGGTTATAGTTTTCCATTGCAATGGGACTGTGTATCCTGCGGGACTGACTTGACCTTAGTGTGTCTGTGCCTGAAATGTGTGTGTAAGGAATTTTTGATGAACTTAGCACTAGGTGCTTTATTATGTCCCCCATAGAATTCTGTCTCTGGTGTTGAGAAGTAAGATTAAGGGGATAACTTCATTCACTTTAGTATTTGTAGTTTTTGCATAATTATAATCTTAGAGAAGAGAAAGCACTGAGTGTTCAAGTAAAGATTTTGGTTTCTTTCCCCAGCTGTCAAATAACTGTAGGACACATGATCAGAATTTACCATATACTAACTGATAGTTCATGTGTGGTTTAAATGATGTTTGCTATCCTTAGTTTTCAGTTCTGTAACTTGTTGCCTTTGAGTACAAGATAGATGAAGCTTTGGTAGCTGCAGGTGCTATCTAGAGTTACTAAGCTAGATATGCAGGTAAATATCACTAGTGCTTTTGAAGGGAGCAACAAGTGATGCCTCCTTATTGTACAGCATTTTTGTAGTGTTCTTTTATACCCAGTGAAGGATGCAGTAACAAGGTAAAGGACTGAGGATTGTAATTGTAGAAGGAAAAGTGTTTTGTCTAATACTTGCTTTTTGACTTCAAGGTTTGTTATTGAGCTCTGTGAACCAGTCCAAGTAAAGCAGCTTGACATTGCAAATCATGAATTATTCTCTTCCACTCCTAAAGACTTTCTGGTGTCTATTAGTGACAGGTAAGTTATCAAAACCCACCCTTCTGAATGAAAAATGAAATAATTATTAAATGGATGGCTTCATAAAACATGGTCTGTGTATGCCTGTTACTATGCAAAGTGTAATGCACTGTGAAATTACATGGATTTTCTTTGTGTGTGTATATTATCAGTTACTAGCAGTTTTTTTCCATGGAAAGGGCAACTGTGAGGTCCTAGAATACATGGCTTGAGTTCTTTCCGTGCTTCCTGGGTTTTTTTTATTTGCCACCTTAAAAATGAAAAGGAAATATTTGTTGAAAAGTAGCAATGAAGCAGCAGAAATTATACAGTAGGTAGTGGATGACAGACTATAAAATGAACATTCCTTAACAGAATGCCACTGGGATTGTGGGCTGTCTCCTCCCTTGTCATTCAGACTGTTTTCACATGGCTTAAGCTGTCTTCAATGCTGAACTCTGTCCAAAACCCCCCAAATTATTTAAAAAGGAAAAAAAAAATAGTGGTATACCATTGAGGAATTGGAAGGGGTAAGAATGCTAGTGCTTGGCCGAATGGCTGGTTAAAGAGTGGCTTTATCATGTTTTAGGCATTGTTGTGCCCCCACTGCTTTTCGGGAGTGAGCAGATTATTCTGGTATGTGAAAGAGGAGACATTCACACAGTGCATCAAAAAACTTCACTTTCTTCTTCAGTGCTTAAAGCGTGTAGATTCTGATTTTCAACACTTGGTCTGTTGCCTAGTTCTAACTCTGCTTTGCTCACAGTTTTTTTGCTGCTTGCTTGGTTGTAATATTTACAACCTATCACTTATGTGTCGTGTTCTTCAGTGTTCATCTGAGGTGACTTTTTTCAGTTCCAGAAACCTTACTGTAGGCTGGCTGAATTTCAGTAGTTGGATCAAGTACAGGGTTTCATCCTTCAAGGGCTTGGCACACTGTTTTAAGTATGTGAAGAGGTACTGCTGAGGTTTTGTGTTGGGACTAGTTTTATCTTGCAACTCTTCTTTCAATAAAAAACACATTGCCGCTATCTTGTGACTGAAGGAAAAAAAGTATTTTTTCTGTGAAAATGCCTTTTGGGAAATTTCAGCAAATGTCTGTAAACAGTGGGTTCTTGCGTTTCATTAACTGACTCCATTGTTTCTTTTCTAGGTATCCAACAAACAAATGGATTAAATTAGGTACTTTCCATGCCAGAGATGAGAGAAATGTCCAAAGCTTTCCTCTGGATGAACAGATGTATGCAAAATATGTTAAGGTAACTTCACACTGCAAAAGCATCCACGCTTCTCAGGGAAGGAAGGGTTTGCTGGGCTTACCCTGTATAACACAACATCCAGAGAAACATGTTTTCAAAGCATGCTTTACCATTAATTGCGGTAGTTTTGTTAGTGGCCCTAGTGTGATTGGTCATGTACTAAACCCTTGTCACACAATCACAAGTGTATTACCTTCCTCATAATGGTAACTGGGAGGATCTTGGGAAGCACCTATTATCTTGTTTCCAAGTACATACTTAGTTGATATCCAAATTAAAAAAAAATCCAGACAATGTTCTATTGTATTTGACTTAACCAACTATTTCCTGTACGTAAGGTTAGAAGTATTGCCCTATTTTGTCTCTTGGCTGTACCTGCTTTATATATATATGTACACATTCCCTGGAGCACAGATTAGAATATGCATATTTCTTGCTACTTTTGTGCTGTATTCTGCTATACATTTTTAAGTGAACCTGAAGGAGTAAGCATTTGAATTCTGGTTCTCATCAATAGACTTGAAGTGCAGTTTTGCACTTATTCAGTCATGCAAATTATTTAGGCTTACTGCTGCTGGAGCACTTGCCATGATCTCTCCGCCTTCAAAATAACTTGCAGCAAGCAATCCTTACTCAGGAGTCTCAAAAGAGAATAAAACTCCATAAATAACGTGGTACTTGGACTGGGATAAAAGCTTTTGTGAAAATATTGGGATGTGGTGGAGGTTTAAATTCAAATAAAATACAGACCTTTTAGGTCCTCTCCAGTGATGTGTTATCTTCCAATTATGGTGCTGCCAAAAAAAAAAAATTTGGTTTGTGCAACTGAATTACGATTTGTGCTTTCATGAAGAAGTAGCTATGAATTATAGTTATCTAACTTCTCTACCCAAAAATTCTGCATGAGTCACAGGATAAAGATTTCATTTGTTTTTAATTCTGCTTTCTGGCTGAATTAATGCTTTGAGGTACCTGGAATCTTGCTTGTCACCGAAATTCCAGAATTACACTAGATGCTTCAGCACTTAATCCCTTGGCGGATACAGTGTTCTGCCTTGAATAATGTAGCATGGTAAAATTGTCAAAGGATTGTTCTTGTAATGTTTCTACTTTATAATGCAAAAAGTAAGCAAGTTCTAAGTGTGCCTAGTCTACAGAAGAGTCAAATTTTTTTTCAAAAAGTTTGATATTTGAAGTGGCTTGATGAACTTGTTTCAAAAATAATGGAAATATTTTTTGTAAGAGTGCTTTTATGGGAATAGTTATCTTGATCTCACTTGCAGATTATTACAGTCCTTCATTGGTAGCATCTACATAGTGGTTTAATAAATGCATTCTATGCTTGCAGATTAATTTAGATTAAATATCAGTGTGTAGTCAAGTTGTCACTAGAAATACACAGATGACTGAAGCTTCCAAATGTGTCATCAGATGCTCTGTACATTTTCTCCCAGTGGTGTTTCAATAAATTGAAGCATGTTATCTTGAACTTGAAGCAGCAGCAGTACATAGAATGCATGCTATGAAGGGTTTTTTTTCCTTTTGAGTCACTTTCTGTAATCTGTGCTCTTTAAGGGAAAAAAATACACTTAGTAAATTTAACACACTTCAGTATTCTATCTGCAATCATGCTGCCTGGAAAAATTGAATAACTTGTTAAGTTCATTAATAAAACACTTGTTGCATGTTACCTTCTATCTGCAAGGTACCAGGGCTAAATGAAATCTTGCTACCTAAGGCAGATGAAGTAGTATTGCAACTTTTTCCTTCATAACTTGTCTTCTTAGGCATTTATAGTACTGAATTAAAACCAACAAAACTGTAGTTGCCTGTGGCATGTGTTCAGCCTTTGTACTGACATCTTTTTTTTTTTTCTCTTTTCCTTTCTCTGGCTTCAGATGTTCATCAAGTACATAAAGGTTAGCAACCTCTTCTTTTGGAATGATGAATGCATGGGGCTTGGGGTGTTCTCTACTGTGCCTCAGCACTTTAATGCATGGCAGGAACAAATCTTTCAGTCTCTTCTGTTATGGGAAATTTACAAATCCCTTGAGTAAACAAAACTTGCAATTTCAAGATTGGATGTATATGTTAAATGAACTCTTGACTCTGTGGGTCTTTGGAGTTTTATTATAAGTACCTTTTATTCTTTAGGTGGAGTTGATATCGCACTTTGGATCGGAACATTTTTGTCCTTTGAGTCTTATAAGGTAATATCGTGTTTCACTCTGTCTTTCTACCTCCTTGCAGTGAGGACTAGTGTGATTTAATAATAGTTGGGCAACAAATTCTAGTTTTCAATTTAAGTTATTTGGAAATACTGTGAATTGAAATAGTTGCCTAACTTACCTGCTGCGTAGCATGCTTCACATCTGTTTAAAGAAGCTTTGAATTTTTTTATTTGATTCTCCGGTATGTAAGTGTTGTGGTTTAACCCCAGCTGGCAACTAAGCACCACGGAGCTGCTCGCTCACTCCCCCCCGGTGGGATGGGGGAGAGAATCGGAAG
>NW_008824411.1:5124707-5128479 GCF_000699105.1 Pygoscelis adeliae | reverse complement strand
CCAGCTTCTTGTGCACCCCCAGCCTACTCGCAGGTGGGGTGGGGTGAGAAGCAGAAAAGGCTTTGACTCTGTCTAAGCGCTGCTCAGCAGTAATGAAAACATCCCTGTATTATCACCACTGTTTCCAGCACAAATCCAAAATGTAGCCCCATACTAGCTACTATGAAGAAAATTAACTCTATCGCAGCCAAAACCAGCACAGTAAGGAATAGTATATATTTGCAGGGGGGTTGTTAGGAAACAGGAGTGTGAGCAGCCTTACAGGAGGACATGAGCATTTCAAGGCTGACCAAGCAAAACAAGGAACAAGTGGTAAACTAAAAAGAGCAGGTGTGGTGAGTGCTTTTGGGAAGCTGCTGTGTTGTGTGGCACCCCAGGTACATACAGTTAGTAATGCTTGGAATATCTAAATCAGAACAACTGTGTTTGGAGAATAATCAGCCTCTACTGCTCCTAAAAAAACAATTTCAATTCTCCTGTCAAAGCTATGTCAGGATTTGAACCTGGGAACTCTAGTGTTATAAGCCAAACCATATTTTCAGTTGACAAGACTGCTTTAAATTGTATTGATTTGATTTTATTTTGGCAGAGCAGGTCAAAGAGAATATGGTATGCAAAGTGAGGTAGTCATGAATATATACTCCTAAAGTTAGTCAAAGGTGAAGCTGAAGAGAAGGTGTTAAGAGCTCATGGGGAGCTTAAGACAAGGAAGTCTAGGTATGAGTTCAGGTTAAAAAGGAAGAAAAGTCTCTTTGGAATTACTAGAATTAAAAACAGGATCTTGTTTTGGTGCAGCACTTGAAAGCATGTAATGGACTTTGTGGGTAGAAGTTTGAGGGGGGGAAAAAGCGTACCTGCTGCTTGATCTTGGTTAACTGAAGGCAACTATTGCTTATCTAATTTATTTGCTACATATTATCTAATATTAATATTGCTTATCTAATTATCAATTATGTCAAGTAGTTACATGATTAATAGACTAATATTAGGTTTTTATTTTAAAACTTTGTTCATAGGGTATTTGGTACTAGCATGGTTGAAGAGTATGAAGAAATAGCTGATTCTCAGTATCAGTCTGAAAGACAGGAACTCTTTGATGAAGACTATGGTAAGCAAATAATTTCTGCATTTTTAGCCATTCAGACATGTCTTGTGCTAGTCTGATGGCTCGTTGTTTCCTGCATATGATAAATGATTTGACTGCTAAATTTACTCGTAGTCTTGTTGACAGTATTTCAGCATTTCTGGGCTTATCCAACAATCCTTTTAAGTTTTAAACAATGTGTTGTAGCTATTTGGAGGGTTACTTTTAAAATGTATATAATAAGTCTCTATTTCACTTGGCAGGCTAGGCAATAACATCTTCATGTGCTGACAATAGTAAAGGATAACTAAAATAATCAAAGCAGCTCACATGAAACAGCTTTGCTGTTAGTGTCCATAGCCCATTTCCTGAGATTGTTTGTATGATCAATGCTGCAAGCAATTGTGAAGGTGCTTATTTTGGCTTGCAGACTTTGTGTTTAAATAAAATATATGAAAACGCCTACCTCCAGCCCTCACAAGGAGGAGGGGGAAAAACCCTATGCGAAGCTCAATTAGCTGTTTGCATCTATGTCATGAATCCTGGGGAAACTGAAGCTTGAACCTTGAATCTCTTTGGGGTTCTCATTGCTTGGAGCTTGGTATTTCAGTATGTAATGTCTGACCTTTAACTTTATTTCTGTAGTTTTATTTTCACACTGTCAAACTGACGTAGTTGAATGACACGTTAAGTCTCGAGGTTTATTTTCTTTGCCCGTGACACATTCAATTTTTATAGTCATAAGTGTTCTTCTTTATACATAGATTATCTGTTGGATTACAATACAGGGGAAGAA
The DNA here is from genome assembly GCF_000699105.1 of Pygoscelis adeliae. Taxonomy (NCBI): domain Eukaryota; kingdom Metazoa; phylum Chordata; class Aves; order Sphenisciformes; family Spheniscidae; genus Pygoscelis; species Pygoscelis adeliae. The sequence goes on along the minus strand of NW_008824411.1, from coordinate 5,126,599 downwards.
AAATCTTCAAAAAATCTCCTTGGTTCTGCTACAAGTGAGTATGGTTTATTAGAAAAATTATTGCTGTGCTTGAAACAAAATGAGCTAACTGAAAGCGGAATGACATTTTGTCATGCAACAGCTATGACTTTCATGTTTCTCCGCTGAAACAGTTTATTGTGATTACTGTTTATTCCTATGCAATTAAATAGGAACAATTCAAAGTTGGGGTATCATTCTTAAAGTGTTCTAAAAATAGAACTTTCCAGTTCTAATGATCTCTATTTTTTGGAAACTTTGCTTTCTGTACTTAAGGATCCTGAGCACTTATAATATGAACGTTACATAGGGCTGTAAATAACCAGTGCTAAAGTGCTGTAGAACCTTAATTATTCAGAACTTGGAAATCTCTGCTTAATTAAGGTGCCTTATGTATAGGAGGCAATATAAAGATTTACTTTGTACAGCTTGAAAGGAAGGGATGGAGAACACTTTCTGAGAAGGCTTTATGTAAGTATGGTAGCTTCTATGTTCATAAGGGCTGTATATTTTTTTGAGAGAACTAATGGTCGACTGTCTCTTGTCACTTTTCCATTGGAAAACCTCCAGATGTGGGGTTTGTTTGGCTAAGAATACTTGAATATTCAGTTTTAATGGTATTCTTAACTGCTGAATTATTTAGGATAGTATCAGCTGCCACACAACTTCTTCTAAAGAGCTCTTCCTCTATACCACTCTTCCTTCTGTCCCAGTTAGCGAAGATTTGTTACTGTAGTGTAGATTTGCACTCAAAATGAATGCTGTTGGGATGAAAGGAAAGCCTGAGCCCAATAGTGGATCAGAGCTGCAGAGTTCTTTGCTACTATTTCCTAGAACGTAGTTGTCACTTAAGAGCCAAAAGGTCATGGCTAGGAATATTGCACAGCTTAGTGCAGTTTTCAAAAGGGAAATAGATAGTGGAAAAGGCAGTTTATTTCTAAACGTTAGCCTCTTACAGATAAGAGAAAGCAGTACATTCTTCCCTGACACTGCTTATCTTTTATCTGTGACTTTCAAAGTTTCTATCTTCAAGCTGTCTTGATGAGGCGTATTCACATGTTCTGTGTGCAAGTGCAGTACTGCAAGGTTTTTTGTTTGCTGCCTGAAAAATGCAGTGACTTTTCTATTGGATTTTTTTTAAGAGTACTAAAGCTAAGATTAAAAGATTTGAAACACCTGTTACTGATAGTGCTTTAGAGAGACAGCTGAGCACTGAAACATTGCAGTGATCGTTTAGTTCTGGCTGGTGGATCTTGTTATTGAGACCTTTCATCTCTAGCAGGGTAGTCAGTTTTCCTTTTTTGGAAGGAATACTGAGGTTTTGGGTGTCTTTTTTGTGGTGGTTTTTTATATGTGCATATTTGGACAAATGTGATGGACTTCATTTTGCATCGTTTGTCTTAAATAGACTGATACGTGGTGAGGAAGAGGGTCCTCTGAGGAGGAGATGGTGGGCTTCTCAGACATTTGATCTCGTAAAAAGTATTTTGCAGTCTTCTGTTACCCTCTGTTAGTGAGGGTAGCTCACCGTTCTTCCTCCTGCCATTCTCCTAGACTGGCAGGCTTCTATACCAACTCTTAATTCTCCTTCTTTTTCTGTTTCTCCGTCAATAATAAGAAACCATTCATAATTCAAGTTTAACATCACTTGTTTGTTATGACTTTTCAAAGAATACAGCCCCAGATAAATAATGTAATTCAGGAATGTGGTTTCTGATATGTTTTGAAGGAAAGGCAGAATCAAGGTTCTGAACAGAGCTTCCCGGAGTCTAAGAAATTTGTCATTGCTACTAAAATGCCTCTCTAACTTTATGCACTTATCCATGTGGCCTACAGTACAGATGTATGTTGGTGGGTGGAGGAGAAATGGGCAA
>NW_008824411.1:5074411-5124652 GCF_000699105.1 Pygoscelis adeliae | reverse complement strand
CCCTGCTCCTCATCTTCTAAATAAGCCTGGCGATGATGTTTGTTTTCAAGACCAAAGAGTTAGCTGTATCTAATATATGTGCTGATATAGAGCAAACCCTCTTTGCATTTACTTCTGTGAATTTTTTGGGGAAAAAACTGTTCTGCTTAACAGATCCTTAAAAAAAAAAATATATATATCTAAGCCAGATCTGTGGATATTTGTTATAGTTTTCTTCCAGTTGCCTTGACTGATCTAGATTGCATTCAAGTATCAGACTGTTAAGTGTAGATTTTCTTCTTCAAACCTTAAAATATTTAGAATTGTTATGTTACAGCAGTATCAGAGCCGAAAGTAAGATTCGGGATTAAGGAGGGAGGTATGATGCAAAAATGACAGTCTAGCTTAATTTGAATGAATCTGTAGTTTTCTGTCTGTCCTGCTGTGGACATCCTGTGTTCAAAGGTAGACTTCTGTCTTGCTCATTGAGCAAATGACATTTCTTGACTTACTTCTCTAGCGCTATTATGACAAATGATCCAACCAGTCTTTATTAGAGCTTCTCTGTTTCAGTGTTCAAGCTCTAAATTTCTGGCTTGGGACCTCCCTCAGTGGTTCACACGCTCAGATTGTCAGAAAATTCCATGCTTAAATATTCTTCTGTTTGTCTTACTGTTCCTTGGTTTCAGTGGACTAATGATCAATGAGTTTTTCTCACTGCTGTTAGAAGGTCTAGCTGGTAAGGGTTAGATACGGGTTTTCAAATACAGGTTTCTAGCTTATAAACTTACCCTTTAAAAGCAACAGATGCATCCAGTGTAATAGAATGACAGGATTTTTTTATGGCCTTACACTGTGATTTGTTTCAAATGAGTGTTACAAAATAGCAGATTGCTCACTGTTGCTCATCTCTGGGCCCTCTGAATATGTCCTCTTTGATTAGTTGTTTTCTCTTTTAGATGCTATCCTAAGTATGGTGAATATTGCTGCTAATATGCTTGGAGCCAAAACTGAAGAGTCGTCTGAAGCTGAAGGTATTTTTTTTAAGATGAAAAGCATTCTGGAAAGTTTTTAATTTTTTTGTTATTTTGTTGAATTTTTTGTGAGGAGTTGGATGATCTATGTTTAAATTACTTTTTTCACCTTCTGTGGCATATCTGATTAGTGCCATAGAATTCTTATCCTACTGACTGTGAAAAGTGGAACAAAGATGCTGAATTTGCTGAAGAAGGGAACCGATACAAAGATAACATATATGTTTGTTCAGCTATATTTGGAGATCTTTACTCTCTGTATTACTCAGCTTCAGTTGCTAAGTCTAACTTGCTGCTTCTTCCTGGAAATATTTTGAGACTGTCCATAACATCGTATACATAAACTGTCAGTAGCACTTCCATTCAAATAACTTTGAATAACATCTGCAGTTAATTTGGTAGTGCAGTTAATAATCTAAAAAAAAAGACAACCCCAAACCCCAAAATTCATTGAAAACAAACATGGTTCTTGAATTTTTATGGTCACGTTTTCCTCCTTCCTGCAGCAGGGAACAACAGTGTGTCTGAAAATGTCACTGCCACCCCTGCAACTTCAACAGCTGCACCAAGACTGCCTGAACCAACTCCTGTTCCTTCACCAGAGTAAGTGATTGGTGTTGGGGGTTTTTTTTCAGTGTGTTCCTAGCAGAGGCTAACATGCACCAGCCTGGAATCTTTGGTAGTAGAATGCTCAGATATGGCACACTGCCTTAAGTAAAAAGGCAAGTATTTGGTGAAATCTGTAGTATGGTAATGTACTAACCAGGGAAATTTATTGCTTTACTGTTTATAGCTATTTCTGTTACGATATGTTTTGTTTTAACATTTAACTAAATGTCAAAATGCATCACTAACTTTCTCAGTTGTTTGTATTACTTTGTTTAGAAGAAGTAGTAGGAGTGTTTTGCTCTTGGCTATTGCAGATTTCTTGGGTGGAAACTGACTTAATATTCTTCCAGGTTTTGCAGCTTGTCTCCTGCAAGGGAGACTAATTAGGAATGTAATGTGATATTGCTGAAATTATTGCTGATAATTGTGGTATAATGTAATATTGCTGAAACTTCAGTTAAATTGTATTGACAAAAATTCTGGCTTAAGAGCTTTTTTTTTTGCTAGGCTTTACTTGATGAAAATATGTATGCAAAGATATGGAATTAGGCTGGGAGGAGGAGTTGTATATAGATATTCTATGGGTTTTTTTTCAGTTATTACAATTGTTTAGAATTGATTCTAAAGATTTAGCTTTTAAAAGGTTAAGACATCACTTGTGCTGTATTTAGTGGTTTTATGGTTTCCTAGTGCTCTGATTGTTGAGAGTCTGAGGAAGGTCAGTGGGAAGGTGGTGATTCTTGCATTTGCATTTGAAGACTGCAGCAGAAGAGTAAGATGCTTGCTATGTAATAACTTAGTGATATTTGAACTGGTGACTTTTTTCAGGGGTGAGGGAAGGGGCAATATCTGATTGAGAAGGCTTGCTGTTTCAGAAGCAAGGGTTGAAATAATTTGTTTGCAAATCGGGGTTGAAAAACACCAGAGAAAATATTAACTTACAGAATTTCTGACTGTATCCAAACTGGCCTTTGGTCACTGGAATAAGCTTTGCTAATTTTCTAGAAGATCCTGCTTTTGCAGTCTTCCAGAGCAGGCATGTAAAACTGTTGAAGTAACATCCCATCTTTAACTCTTCCATTGTAGACTCGTTACTACAGATATTCCACAGATAGATAAAGAGCAATTAATTGTGGATTTGACAAAAGAAAGTCCTATTGTTCAGCTAGTACAAGAGTATGAAGAAGATACAAGCCAGTCAACGGTAACCTTGTTGCCCAGTGATGATCAGGAAGAAGAAGCATTGGCATGGTTTGAACTTGAGACAGAAAAGTACTGCTATGACATGGCAACAGTATGTTGTATTTCCACCTTTTCAGAATATCTGTTTAAATGGTGTTCAGTTGCAGTAGCCATGCATCGGCAGCGTAGTAAAACTGAAGGTAAACAAGGGCGAGATTATTCTGCTGATGTTCAGCAGCCACAGGCGGTTCTGACTGAATCTATACATACGTTGATAGATGAGCCTCTGCCTGAGCAATTAGACAGCAAAGTTGAGAGACCATCTGGATCTACTGTTGCAGTTGACTTCAGCAGTGTGATCCGTGAGGAGATCAGTAATGAGACAACAGATTCAATTGAACTGGAACCAAGCCATCCTCAGACTGTCTCTCAATCCCTCCTCTTAGAAGTTACTTCTGAAGTTAAGCCATTGCCAACAACCGACGTGGTGTTGGAGCCTGCAAAAGAAGATGCAGGCCAGGTAACACCGAGGGTGACTCCCCAGGTGGATAAAGCTGAGATCAGTGCAGAAACAGAAAAGGCCGAGAGCTCTGCAGAAGAAAACCCTGTAGCTTCTGAGACCAGTGTGGCCACTGAGGTAAAGGAGATGAGCACAAGAGAGCCTATTGCTCCTCCAGTGATTTCAAAGCCTACAGAGACTGTTCTGCAACCTGAATATACGGTGGGCATGTTACCCAGTGACGCTGGGGAAGGAAAGGAAAGCACTCCAGAAGCGCAGAAACCTGTTTTGCCTCCTGTTGAGTCTTTTGTATCTCCTGAAACAAAGGAGGATGATCAGGCAACTGAAGAAGCTTTAATGGCGATTCCGGTCTCTGGGGGACAGCAGAGAACAGCTACAGACTTCTATGCTGAACTGCAGAATTCAACAGATCTAGGCTATGCTAATGGAAATCTTGTTCATGGATCTAATCAAAAGGAGTCCGTCTTCATGCGCCTTAATAATCGCATAAAAGCCCTAGAAGTAAACATGTCTCTCAGCAGCCGTTATTTAGAAGAACTTAGTCAGAGGTAAGTCTGAGGAAGACTGGTAAGTGTCTACCATATGTAAACATGATTTTAGCCAACTATACAAAGCAACATACACATACGTAAAGTAGTACAGAGAAAGTGGAGTATAACATAAATCACAGCATAAAGCTTTATGGAAAACTGGGATAAGTACCTAATCCTAGGTAGCTACAGGAGACCTAGATGTCTGCAGGTTGCAGGGGTTCCCTTTCTGTATTTCAGATACAATCGCATTTATTTTGTTTTGAGGAATATTGCTGTGGGTTTTTTAAAAGGATGAAGTGTTGCCAGGATGTAAGCACTAATCCTGTCCATAATCCTTTCAACAAAAGGGCACATCCTCCTGTTGCTGTTAAACTGAATGACACAGACCTACAATGCCTTCTCCACTGAATTGATTTTTTCCACTTAAACTACCGTGTTATCTGTAATAACTCTTTTTGAAGAAGGGAGCATGGAGAAGGAACCATAGAACTTTCTGTGAGGGATGTATGTGTATTAGTGTTTATCTGTGGTGCTCCTTAGCCATAGGAGAATCGGGAAATGTACCCATTTCAGAATTGGTTCTAAGGAAGGACCTCTTCGTTATATTTACTGTTGTGCTGTCTGTCTTGGCAGTCAGTGTTTGCAGAGCATTCTCCATAGTGAATTCCAGTAAATTGGCGCTAAGCTCTAAGGTGTTGAACTAGATTTGACTTTAACCTTGGAAAAAAACACAAAAAAACCTAGAAAGAGACACATCTCTGTTTTATGTGTGAAACCTAAAAGGAAATACCACAAGATGTTTAAATAAAACTTCTTTGGGCAAAGAGAAGTTTTCTGCTGGCATAGTCTTTTCTGAAGACAAGTCTAGTGCCGAGGAGTTTTATGAACTAGCATTTCAGAACTTTACACTTCTTGTTTTAGGTACCGAAAGCAAATGGAAGAAATGCAGAAGGCTTTCAATAAAACAATAATAAAACTTCAGAACACCTCAAGAATAGCGGAAGAGCAGGTACGGTTTGTTGGAGTACTTAAGTGTTTTCCTAATTAGGAAAGTTTACATTTAAGAAAGAGTTGCAAGGACGTGCAGAAATTCTTTCAATTTATTTAGCTGCATATCTGCCTTTTAAAAGTAACCATTCCATGCTTCCCAATTTCTTTCTCTGTAATAAAATTTTTAGGTATGTTCCCAGGCGTTTTAGAATAAAGCCATTTCCAGCTCTGTTTCCTGATTTATTTTTTTTTATTTTTATTTTTTTTTTTTGGTATTTGAAGAAAAAATCAGTTGTCAGCTGGTAATGGCTAAAACTCTTAAATGTCTTTGTCAATGAAAAAGTCATCCAGGTCACTTCCAACCCTTGTTTCTTGGTTGTAGCTGCACTCAAAACCTTCTTTTTTTTTTTAACTTGGTTTGGTTTTCATCTCTGATTTAAAGTATAGATAGACAATTGCCCTGATGCTGCTGAAGAGACCTATCCTTTAGAAAGGGAGAGAGGGGTACAGTAATGGCTTATGCCAAATTTACATTTGAAAGTGCACTGCATGTAACAAAAGCTTTAGTTCATTCTTAAAAATGTGATTTAAGGAAGTGGAAACTGAAGGAGCTTTTCCCAGCTCTGCTGTCCTAGCTTTCCTGAGCAGCTGTGAAATACAGCGCTAACTGCAGTGCTGAATAATCGCTGAAGTGACTGTGCGTGTGGCATAGCAGACTTAATCCCAAACTGTCTGCAAATTTCTGAAGTGCAGTCTCAGGCCTGTATTTTGCTCATCCATCAACAGGGAAGAAAATCACAGCTTCCCTGAGATCATATGCATGCTCTTTTCTGTTTTGTTGTTTGGTTGTTGGGGTTTTTTTTGAATAATATCAAATGCTGAGGTGCTCCTCTTGGTTAACCTCCCCGATATTCTGCTCACCTTTCTTAATTTCTCATAGGATTAAGAATCTTGTTAGGGCTCTTTCTGGGAAGGAGATGATAGCTACAAAGGACTTGTTCCTAGCTGGCTTGGGCTCCTGTCATTAAGTGGCTGGCTACCTGATCCCAAAACAGAAGCTATGCATCAGCCCTTAGACTTTAGCTCTGCCTGGTCATCTGCATGTGTATTTTGTAACATGATAGTACTCAACTTCCTGATAGTCATTGCATGGAGCTGGCTACTTAATCTACCTGTAATGAAGATAGCAGAAGTCCCTGTAATGAAATACACTTGGCATAATGTTACAAAATGTTACTTGATAAGTAAAAATGTTGATGTTTTTAAGTGTGTATATGACTAACTCTGCTTAAGCAGCTTCAAATGTTATATGAAAGTTGTGTGGAAAACAATGCTGAATAGGTCATGTGGCAACAGAATGCCTGGCTGTGTCAGAATGCTAACTCGGTACATGTGAGAGTATATGATAGTGGGAACCTGACAACTAAATAGCATGGCCATGACTCTCTTTAATACAGGATCAGCGGCAAACAGAAGCAATCCAGCTGTTACAAGCACAGCTCACCAACATGACGCAGCTAGTTTCTAATCTGTCAACAACTGTGGCGGAATTAAAACGTGAGGTAATTATAGATCAGCAATATGGCACGAGAATTCAAAGGAAACAGATGCATAAACATATCTCAATTTGAAGAGGCCTGGAGTCTTTAAATGAAGCTTTTCATTTGAGAAGTTGTCTGTAGTGTTGCTTTCAGCCTACTTTAGCAGCTGGCCAAGGGAGGGGAGGAAAGTTTGAGTAGCTTGAGCTGTCTTGTGCACAGCAAGATTGGTATAATTTCTACTACAGCCCTACTAGCCCCATGATTGTAATCTGAGCTAACAATAAAGGTAAAACTTAGAGTAACTTAGTATCTCAGCATTCCTGTAGTGCATTGGAATTGATATTGTTCTGTGAAATTATTCTTAATGAAATTAGAAGACTAACCACTGAGTTTGAAATGGCAGTAATGGGATTTGTTGCACATATAGAATGTTTGACGTGTCAGAGGGAATGGTAAAGTTCATGCTTCAAGAACTTTTCTGGCACTTGCTGTGTTACATAACCAGTTGTATTGCATGGCTTTGTTACACAACTTCAGTAAAATGGGATGCTTTGCAGTGTCCAGCACTTACATTGTCCACTTAAATATTAACAGACTTGCCATAGGAAGTTTAGTGTGCAAGAGCGTACTGGCCACTGTTAGAACTGGGCTGTAATAACAGACGAGTATGTGGAGGGTTGCACTCTTAGCTACTGAATGGGAGGCTCATATGGCCAAGGCAGCCTTCGCCTTTCCTCTCTGGCTATTGTGATCTTTCGCGATTAGGGAAATCTTGGCAACAGTATTAGGAACATATTCTCTAAAATGCTTATGTTCTCCAGCCTGGGATTTCAAGCAGTACCATAAGCATGACCTTTTTTTTTTTGTGCATGTTGCCAAAGACATCTCTCAAGCTGTTTTCTAATGCTTAGTGAGACTCCTTCTTTGATGCCTGGCTGGCTAAGCTCCTGTTCGTGAGTGCTGTGGTTTTAACCAGGGTTTGACAGTGGTGATCATCAGGGTATGTTAGATGAGTATCCTGGAATTTGAACGCGTGGCTTTCCCTGAACTCAACTCTGGTCACCTGAGTCTGAGTCAGAGACATCTGCTTGTTACAAAATGGGAAGTCGTGTTCCTTGTCTTTTCTAAAGCTTTTGTGTGACTTCTAAGATCTATTAGTGTGTTTAAGATAGATTTTTATAGGAAGACAACTGTGCGATTCATTTTTTTAAACGTTCTCTGCAAAATACATTTGGATTTCAGCTTCCATATAATTCTAGTAAGCTTCATCTGTCAATCTTCAGAAAGGAACATACTTGAAAAAATCCTTCTGCTAGGTTGTGAAATAGAAGAGTAGTCAGAAAGATGGAACCCATTGAATCAAGTGAATATAATGGTATTTATTCTGTGAAGTACTGCAATGTCAGCTGATGAAAGGCATCACACACAGTTGAGATAATATTACATCCATATCAACTGTAAAACAGAGAAGTTACCTTCTTATATACTTTCCATAAGAAAATGTACTTACTTTCAGATAGGTTTGAATGCTCTTTGCAAGGGGCGGCTGCTACTTTAAGTTATGGTAGTACTGTAGTCAGTGAAATCTTGTCCTGGGTTACCAGCTAGTAGTTTTCAGCCTTCACTCCTTGAATGCTGCGTAGCCAATAGACTACATCAAACCTCTGAAAAAATACTCAAATTAGAACAAGTGTTTAGTGAAATTGAAGGAAAGTGACTTGAATATGTCAATTGTTGTCTTTTAAAGATTTTTAATGTTTAAAACATGAGAATAATAGTATAGTTAAATTGTTCTTTATCTCTAACAACTATATCAAATTCTTCCAGGTTTCTGATCGGCAGACTTACCTTGTGATTTCTCTGGTTCTCTGTGTCATTCTGGGCTTGGTGCTTTGTGTGCAGCGGTGCAGAAGCACTTCTCAGTTCTGTGAAGATTACCTCTCAAAAATTCCCAAAAGTAATCACTACCCTAGCCCCAAAAGGTAATGTATTTCTATGTGAAACTTCATTGTTCTTGCAGCTTTTATTGATGTTTCCTAAATCTGCTGGAACTGGCACATCTGCTTTAATTCTGAGTCTTCTTTCTGCAGACTCAAAATTGATAGCAAAGAGCCATTACTGCTCTGTAGTAACGCTCTCCTAGGAGCATTTTGGGGCTAGTACACTTAACATGCCTTGATGGCTTGTTGCAAATATAGTACTGTGCCTGTTTGCCAGGCTTTCTTGGGCACCTCAACAAATAATTCTGTCCTTCTGCCAAAGGTGTTTCTTAATGAAAAATGCGTATGACAAAGTCCTGAGAAAAACGTGTTTAAAAAAGCTTTGTGGATTTTGTTTCCTAGATGTTTTTCCTCCTACGATGATATGAATTTGAAAAGAAGAACTTCTCTTCCACTGGTCAGATCACAGTCTTTTCAGCTGGCTGGTAAAGAAGGTATTATTCACATATTGTACATCTGGTCTCTAGTGTTACTCTGTTAATGCTATACAATGTGTGTGTTACTGCAAGTGTATGAAAATGGAATGGCAGGTTAATGTCAAAGTACACTGGATTATAGAAGTTCACATATACATTCTGTAGGACAAGGGGGTTCATGAACAAGTTACCAGACACTCATGGAACTGTGCTAAATTATGCTAAAACATTAAATGTAGTCTTTGCTGTTGTTTATACTCTACAGATGTTTTCTTGGGGTTAGTAGCAATCCATGCAGGCATTCAGGTCTACAAAGCTATGAAGCTTGCAGAAAGTGGCATTCTTTTAAATTTTTTTTTTTTTAATGCCAGACATGGGAAGTCTGAATGCCCTACTTCTGAGAAGTCCTGATAGCCTGTCTTTGAAACTTGGCAGATATTTAGGATCCAAACTTATCAACTGTAGTAAGAAAATTTAGACTATTTATCTTGGCTTGGGTGTGAGGAATGATCTGGTCTTTTCAGTATTCATGTTACACTCGGGACAACTGAATTTTGATTTCTTAGGCCATCATCATCGTGCAAAACAAAAAGCATTGCAGATTATGGTAACTACCAAGTATGCAGCTGACACTGCTTTTCTGGGTGCGGCAAACTTGCTTCATGGGTTTTTGTACTGTGAATAAAACTGTGTGAAAACTCATGAGTTGAATTGGGACCGTGCTGCAATAGAGACTAGTTAAGGCATAGACTATTTTTTTGCAAAACCGTGCTTTTTCCGAATTCTCCCCAGCTTCGGCTTGGAAGGATGATTTACGAAGCACTGATGGAGGAATGCCAGAATGGTCTCATGTCAGTCTGAACTTCTGTCCTTGATAGGTACTAGATATGCTTCTAGTATCTGTCCTGTCGTGGCAGGCTGCACATTAAACGCTATTATATTGGTAACAGTTTGTTGTCGTAGAAGCTGACTATTGTTCCTTTTCCCCAAAGGATTGTCTCCGCACCTCTCCTATGGCCTGATGTATCGGGAGGTCAAGTGTTTTCAAGTGTATATCACTGACAGCTGTCATGACAGCATAGGGGAATTCCTCTGTGTTGACTTCACTTGCAATGTTCATGTGTTGTACCTCCATTTACTTTTAACAGGAGCAAAAATGTGTGTGATAAGTGGAATATTTTGTCGTGATGTTATTTATTTAGAATTGCATTGCTCTAGAGCTGGCAGTGTCAGGACTGCTAAATTTATGTTCCCTCTCTTACAGTGGATCCAGAGGACCTGTACATTGTAGAACCGCTGAAGTTTTCCCCAGAGAAGAAGGTACAGTGGCGGTGGGGAGGGCAGGCTGAGCGGAGCGTGTTTCTGCCGGCAGGTGGTGCACGTCTCAGCTGCTCTCCCCTGCGCTGGTTCCTAAGCTTGGTTTTTACGCTCTGCTTGCCTTCCAGAACCTAACTGTTTCTCTCTTTACTTGTGGTTTCAGAAAAAGCGTTATAAATACAAAAGTGAAAAAATAGAGACTATTAAGCCAACAACAGAGCCTCTGCATCCAATAGCCAACGGGGAAATTAAAGGAAGGAAGCCGTTTACGAACCAGAGGGACTTCTCTAACATTGGGGAAGTTTATCACTCTTCGTATAAGGGTCCTCCATCTGAAGGAAGCTCTGAAACGTCATCGCAGTCTGAGGAGTCCTATTTTTGTGGCATTTCAGCGTGTACGAGTCTGTGCAATGGACAGACCCAAAAGACAAAAACTGAGAAGAGGGCTATAAAACGAAGACGGTCTAAAGTTTCAGACCAAGGGAAGCTTATAAAAACTCTAATACAGACTAAGTCAGGGTCAATGCCAAGCCTGCATGACATAATCAAAGGAAACAAAGATATAACAGTGGGAACACTTGGTGTCACGGCAGTTTCTGGACACATCTAAAACTAGCTGAACTTCTCAAACAGGAGGGTGTTTGTTCGTTTGAGAACAGTCTGTGGTATTCTGTGGGAGGATTGTGGGAGATGAAGAGCTCAACTGATTGGAAAGTATTCAGAAATTTGGTTTCTGCCTTTTTAAATAGATGGGATTGTGTCAATCTTGGCTATAAGCTGCAGCTTTACGAGGCTGATAATTTCCTATGAGAACAGCTTGGGGGGAGGGAGGGCAGGGTTCATTTTATAAAGGTTTTTTTTCACAGTTCCTGGGGCAGAGATTTTTTGAAACCCAGTTTGTTGGGTGGAATAGGGATAAAAGCCTAATCCTCTTCCTTTAGCTTTGTTCCTATTTCTTGCACCTTCCCATATTTATGTGCCTTTTGTCTATTTATAATGCCACTGGAAGAGGGGAGATACAATTGTTTGTCATTTGATTTATTTTGTAATTTCTCTAGCTTTTTTTGAAGATGCAACACTACAGTGCTGTAAAGGGACATGTGTTGGCCTTCAGCTGGACTCAGTAATTTGGACTGGATACTGTAAAAATACTAACAGATGGACTTGCTTGACTAGATTCTGGTTTTGCAAACTCGGTTGAGGAAAATATCTCACTAGGGATGGTAATCATGTTTATTTCCACCTTCAGTTACAAATCAGAGCTGTAGTCTGATGTACTAAATGAATGACAGTCGCTCTTCAGGATTTCCTGTGTACAACGGGATCTGAGGCTGATGAATGCATTTGTTACCTAAATTGCCTGCTGTAGTTCTCTGAAGGAGGTGAATGGGGAATGCTCGCTGTTTCTGTACGGAGAGTTCAGGAAGAGGCTCGGCTGAAGAATGCAAGGGCGAGCTGGGCTGTTCTCTGAGCCAGCTCTGGATGTGTTGAGTTTGCAAAGCCTTGAAGTCTGAGCAGTCGGGTTGGTTCAAAGTGGGTATTTCCATAACGTTTGCTTTTGTATTGGCTAACAAATGTGCAGTGTTTGTATGGTTGGTATTTTCATATCCAAGTGTTTTTTATTTTGACTGTGATTGTATATTTGGAAACTATAGGATGTGTGATTGCTGAAATGTTGAGTGTGTATCTGAGCGAGTGGAACAAAAGGTTATTCCTTTTGGCAGGTGTTACAGGTTCACGTTGTAAAAAATAAGTTAACTTATTGAGCACTTTTAGTGGTACCCTTTTTAACAGATCTAATGCCTTTCCTGGGTATTGTATGTAATGTGACTTATTTAAAGCCTTTGGTTTTTTTGCTGCTTTCTTGTTAGTTTATGAATACTTTAAGGTGATGTACTTTTGGAGTTGATCTGCACAATTAGCCAGTCAGAGCACATGAACCAGACGTGTTGAACGTGAATTCAGAAGGGTTTCAAACCTCGATGAGGAAAATACGTACCACCTGAGTGCAGCATACAGTGTTGTGGAACAAGAGTATGTAACTACAGAGCTGTAGTGCCATTAGAAACTGTGAATTTCCAAATAAATCTGAACACTTTGTCTTTAATTTACTGGCATTTCTCCTTTGAAAATGGAACTTGTGGCTTAATTTCTTCTCTGAGAAGGACTGGTCTTTAAATTTCAGTGCAGAACTAGGACTGGGGTCCTTTGGGCCATAATAAGGGGTTCACAAACTTATTTATCAGCCTAGATGTGTTTGTCTATTTAAAAAAAAGAAGAGGGGAGAAGGGAAGCTGAAGGCTGAGCGGTGGTTTGTCTGAAAGTTCAGGAATCCTGGCCATGTGAAACTGCTAGAAAAGTTTCCAGCAGGTATCGGTTCACACCTTGACCTGGGTTAGAAGTGGTAGCTTTCTGTGAGAATGACTGCATGAAATTACCTCTTGGTACTCAGAGCGAAGGTTTGTGAAGGATAGAAAAGGCCATTAAAAGAAAATGTTAGATAGTCATTTATCATTTCAAACCAGAGTTTTCAGCTTGAATTTTGCCCCTTACCGGTCCCTTCCTCCTAACTTATTTCTAGCAAGCATAGCACCACTGCATGCAGCCAAATGCCGAATTCACTGGCTGTCCAGCGTCTACTCTTGCCAAATGAGACCTCCCCAGCACTAATTTCTCTCCTGAGTGCCTCAAGACTCTCTGCTTCATCATAGGGAGCACTATGATTTAAAAAGCAATTGAATTGCGGGTTTGGTGGGGGGGTGGTTTTTTGTGGTGCAGGTTTTTTTTATTTACTGGCCTTCCTCTTGATACATCGCTTGTAGGAAGTGTGCTTTCCTTTACTGCCCTGGCAATCACTGAGCTGTTCTTCTCGTCAGTAAGAATCAGCTGAAGCTGGACATGACTGAGTTCTTAAAACAGCCCATCGTCACTATCTGGCTATAAACCAAAGACTGACAGACCTAGAATATGCCGGTAGGTGTAGAATGAGGCCAAATGAGTCACGATGCAATCAATATGCAGGCGACAAATGTGTCTCTAACAGGGAGGTTTATTTTTCCTTGGTTTTAGCTGGCCTGTAAGTGTTGCATGAAAGCAAATTTGGTTGTGAAACAAATTAAACCAAAAATGGTGGTGGCTGTATGTATTTATCAACTATACAGTGTGAGCATATGTAGCTCTGGGGCAAGGAGGGGTTGCAAGGAGGGGGAAGCAGCGGTTCCGTGGATGGCCAGAAACTTTCTTCCTTGTCCTGTTCTGTTTTGCTGTAATGGACCACTTCTTACTTTGTCCTGCATACATTTGCTTCCTGGGCTGGATTACCCCACAGCACTGGTGAGCAATCCTTGAAGATCCCTTGGAAAGTTGACGAATTAGCAGCATTCCTCTGTGTCAACAGGAGTTTGGTGAATTCAGCTGGCGTGATGGGGAGCAAAGGCAGTGCTCCCAGTGCAGACTTTTCCGGTATTTTTAAGTATCTGGCTAACAGAAATTTGGGTCATGTGGTGAAAAATGTCAGCCTAGGGTTTTTTTTGTGCTGGATCAGCAGAGATGGCTGTTAGCAGCAATGACTCCTGTGAATAAAGCACATCTATCATAGAGTCACTGCTGGTGCATGTCAGCCAAGGAGTGCCATTCATATTCTCATAAATACGCTGCCTAGACATTTCAACTACGCCTAGGTCTAAACTTTCCCATCAAAGCACAGGTCATGCTTCAGCCACTGAGAAAGCCAATGTCTGAAGGAACCTGCTGAGCTGATTGTGCTATTGCAAACTTGAGAGCGTGTGTTCTGGCAGTAGACTGGAGATTGAACCACAGCTTCTGCCTGCTGCTGCCTTGCTGCTGTTAATGATTTGTAACCACTTCTTTTTTTTTTTTGGAAAAAAAAAAGGCTCTTTAACGTCAAGTTCTTATTCTTTAATGTTATCCTTTCATGTGGGCTCTTGAGTCATTTTTTACTTCCAGTTTTATTAATGTCACACTGACTCTACTTTCAGAACTTCATTCTTTGGTGAAATCGAGTCTCTCTTAAATTGGTCATAATCTTTATATAGAGGTAATCGTTTCTAACGAAGACAGCTTATAAATCTTGACAAATTCCTGTGGCGTTGTGGATACTTAAAGGGAGGGCCTAGTCCATCTTGTGATATTGCATAATAAGGTTGGACAGTTGTTGGTGTAAAATACCAAAAACTAGCATGTGTCTGCAGTAGTGAGGACTGCACCCTTGCAGTCCTTGGGCAGGTCTTGAGCCCAAGGTCAAAATGTATTTAAGCAACACAAATGTTTCCATGGGAGGATGGATAGTCACAAACATATGCATTGTGTAAGTGAATTACTAGCCATGTTTGCCAAAATAAGGTATTTAGGTTATAGACATTAAGCATCAGAGTGGAAATCCAATACTTTTAAAATATGCAAACTCTACCAGCTGTGTGGTGTTGGTAAGTAGAGACCTAAAGTATAAGGTGTCTTTGTGTGGCTTCTGCTTTTGCCAACTTGCAGTGCAAGATGAAACAAGATGGAACAGCTTAGCATGCTTCATTTAATTAGGTACAAACATGTTCCACTTCATTTGGAACAATTAAAGTGTAGAGCCCTGACCACAAAGTGCGGTGGGTAGGCTATCGAGCAGCGTGTGTCTCATCTCCTGGAAACCCTGAGTGTCAAACAGCATCAGGTACTGCTGAAGAAATTACTGGGGTTTCTAACAGCTCGAGAAGAATTAGTGTTCCTGGAGCTTGTTTAGATAAAATGTGTTAGCTTAGGAAAGGATAGCGCAACTCATGAATCTTTCTTACGTATCCCTTCTCTAATTTAAGAATAGTCATTTTAAAAGAAGCTACCAAGGAGCTTTCTGCTGCCTTACTGCTGTCTCTCATATTGGACACATGGCCTGGGAGCTGCAACTAGTCTTGCCCATGCTGCTTTTCATTAGAGACACTAATTACGTCACAGATTAGAGGTACGGCTTTTGGTAGGGAACGGAGATGAAGTTAACTCTGCATTTTGTGGACCTGGAAATGGAAAAGAAATTTATTTGCCATCTCGAGGCTTGTTTTTCCTTTGTTAGATGTGGTGGCTACAGCCCACATCCAGCTGCTGGGCCCTCTGTGCGCTCGCAGCAAACTAGAATCCTTGTCTGTGACTTTTTTTCAGAAAAATAACTCGAAGCAGCTAGTGAGTATCTTCTATTCATAATTTGACACGGTTACTGCTGAAACGTCAAGGTTGTGTACCTTGCCCATGAAACCACCTGTACCTCAAAGTTAAATCCCAGGAAAGTCAGCTGAAGGTCCCTTGGGGTTTTGGGAAGTTGGCTGATGTGGGTCACTGGTGTCAGGGTGCTTGTGTAATGAGATGAGCACATCTGGTGTTGGGCTCTCTGTTTGCCAAGTGAATGCTGGAGGGCCTGAATTCACTCACTGATGCAGAGCTGAGGTGTGATCCTGGTGGAACTCAGCAGGGATCTCGGGGTAGATCTCAATTTCTTTTTTTTTTAATGGGCTGAGAACGGGAATAAAACTGTCAAATACTGACTAGGCCACACAGGCCAGCAGAGCCAGCTGGCATTTTCCAGGGCCAAGGCTGGCTTTGTGCTGGCAGCCTGGGGCAGGGCATGGGTTCCGCTGAACGGCTTGTGAATGCAGTTCTCAGCCATCACAGGGGAGGACGGGAAATCAACACCTGCACGTTTGCTGTGGTCTTCCTCACAACCTCTGCGTGGCTGCAACACCTTGTTCCATTTTGACCCATGACTAAGCTATTGTATGTTATGAAATGATCTGCTTCTCGCTTTCTCGGATGTTCAAGCAATAGATCCCATTACCTCGTAACCCCTATACCTCATTTCCTTGCTCTTACTGCAGGCACAAAAGAAATAAAATCTTACTCTGCACTTTCAGTTCTTTTTTCTCAGCTGTTTTGGCTCCTTCCCCACTTGGATTCTCTCCCACCTCAGATCGGAGCCCTGTACTACTTCTGCTGAACACAGGGCTGCTGCCTGCTTGTTGGGATCATAGTGTAGTTGGCACGTGCTTAATGAAGGAGAGCACAAAGCACCCTGCTCACTGGAGGAAGGCCATATCAAGCGCTGCAACGCCAGGCCCGGAGCTGTTAGAAATGGATTTTGAAACCTGCTCTTGAGTTAAATATGCAAATGTCTTCCTTGTGAGCTGTTGGCACCAAGACACGGCTCTACATGTGCCGTAAATGCTTCTGGCAAAGTGCAGTTGTGGAAATGAGAACCCTCACCCTTGCCTGAGAAAACTGAACTGTTAAAAAAACGTAATATAGGAACAACACTAAGACGTCAGCACTCACTGCAAAGGCTTGGCGAGTTCTGGTGTCTTCCATGCCCCTTGAAGGCTTCAGTGGATGGAGATCCTGCTACCTTTGGAGTCAGTTCTCACAAGCATCCATTCCAACATCCAGTCAAAAATACATGTCTTTTGGGCAAACTCCTTCAGCTTTGGCTCCCAGTAAGTGGCTTCCTGGGAAGGCTTTTTTTCTGTGAGATTCAAGAGCCCTCTGCTGCTGGAAACCGTCCCTCTCTACGCAAGTGTTTCATGTGCTGTCCGTCCCTCCCTGCCAGTCTGCTCTTGCATGGACCAAGTTGAATGCCTTTGCTGTCCGGCTGTTACTGCAGCTTCTTCCTGAGCCACTCTGAAGTGGAACATAAACTTGCAATGCGGGTTCTGGGACTGTCTGTAGCTGTGTAGTGCTATATGTGAGCTCATACCTATGGGAGCCTGTGGGCTTTCCCTGCTGGAAGCTCATGTCCAGCTGGATAGCCTCTCTATCGGTTTCAGAACTGTTTTCTTTCTAGGATGTTATTTTCTACCTAAAAAGTTTGATCTGCAGTCTTTGTTTCTAGACTTGTTTCCTTCTGATTGAATTCTCTGTCCTCATGGTTACTTAGGATCTCTTACCAGTTATTTTAATCTGCGAATATTACTAGTGTAATATTTTGCTTGGTTTTCTCCAGATCTGTGGTAAAGGTGTTGAAATAGCACTGTGTTGAGGACAATCCTGGTGGAAAATCAGAAGCCTCATCCTGGATGGTGCTCTCAGTTACTCGTTCCACTGGTGAGCGTTAATGGGTGCCATCTCTTCCGCCAGCTGTGGCTGATCCTTACGGGGTTGGCAGTAGTTGCTTCTCCTGGCTCTGATGGCACGGTTTAGCCTGGGACCACAAAAGATTGCCGAGGCTGTTAATATCTCGGGCTAATGTTTTGAATCCTGTTTTTTGAATGCGAATGATTCTCAACTTCAGTTATTCTTGGGTGTAATTTATGCAGCCCTGTGGGCTTTTTAGCATTTCCACTAGTCGCTAGTGTAATAGGAAATATTTGTTAATCACTTTCAGACAGACACATATCTGACTCTGTCCAGAACCTGATGAGAGCCTCTCCTACACAGTGGTTCACACTTATGGTTTTTTTTAATTTTATTTTCTGTCAAGTATTAGATCTGGATCATTGTTCAAGTCCTGCTTTCTTTGTTGTGTTTCAAGCAGGTTGTCCTTTTGTCCTTAAATCTGCTGATACAAACCCTTAGTTGCTGGCTGATTCTCTTTGCTGACAACACACACTATTATGCTAAAGTTTATATCGTTAATAAGAGCTCGCAACCCTCCTCTGGGGGCGAGGTGGGGATGGAGGGGGTTCTTCTGAGCAAATCCTCTTTTTCTGTCTGTGTAACTGTGTCTTGTCTTTTGTTGTTTTTGGCAAAGGGGATCGATCCTCTGATAAAGGTTATGGGAGGTGTTTCCATTTTAAAATATTCCCTCCTGTTCAAATGACATAATAAGGCTGCTGAAAACAGAGTGTGCATCTTGCAGACTGGGTGAAGAGGGGGATAGGGAGGCAGATAGACAAATCTGACACCCCTCTTGTCCTTCTTACGTCCTCCTTTCCTGCCCAGCTGTCCTGGCCCCACATTTTAGGAGAGCTCAACCTTGCCTAAATTCTGGCTCTAGGCCTTCTAGCAAAATAGATTCATGTGACTTAAGTGTCTACCTACAGTGAATTGTCCCACTGTTATTTCAAAAACCCTGTGAACGTTGTGTGTTGCTCGAGCAATAGGAAGCCAGCAGAACACAGGCATCATGACGTGCTACACAGACACAGCCCGGCTTGCCACTGCCTTCCAGCGTGTATCATCTTGGTGATCTCTGAAGGTGGTGACAGCGGAAATGGGGAGCGCGACAGCAGGACCAGCACAGTAGAGTGTGCTAGGAAGGAAGAGGTCTCTAAAAGCGTCCTGTGCACCAAAAATGGTCCTTTGATGGTAAAATAGCCCCAATCTTTGGCTTGCCGCAACATGTGTTATTAGCAGGTTCTTGATCTGAGCATTTGAAAGAGAAGATGCAGCATTTCATGGCTGAAATGTCTTTTGTTGGGTTCATCACCTCTGCCCTCTCACCCACCCATAAAAAAAAAATCTTTGTGAAAATAGGAAGCAGTGGGTGAGAAATAAGCACGCTTCTGACATTTAAGGGACACTGCTACTGAGCCTGCAATCCCACCAAGGTAAGCTGACTGCATTAAACACAGTCAGTGTCAGAAAAAACTTGAGTGGGTCCTCCCCAGGCAAAGCTGCGTGCTCGATGACTTTTGACATGCTTTTCAGCAATACCTTCAACTTTGAGGAAGTCCTGGGCTTCAGTCCCTGCTCCCTGAGCCATCGCTGTATTTTACAGCAGTTGAATGGGCCACAGAGGGCATTAAAGAAATGGGAACTCCCTGACACCCATGTCCGTGTTGTGAAGAGGCACAGGCATGCTGTGCTCATCGCTCTGAGAGCAAGGGAGCGCAGGCACTCACTGCTGAGTGAGGAGCCCGAGTGGGTGGCGAGTCCCCCCACGTGTGGCTCAGGCGCCTGTGGCAGCAACCGGGCTGGGGTGCTCTGCAGGCGGGATGGTGGAGGGCGTGCTGGCAGGAGATGCTTTCCCAACTGTCTTGCTGCCTCTCTTGGCTCCCTGTGCCTTGGAGGCATCTCTCTTTCTCCATGCCCAGCACTGGCTAGCAGACCGGAGTTCACCGTGTGGCATGGGAACCACTGAGCCCAGCCCTTTGTGTGACCCTCTCTTGTAATGATCATAGCCGTGGATGAGGACCTGTCCTGGGGCTGGCTGGGGAGTGCTGTTCTGGGATGCAGAGGGGAGGACTGAGTGAGGGTAGGCATGACCAGGCTTGAACTTCAGGAGCTGGATTTGTGTTGCTTTCGTGTCTTTTATGTCAGAAACCTAGAAGTATGAGGAAGAGCCAGATGGGTTGCTGAAACCTCTCATGCTGCGGATCACTGCTGCAGCAAACGGCTGTGGTGAACATCTTCAAAAAGCAGTGGAGTGTCTGGTGGTACAGGGAAGGCTTTGAGGACACGTCTGACTTATTGGTGCGGTTGGAGGCAAAGCTGCGCCCTTGCTTTGGAGAAACAAGTGTGCATATGTTGTTAAAGCATGCTGTTCTCAGACCCCAGTTTTGATGTTCAAGATCAAAGCCTTGCGTGTTGGGATCGCTTCCTTCAGCCACAGAGGAGACAAGTCTCCAGTTTGTTCTTGTATTAAGCATTTCCTTTTTTTTAAACACTACCCCATACAAACACACACTTCAACGTAGGTCTGTAAAATGGAAGAGCAAACTGCTGCTTATAATCACTTGTGTGCATCTGTAAATCTGTGGGGAAAATCTCATTGCCACCACTTAGAAATCTGCAGTCAATGAGGAATGGAAATTGAGAAATTGGAAACTGAGGAATGGAAATGTCCCTGTCTCTCCTCATTATGATCTTGTAATGAGCTCTTATAAGTGCTGGTCCTTGCAGCATGGCCTGAATTCTGGATCCTTTCTTGGAAGGCAAGAGAAATTCTACCAAGATGAGTAGCACAGTGTCTACCCCAGGCTTTAATCACAAGTTACTCAGCCAGGTTAGGTTCCGCTACAGTGCTCAGCATTGACCTGAAGAGATGATAAAAAAAGCCCTTCCCTCTCTAAGGCTTCTTCAGGTTAGAAGAGGACTGTGGGATTGGAGATACTATTTGCAAAAGTTAGAGGGGCAGCAGAAGCTGCCATAAGAGCCTGCTTGTGCCCCAAGGCACGGTGCATTTCCCACATCACAGCACGCTGCTGGTTCAGCCTGGCCAGTGCCCCGCAGTGATTTGGTGTGCGTGAAGGCAGCTCACTGAGCTGGCTCTACTTGGGCTGTTAATGCCGGGGCAGCTCTGCTGGGGCTGCAGCACTGATGATGTCTTCCTCTTCTCAGTTAGGTTGGTTTTTATCACAGTGGGATGGTGTTCTGTGACTCAGGATCCGTGCCCTAGGGAGCAGCCAAGGAAAAGGCGGGATGCGCAACAGACAGCAGTATGTAATTTGTCCCGTGTGAAATGAAGCAATTCCCCAGCACCCACAGCCGCACTTGGGATCAGGTCTTCATCCTTCTGCCGAGGGAAGGAGTCCTCGGCTCTGCCTCTCCCCTCTTGTGCAGGATGCCAGAGGTTTTATCATTCCTTTTGCTCTGCTTGTGGTCCAGGACACCGCAGTGGAAAAGCAGCTGCCTCTGCCCGAGTGGGCTGCTGGAAAGCGTGGTTGGCTGGTGGGCGTGCGCTGGGCTGATTACTCAGCCCCTGACTGCCAGCGCAGCCCTTGCGTGCCCCACAAGCGCTTTGCTGCTGAGTGCACCTGCTTCCCGAGCCTGGCTGCCAAGCGCGGTTTTGCGTGAGCACAGTCTGCCACCGGGCTGGTCTCGCTGTGTGTGCGTGCTGCCTTGGTGTGGGAGGAGCAGGCGGGTGTCCCGAACTTGCAGCCGAGGGCGGAAGCTCTTTGGGGTTTGCTGTTGATGCTTGAGGCTTTCATAGAGTTGCAGTATCTGAGCTGGGTGTTCGCTGCCGCAGTGATGCAGACGTATAAAGGCAGAGCTGGGTCTTCCCCCAGGGCTCAGTCTGGGACAGCCCCGGGAGTTTTCGGCTGCCATATGGACGATCACGCCAAGCACGTCCAACCCATCCCACTCCCGGCCATGCAGCAGAACTTGAACTACGTGTACCCCCAGATCTTTTGGGTGGATGGCTGTGCCAATGCAAGTACTTCCTGCCCCCCGGCACCCCCCGTCAGTCCTTTCCCACCGCCAGTACCTGACCGGAGGAGAAAGCCAAGGAACAACAGGGAAAGGAGGAGTGTTGGCTTCCTGGTGATCTCCTTGCTGATCCTGCTGGCCCTCACTGGAGTGGGGCTGAGCATGTTTCAGATTTTCCACCTGGAGAAGGAACTGGCTGAACTCAGAGAGGTGAGATCTGCCCGGCTGGTCACAGAGGCTCTGGGGAAACAGGAAAAAAAGAAAAACTTAAAATTGGGACTGAGATGCTCAGGTGGTGCAAAACTCCCCAAGGGGCAGGCTGGTGGCGTTTAAATGTCTGCCGTGCCAGTGTAAGTGGGGTTTGCTTATTACTGTGGGGGATTGCTCTATTGGTGACTGATATGCCTGGATGTCTTCATGTTTCTGAGTGCTGCAAGGTCTCTCTCCCTGTATATTTCTTAGCACTTCGCAGCTCCCCGTGAGCACCCAGAATTAGCCACTGTCAAAGAGTCTCCTTGGCTGCTTTAGACAATGCCCTTATCCTCTCACTCTGCTAAAACAGCTTATCACCCTTCTCTTTTGACAGTCTGCCAGCACTGAACACATCCCTCCAGCTTTGGAGAAACTCATAGGTGAGTTGATGTATATAAAGGAGGAACTCCTCTGTGTTAGCGCATGTGAATGCTCCTGTCGGACTCTTCCTTCTCCTCATCAGGGGGCAAAGGCAGGGTCACAGCTCGATGCTCTGAAAGTCCTGATTTCACTTGCTTTGCTGGAAAAAGAGCTTTATCTCTGGGGTGTGGGGAAGGGGTCCTGCACCCTGCCTCCTGGAGTGCTTAGAGGTGTCAGCCATACATTCCTGGGACAGTGTGCCTCTACCTTGGGGCCTCCCAGGCCCAGCGGGGCAATGCTACTGGGGGTACTCTGCTGTAAAAGTGGGTTTCTGGCTGTCCTAACATATAGCGACAGCATGAATGGAAGGAGGAGAACGGAGATGGGCACCACACGTGTTACTTCTTTCTCTCCTTATTCTTTTAAGATTTGGGGAGGATGTAGAGTGTTTCATTTTCTTTGGGGGTGGGGGATTCACTCCCACCCTTGAGAGCGCAGCTTATTTTTTCCTAAACCCTTTTGGTACAAAGTCTCACTGCAGCCAAAGCTAGTTGAGAAGACCCTGATTGTATGTGGTTTTTCTTCTTTCAGAAATGCCATTTCAGTGAAATTGAAACTTTCCACAAGAACCTGCCAATTTTTCTAAGTTACATTTAGGAAAAAACCAGAGTTTAAATCTGAATGGAACAACTTAAAAATCACATTTTGAACTTCCAAACTATTATTTTACTTTTACATTCCACGTTAATGTTATCAGTGAGGATATCCCTTTTTAAAGATGGCCAAGTCAGAAAGAAATTTTCAGCTCTCTTGACAATTTTTGCTAGATCTGAAAAGATTTCCTCCCCCCTCCCCCCTTGAGGATTTTGGTTAGTAGGAAAGTTAATTTCTTTTCAAGTTTGTTCTGATATTGAACGAAAGCAAATTTGGAAATATCAAAATTCTCTGGAAAGGGCAGTCCTGCTTCCCATCAACTCCCATACCAATAAATTTTGTAATCTACTGCTTAGGGGAAGGGGAACTGTCACTTCAACTGGATGCTTAGTGCTCTGATCACAGGCTACTTTAGCAGTAGCTGAACATAAGTTGTCATAACCCTGAATTTCTTGAGGGGGATAAATACATAAAGCCAGGAAAGTAGTGTAAAGGAGAAGGGAGAGAGGAGAGGAAAATTTAATTGGCTTGAGAAAAGAAAAGGCTTCTTCTAAAACTTGAGAACATGATGCTTGGAAGTAGATCCTGAGAAGAAGGGAAGGATGGCGTGGGATGGGGTCCAAATACCGAGTCACTGTAACTGGCCCATCTCTCCAAGGGGACCCAAGCCCTCCAGGGAAGGCAGAATTTTCCCAGCTGTGCTCTGCCTCTCTGAGGACAAGGTCTGCCCGGCCAGTGGGATGGTTTGCAGCATGTCTCAAGTGTCGTCTTTGATCTACTTTTAAGGAGGGTTGGTACTCAGCAGACAGAAGCCTGCTGCCATGGGTACATCTGCTCTTGGCAGTGCTGGACTGGAGGGTGGCAGCAGAACAGGCTCATCTATGACAGGACATGAGCAGTCACTCTGGCATGGGCCGCAGATGCTGGGTAAAGGGGCAGTATTGTCCCTCTCCTACACCCTGAGCGAGAGGCCTCTGCTTGAGCTCACTGACCGAGACATTTTAAGATGAAAGCTCTCCTTGCTCTTTCCCCTTGCTTTTGAACACATCTGGATCCTTTGCTGCAACTCTTTCTTTCTAACTCCTTCTCTTGCCCTGCAGCGTTTGCCCAAGCATCGCTCTGCCTCGCTGTGCTAAGCCACGGTGCTTAAGCACAGGTGCCCTGTGCTGCTCTGAATCTGCCCCATTTCAGCTTCATGGACGGCTCCCTTCCACTCTCTGGGCTGCTTCTCCATGGAGCATATGGCTAACGTCGTCCCTATTTTCATGCAGGGCAGAAGGAGCAGTCAATGAAAAAGGAAGCGAGGAAGGCAGCACACTTAACAGGTACGTGCTGAGGGGCCAGCAAGATGTAGGAGCTGGGGATAGGGCAGACATGGCTGGGGTGAGAGGGTGGCATGGTTGTAGTTGTGAGGACCCCACCTCACACAGGCTTTCCTATTTTCCTTTGGTAACACGTGTGCTCCGACAGTGGGAAGTTACTCCACAGCTAAAATCTTCCCCTCATTTAGGCTTTTCAGTGAGGGCTCTATTTTTTGGTTTGGTTTTTGGTTTGTACCTGGGATATGAGGGACAGAAAGCTGTCACAAGCAGCTGGCGTTAAGCGAGGTGAAGGTGAGAGCTCCCGCCAGTACGAGGTCGGGGTGGACTTTCCAGGCTGCAGATAAGGGCTTGGAGAACAGTTGACTTCTTGTGACATGGGGTGTGACTTGAGGAAAAAACACACAACTGCTTGTACTTACTGCACTTTTTCTCTTGTTTTGGCTTCCAGGGAACCCTGCCCAGCGGGACCTCCCTTTGGAGTGGGAACCCATCTCTGGCCATGCCTTCACCAACGGTGTTCAGTATCGCGATCAAGGCCTTGTCATCAACGAGACCGGCCTGTACTTCGTGTACTCCAATGTGCTCTTCCGGGGAAGTGTCTGCAGCAGCCAGGTGTTGACACACATCGTCTACAAGAAAAACCCGGCCTTGCTGGGCAGCCATGTACTGATGGAGGACAAAGGCATCAACTACTGTACGAGTCAGAAAACGTGGGCCCGGAAAAGCTACCTGGGGGCTTTATTCAAGCTCAGGAAGATGGACAGTTTGCACGTCAACGTCTCCAAAATAGCTCTGGTTAATTTTGAGGAATCCAAGACATTCTTTGGCTTATTTAAGCTTTAAATGGGGCTGTTGGAACATGGTCAGCAGCCCCCACACACACACTAGGATGTGTGAGGGGTGAGTGCTGCCTGAGCGGCAGTGGCCAAGCCAGGGTCTCGCATCAGGAAGCCCACCAAGAAATCATGTTTTGGCCTTCAGCGTGAGAGGGCTCAAGCAACTGGTAAAGGCTTTGCAAGCAGACCTCTGGGAAGCGCCGGAGCTGTACTGCACCAACCCAAAGAGAATCACACATTTCACCCTCCGAAAAAACAAACAAACTCAAAACGTAGTGTGCTGAAGACCCCGTTGAAACTCACTACTTGCTACCTGAGAAGATGCTGGTGCCAGGGGCCCCACATGGTGTCATGGCCCTGGTAAGCTTGGGGCAGCCGGTGGGCATTGAGGAGGCCCCTTGAGCCAGGACGTGCGGGTGCCTGGGCCGTGCCGTGCCATGCCGCAGGCACTGGTGTGGGAACAAGCAGTGCGGAGGCCTCAACTGCCCACACTGAGCCATGGCTGGCCACCCTGCCTGGGCACTTGGCACTGTGACTGTTCAACAGGCACCTGCCCACCAGCTGGCTCGTTACATGTGATATGTTCGTTTTGTGTTAAGTTATCGACTGTTCCCATCCCAGAAAACGTCCCCCAACCCCTTTATTTAACTCATCCTGACTGCCTTGCAAGGAACGTGCCAGAAGCAGCGGTGCCCTGAAGGGGGTCCTGACCCTGGAGAGAAACCGTGACTGTGCCGTGGTGGTGGGGCTGGTGAGGAGGCTCTGCTGACACGACCTGAACAACACGGCGGTGGAGAACAGTGGGGCCCGAGATTAAAGCAGCATCTCCAACCCCCTTCCTGCCCTTTTGACACATCAGGGTCCCCCATGGAGACCTGGTCCTGCCACTCCCTGCATGCTGCAGGTGTGGGTGTGCTGGCCACTATCAATGGCATGGCTTCAGCTGGCCCCCTTGTCTCCTGAGCAAAACACAGATGGTAAATAAAGGTATATTTTTCTAGTAAGTGGCACTGTCCTCTCCTCATTTGGGGCAGCAGGCTTCTGCAATGGCCAAAGCCCTGAAGGCCTCTGTGATCAGGTGCCAGCACCCTGCTCCTTCTCCAGCAGCATGGCAGAAATCTGGGAGCCTGACCACACTTTGCTGCCTGCTTGGTGGGGCACAGGGTCCCCGCCATGGAGCTTTGGGGCTCCAGCATTGAAACATCAGGATTTGGGGACCGGGGAGGTGTGATGTGGGCAGCACAGACCAGGCAGCCCAAGCCCTGTTTGGCCATCAGGAAGGGAACCGATCTCAAAACACAGGCTTGAGCTTGAGTGGAGCCAGACACTTGTTGCTGAGCAGAAGCGCTGCTGTCCCCAAAGGTACCATGCTCCTCTGTGTGCCCTCTGGCCCCAGCAGCACTTCCCGTGTGGCAGTCTGAAGGGCGAGGAAAGGAAGTGGCGCTTTGGTGTTAAAGAAAAACCCATTTGCTCACTGGTGTCTGGTCCATGGAACTCTTCCCTTGCATGGGTTAACCCTGAGGCTGTCTGCCATGTTGCCACCAGGCAGTACACAAAGGCTGCAGCTGTGGTGCATCATCATCTTTGCCTGTGGTCCAGCCTTCTTGCAGCTCTCATGTCGGTCACAGTGAACAGTGGCTCTTCAGCAGCCTGCAGCATTTATTTCCTTTTCCACAGTGCTGCTCTTGGCTCGGTGGTGTGCGGCCTGTGGTTTGCTGTTGCTTGCTTCAAAACTTAGAAATGGGCTGGCTACTAGTGTGGCCAGTGTGATGTGAACACTGCACCTCTCTGCTCACACAGCTGTTGCTGCGCTCAGATATTTCCACTGTGTTTCTCAGGATGACAAATGCCTCAAAAGGACAAAGTTTAGGGACCTTTTTGCTTGATTGATGCTTTCTCACTGTCCTCACCTCCTCCTAGTATCAGAGGGGCAGACCACATAGTGCAGGGATGGAGGTGCTGGATCCAGACCCTGCCAGGAAAGGCTGGAAATTGCTATCCTCTTCTGATTGCTGTTTGTAGTGTTGCTTTCCTAGTGACCAGGCATCCACGTCGGGAGTGGGCATCTGTATGTACACATGCCTGCAGGCTTGCAGCTATTTCTGTAGCAAAACTAGCTGATCACATTGCGTGCTTCCTTTCTTTACTGGCGAGCAGCTTGGAGAAAGACAGGGCATTCAGTGCCCAGAGGAAACTCATACTGAGGTTACGCTCTCTGCTAGTACTGTGTTGGTGATGGGCTGGAAAGCTCCCAAAGGTTTCTGTAAGTCAGCACACGGTAACTCAGCTAGACTGTGAATGTGGTCAGCTCTGGGGCAGGATGTGGCAGTTGCTATTGCTGCACATCAGGAGGGGTCAAGGATCTGTTAGTCTTTTTATCTGAAATGCTAAAGGCAATGCAGACCTGCACATTTCAGAGACGGTGGGGTGGACAGTCATGTTATAAATAGGGCTGGGATCTCCTGAGGTGGACAGAGCTGGTTTATCCTTGCAGGATAAAGCTAGGTGCTGCTAGGCTTGCTCCTGAGTCGCGGCTGTGACTGTGTTGAGTCAGCAGCATGGCTGCCAGTAAGACGTGTTTCTGCTTTGTGATCCCTTCCTCAAATATTGCTCTAAACTGCCCAGAGCAAATCCACTACTTAGCTTGTGGGCTCTGACTAAAGGTCATGACAGTATTATACAATTTCAAACTGCATAGAGTCAATTCACAGACTGCTTGTACCACAACGGCTTTATTAAAGTCATCTCTTTAGCTAATGAGCTGTTCATTTAGTGAAATGGTTATTGTTACCATTAAATACTTAATGAATATTTAATGCTGACATTATTAATAGCTCTTGGACTATATTTAAAATTATTTAATAAACATATTCAAATTATTGAAATTTATTTTGAAATTATAGAGTATTTTGTTCCCTCCCCAGCAAGGGGAGGGTGTCTGCACTAGAAAGGATATCCCAGGTCCTTCAGCAGGGCTGGCTATTGTGATGTTTGGTTTCTTTCTGTTTTGAGGAAAATAAGGAAAATAACTCTTCCCTGCAGGTCATGTTTCTGGATTGCAGTGGTCTGAGTTGACCTCCTTTTTCCTAATGGAGCAGCCTGGGCCGTGTATGGAGGTACCCCAGGGCATGGGCACCATTTAACAGGGCTTCAGAGAGACTCGACTGTACGGAGAACATGGCTGACAAGAAGTGACAAGCCCAGATCATCTCCTGATAAGAGGTTTCTGGTCTGTTCCCACTGCCTGGGGGTCTTCTGGGGTTCACATCCTTTCTTCCTATGCGCGCTTTCCTACGTGATCCAGCCTTAGGGACCTGGCCAGCGCTGGGCCAGCGGGCATGTTGCAGGCACACAGACAGCTCTCGTGGTCAGCTGAACCCCTTCCAGGAGATGCCTGTGTGTTTGGGTGTGCAGCTGGCCCAATCAGGGCTCTGCATGACATAAATATTTGCGCTGCTACGTGGCTGAGCACAGCAAGCTGCTTGATAGAGATATGGTCTCTTTTGTGGTTGATGTGTATCAGACGCTGCATCCTATTTACCTATCCCAGTGGAGAAAAGGGGATGGCAGCATGCTAGTGTCTTAAAAACCTTGGGTAGGCTCAGTATGTACAGTAACCAAGGTGGTAGACGGGACTGTATTATAGAAAGGGCTGTATGGATAGGGT
This sequence comes from Pygoscelis adeliae, assembly GCF_000699105.1. NCBI lineage: Eukaryota > Metazoa > Chordata > Aves > Sphenisciformes > Spheniscidae > Pygoscelis > Pygoscelis adeliae. The sequence continues at coordinate 5,096,364 of NW_008824411.1, read as the reverse complement.
CATTGCTGCTTCTACAGCAAAAGCGCAGTGGAAGCAAAGTGACCAGTGACCTCTGAGAGACAGAATATAAGCAGAGAGTGAGGCAGGATGAGCAGTGAGAAGGGCTGGTGTGCGATGGGTGCTGCTGTGCGGTGGGTGCTGTTTCTCACAGATCAGAAGTGTGGGAGGTGGTGTGCTGGCAAACAGCCCTGCCAGTATCTGCTGCAGCTCTGCTTTCCCCAGCGGAGAAATCCCGGTCAGAGAGGGAGAAATATCCCCTGGACAACTATGGCCAGCATCCCTCATATCAATACTGCAGATTGCATCCATGTGTCCTGACTCTTTACCAGTCCATGGTCACTCATGACGGGGAGGAAGGTGACTGGTGCACAGCAAAGGCCTGAACGCACCTGTAATGCAAAAGCAGAAGGAGCAGTTGCTGATCCTCGGTACGTGCTGAGGCATCAGGGTGTGAGAGACAAGAAATGGAGCCACAACGTGGAATGGCTCTCGGCAGGCTTGCTCGGATACATACCTTGGCTCAGAAACCTCACAGCTTAGTTGTTGTAGTTAGCTGGAACTGTCACTGTTGAGATGCGTTATACACGACTGTTTCTGTAGCCCTCCCAGGGAGAAGAGAGAGCATGAGTAAGAATGGAAGAATTGATGTGTCTGAAGCCACTCAAATCCTGTGAGTTCAGACAGTAACCTTCTATTTGATCTGACAAGTTTCGTTGTTGCTTTGGTTGTTTGTTGAGGGGTTGTGTTTTGGTTTGTTTTGGTTTTCGGTTGGTTTTTTTTTTTTTGCTTATTCATTTACCTGAAGCCAGCCTTGGGCTTTCTAAGTTTGTTACAATGTCTTGTGGGGTTACTTCTTCCAGCCCATGGAGCTGTAAAGACTCCGCCAAATTTTTACCAGGTTGGGAAGGAGCATTTTTCTAGTGGTTAGGGAGGGGAGAAAAAGGGAAGGGAGGTAAACTTAAATATCGCTATTATTTTTCTAATACTCTGACATGTGGGCATATTACATCATGGTTACAAAAGTGACTAAGTGACTGAGGTTTAACACAAAAGAGAGGATGAGGTGAGTAAAGAGAGAGGAGGAGTTTTGATGCAAGGTGAGACAAGTTGCATGTGAATTTCTTGTTGATTTTAATTAAAAAAAGAAGAAAAGCTTGACAACCTGTTGCTGATTCATCTCTCAGGGTAACACAGAGTCTCAGATGTTCCGTTCCCTGCACATGACCGAAGCCCTGACACAGGAGATGTGGGACTGCAGGCTGTGGTGCAGGAGACTGCTGGCAGTGTCTGCAACGGTGTCTTCTGCCAGGCAGAAGTGCGAAGAGATGCTGAGTTCCCTGGCCTCCGCCTGTGGTGTGACCAGCAATGCTGCTTTGGGATCCTACCAGTAGGCTCTGGTCTGGCCAGTTACCCCTGCCAGGACATCGGCAGTCATGCGAACAGGCACAAAGGGTTTCTGTTGTGAAGATTCATGTTTTTTTGAAAATAAGCTGCTCTTTCCTCTGGGTAGCAAAGAGACAAAAAGCTCTAGGTGGAATAACAAACCCCAACGTGCTTTCCTCTGCCTCAGTTGTCTCATCATTCCTCAGCATGCTCTGTATGACTCACCCCTCCCTATGAAGAATCAACTTCTCTCCCCCACTTACAAACCATCACAGAGATTTTACATTTCTTTTCCCCATGCTCCACAAGCAGTTTCCTTCAACAGTAGTTGAAAAAGTCTCCTTGCCCAGTTTCTTTTGTCGTTGGGGATTCCTCCAGTTCCCCTTTGTCAGGTCAGTCTTGGGGAGTGAAAGCCTGCTGGTCAGCTAATTCCCTGGGACGTTCAGCTTGGAAACCTGTGCTGGCCAGGGGAGTAGCTGGTCTTTTGAGCCATCTGAAGGACTATCAAATCTGGACTGCATGCTCTCCTGAGCCGGGCGCTGGGGATATGCATTTCTCCTGGCGTTGCTAGTGGGGTTTATGTCAACACAGAGGCAAAAGATTTCAGAAAAGGGCGTCGGAGATGGAGATTCTCTCTCCTAATTCGAACAGTCTACAAGCTAGCTGTTCATGCTGGAGGTGTGATGAACATGAAATTCCCTAAGCAGGGTGCAATCTGTTTACGGCTGGTGCAATTCTCAGCTATCATGGGGTCAACCAAAAAACTGGTACAAACTGCCCAGACTCAGCACAAGCTCCGAAGGACATGCTGAGAGTGCCTTGATACCATTCTCTTTATCTGTGCTCCCTGCTAAGGTTTCTGCATGGCAAATAGGTATCCAAGATTTGGCTTTTATTAAAGTCCTGAGAGAGAAATCCAAACCACGGAAGATCAGAAATGCTCTAGCAACAAAAGAGGATGTAATTTGCTCTAATTCCCTGTTTGGTTTCAACAGGGAAGGACTGGGAGAAATTCAGCATATTCAGCCGCACTTGGTTTGAGCGAGGGCGGGTTGGCTGGCTAGTTTTTAAATAAGCAGCAGAAGTGTGCTGTTGCAGCCTTTGCAATGTTCCTTGCTGCTGTGCTCTGAAATTGGTATTGTGTGTCCTAGCCATCAAGCGGCCCTGCCAGGCTGCGTGCGGCTGTGCGTGTGCACTGCTTTGCCACTGAGAGCTGATTTAAGGCTTGGACATGGCAGGGAGTTATTGTGGCTTAGCCAACTACTGTCTGTTAGCAGAGCTGTGGCCATAGCAAACATGATATTGTCAGAGCCTTTGAAGTTTGGGGGTGGAAGGGCGTTTCTGCCTCCTGCTTGCAGCTGCACTTGCTTGTTTATCTGAGCTGCCAAGGACTCAAGTCAGGAGCTTGGCGAGGGCTCCTCTGCCGCCCTTGGTTGGTGTGTGAGTTTTCAGTGAGGGTAGGGAATGACCGTTTTGAAGGTTTGCTCGAAACTCCCCACTCGCATCCTGTGGAGACCCTGCTTGCTGGGCTGGAGGATGTGACTCAGGCAAGGCCATTGAAGGAGAGAAGAGGACGGTAATTTCTTGATCCAGCTCGAATTACCCTTAGGTACTGTCTCCCTGCCCTTGAAGTGTTTATTTTGTCATCATATGCATTTTATTCTGCACAGGGGGGAGTTCAGTGGCAAGACGTGGTGTGATCCATCTATCAGTCTATGCATCCACTGTATCTAGTGCCCTCCCAGTCACAGAATAAAGACGTCTCAGACCTGGCAGGATTGTCTATGCAGTACTACAAGAGAAGTACCAGTGCTGTGCACTGGGCCTTGAGATGTGCGACTTTCATTTTGATGGTAATGTAACTTGCTGGTCTGAGTGGTCCTTGCTCCCAGAATGCACACAGGACGGAAAAGATAGAGACGGCCTAGGATAAAAGCCTCGGGGAGCCTATCCTCAGTGCAATGACGGCTAGTGGCATCAAGTCTGCTTAGGAGGCCAAGGAAAACCATGCCACAGAACTCCACTTCCTTTTGTGCTAGGAAATGTCATTAGAAAGGCTTCTAGGTGTGGGTTATAGCAGAAAGGCATCCTGTGGGTCTTGTAATTTCTGTGGGTTTTGTAGTTTCTACTTTGTTAGCTCATCGGACAGGCTGAGGAGAGAAACAGAAAGCATGAGAGAACCTGAAAGTGGGCTTGGGACCTTGCACGGAGGGGTAGGGGCAAGCCTGTCCTGGCAGGGAACAGAGTACCAACACCACCTGTCCCTGCTGGCACCAGGCTCTTTGCCGAGGGCTGGTTGTGGCCACAGGTGGCACCGGGCGCTTGGAGCTTCTGCCTCCATGCGCTGATTCCTCTCTCCTGCGGGACCCTGGCCTGAAAGGTCTAACCACCGTTTCAGCCAGAATTGTTCTCCCCACCACCATCCTTTGTCTTCAGGCAGACAAATTCACAAGTAAACAAAAATCCAGCCCTGTTGCTTGAAGGGAGCTGGAAGATACACTGAGGGGACGAAGTAAGAGAACATGGGGACATGGCAGCAGACTTCAAGGCTGCCGTGCTCAAGATTGGTGTTTGGGACTATTGGGGCTGAATGCAGACCACACCAAAAGCTGTAAAACCATTGAATTCTTTGAAAAAAGAATCCTAAAATTGGTATTTGGTAGCAGCGCTTTCGTTTCTCTGTGTTTCAGCTCATTGCCTGTAAACCATGCTTAGCACCTAACTTTGTAGAACACTGTGAAGAAAAGCTTGCCAATTTCTCCACAGTGCTCATACTGGGGTTATGACCAGCATCAAAAGTGCGTAAGGAAATGGTGACAGTGGTGAGTCTTCCCCCTCCACCAGCCCACAGCCAGGTTGAATCAGCACACTGAGCCCTCTGGAGAGAGAGAATAACGTTATATGAACGAGGAACACGGCTTGGAGAAAAGAAACCAATGTTTATTGTCTTAAATCATTGACTCTCCAGGAACCTCACTTAGACAGCAAGTGTTGCTTCTTTGTACAGCCTTCTCGGGAAGTTTGGCCTTTTACTTGTGACCAAATTGCTCTCCTTTGTTTTCTTGCAACAGTTTTCTAGTGATTTGTACCCTTTGCAAGTCTGGTACCACTGCTGAACATTTTGCTTTTGCTCTTAGGGTGTGAAAACCTCTTGCAGAACCATTGAACTGCCTGTTTGCAATATGCTTCACATAATTGGTTTGGGAATTCAGTTTTTCTTTAACCGCTTTTACTCCTCTCATTCTTTACTTCTAATTTCCTCTGTGAAAAAAAGAAAAGAGAAAAAAAAAAGCTGCCCCCCCTAGCCCTACTTTTTAAAAGTGCTATTTCCTGTGGTCTTGAAGAGCACACTGAACACAGAAATGTGAACCTGAAGTAACTTTGTGCTCTCTTGCTGAGCGTAAAAGGGAGCAGGTAGGTGGTGAAGCCCCATGCCAACTTCCAGTAACCCCCCAGCCTTGGTGGAGCTGCCAAGTCAGCAGGGCAGCATGTCTGTTGGGCATCCCTCCTTCCCCATGCCACTGCGTGGGGTCATGGTCTCCAAAGACCCTGTCAGCAGTGAGTCCACTGGAGATGCAGATGGAAACACTGCTTTTTTTCCCCTCTCAGTGTCTTTGTGGGCTGAACAGAGCCCAGTGGATTACCTCCCTGGGGGTAGCAGGGCTGAGCCATGTTCAAAGTACTCAGACTCACACCTGGAATATGCAATAGAAGTGACACATTTTAAACTCGGTAGATGAATGCTCCACACACCTCCAAATGCTTCAAATTCAAATAATACTTGGTACTTGTGGTGGTGGGTTGACTTTGGCCAGCTGCCTAATGGCCACCCGGCTGCTCTCTTGTTCACCCTGCTCAACAGAATGGGGGAGAAAATAAGATGGAAAGGCTCACGGTTGAGATAAAGACAGGGAGATCACTTACCAGTTACTGTCACGGGCAAACCAGACTTGATTTGGGGAAATTAGTTTCTTGCCAATTGAAAGAGATTTGGATAGTGAGAAACAAAACAACACTTTCCCCGCCTCTCCTTTTTCCCTGGGCTCAGCTTCATGTCTTCATTCCCAACTCCTCTACCTCTCCCTGCCCAAAGCGGTACAGGGGGATGGGGAATGGGGGGCTGTGGTCAGTCCGTAACAGCTCCCTCCTCACGCTTTTCCCCTGCCACGGTGTGGGTGCTTCCACAGGCTGCAGTCCTTCAGGATAACCCTGCTCCTGCGTGGTCTCCCTGGGGCTGCGGGGGATCCCTGCTCCAGCACCTGGAGCACCTCCCCCCCTTTCCTCCTCCTCTGTCCTCGGTGTCGCAGGGCTGTTTCTCACACTTTTTTCCCCTCACTCCTCACCGCCAGGCAGCATTTTTCCCTTTCTTAACATGTTTTCACAGAGGTGCCACCAGCTTCAGCAGCTGTGGGTCTGTTACTGAGGCGGCCAGAACCGTCTGTGTCCGGTGCGGGGCAGCCTCAACCTCTCTTCACAGACACCTGCTGCCAGTGTCTGGGCATAGCTGCCCGATGCCCTGCTTCGGGTAATACTGGAAAGGCTTGGGAAGCAGTGGCACGGCTCTGGAAAGGTGTTAATAAGAACAAAGGTGTGTCTGTGCAGCCACATAACGTACTCGAGCTCTGGGACCTTCTCTGGGGCTGTGCCTTTGAGCACGACGGAGCAAGCCCTGTATCGGTTGTGGGAGGGCGGGCAGCACATAGAAGGATCTGGAAACGGCTGCGGAGGGGAAGAGACATGGTTGCGCAGGTACAGCAAAAGACTTGTCAGAAGATGGCTGTGGCTGGGACATTCGAAATGACCGGCTGCAGTCTGTGTGGGAAGATAGAGAATTATTAATTAATAAGTACTATCTATGTCTATAGACAGATATTTTTTTCCTCCCTTAAATGGAGCAAACCCAAACATAATACAAACTGCAGCCAGCCACGGAGCAGATAAAACTATCAACAATTTAGGCAAGGCATTTGAAGTGTTTTGGGTTTACATTTGGAAGGAAATGTAATAGAATCATATAACCATGATGTAATACTTTTATTTCCTATGGTAGCTAGTTCACTAATATCAAGTGTAAAACCAGAAGGCCTGGAGGACTTGCACAGAGAACTTCTGTTAATTTTGTGTTTCTGACTGGAGCTACCTGAGCTGCTGGAGTTAGGTTGAACCAAGTCTTTGCATGCATGTTGAGGGCAGGCCAGTAGTCTGATGTCTGTTAAAAATGAAATTGCCGGTGTGAACGCAGAGCTAGCAGCTGGAAAGGAAAGCCTGAACAGAAACTAAGAAATGCCTCTTTTTAGTAAGAGACAACTCAGACCAAGGAGGGAGAAGAAAACAGAAGTAAAAAAAGTTTCCCCACGGTGCTCCCCAGGGCGGCTTGGTCCTCACAGCCGGGACCTTGCCTTCAGCCACCAACACACCCCTGCTACCCCAGCAAGGTCTCTGTTACCCCCAAGTCTTGCCCTTGTGCCACAGGCTGACACCCAGCTCCCCCTGGGACTCCTTTCCCTGCCTTCCCCACAAAGTCTTGGGGCCCTTTCCGCAGGCAGGCTCAGTATCTCCCTGTGGATGGGACAGGTTCCCACCTGACCTCCTCTTAAAAGCAGGTAAGAAATAGTGAACACACAAAGTACCTTACATGAAGCTTTATGAGGAATTTAAGGAGTTGGTCTGTAGAAGTCTAGTCTAACAGCAGAGAGCAGCCAGTAAGCAGTAGATGAGGTCCATCCCTCCCAAGGACAAAGGGGCTTCAGACCTGCTGCCTACCAGACAAGTGTGGGGCAGAGCCATCAAACATGGGGTAGTGAGCAAATAACTCAGGTGTCTTACTCTCCATGCCACAGACTGGTGTCAAGCACCTGTGGCAGAGAGCCATGATGCCTGCCTGCTGCATGCCCCACGTGCCAGAGGCACTTGCTCGGTGTGGCACCCAAAACGGCTGCAGCAGCTGTCTGAGGTGCGGAGTGGGAAGATGGCTGTAGCCAAGTGGGATGCTGCCTTATGGACCCCTGCTAGAAAGTGCATTTCCCAGCTATTGCACAGGGTCTTGTTGCCCCTTTCTCTGGCTTGATATCCTGGGAATGCCCTGTCACACATCCTGAGACCAAGCTCTTTCACATCAGGGACATGCAGGAGTTTGAGACTGCGGGTATAAAAGCATGAGGGGACAGTTCACTTGTGTTTTATTTACTGCTGGGCCTTCTTCATCACAGCCAGCTTCCCCTTTGAAATTAGAAAACTTTGGAGTTGGGAGTAGTTACTCCTTTTTCACCCAGAGCAACACATGTTTGGTCCCCAGGCAGTATTTTCCCACGCAGCCTTTGCTGGCGGCTGAAATCTGTAGCTGTGGTTTGCACTCTGCGTTGCATTGTTCTTTGCTCTTTATTTCTGGTTGCATTTTTTTGATGCCTTTCCAGGTGATATATGATTCTTATTGTTACCTGGTTTGATGATTTATATGTTTCTTGTCAGCATTTAGTGTACTTTGATGTATGGTGGCATCATGGGGTGTGTGCGTGCACATCTACAAGTGTTACCAAGGTCCTCTCAGCAATCTGTGATGACTCATATTTTTCACGTTATCCTTTTTTTTTGTTCATGCAAAGCATGAACTCAAGTCTAGGATGTACTCTATTTTAAAGTTCCCTCCACGGGAGATACTCGCTTTATATTAAGATGTTGGAATAAGTAGCTGGCAATGCTAAGGATGAAGGGAGCGTGAGCTTGACTGGAGATGGCAGTGCCTGTGGTAGGCAAAAAATAGCTTAAATTGTGAACATTGGCAGGTGGCAGCCAATTGTGCATGTATGCATGTGGGTGATGTCTGAAATGGAACTATTTTCCATCTACCACAGTGCCTAAAGCTGATACAACATCTCTAAAGGCAGCTTCTCTTCGTGCAGCTTGTATGGCATATGGCTCTGTGCCCAGGCAGGGGAGGGTACATGGCTGGTGGTAGAGGGGGAGAAAACGATGGGGTGAGGAGCCGTCGTTTTCTCTGAAAGGCTGGGGCAATGGCTGGTGAAGGAGAAGGGTGCAGGACAGGCTGCAAGCAGCAGCATGGAACAGCTTCTTGTGCTGGGGGAGTCTCCTGCCAGCGCATTCCAGGCCCCCTTGCACTGGGACAGGAGGCATGTGCGAAGAGTTACAAATGCCCCAAAAGAAGCACTGCTGATGAAGAAAATACAAGGCAGAGTAGCTAGTATTGCGTGGGCTGTTTATCCCACCCGGAGGTGGCTACATTCCAGTGTCGGAGGGAGGGAAGAGCTCGTCTGTAAAAATACTTCAGATACCTTGTAAGCAAGGTTATAGCATCTTTCTCTTTTGCCACAGAGCTTTGCTTTGCTGGCATGAGGTGGGACCTGGAAGCTGAGGAACATGAACACCGCAGTGGCTGTGTTCGCAAGATTTTGGGACCTGGCAGAGAAGTGACTTGGGTGAGTAGCCAGCAGATGTGTTTGGGAGGGAGGTTAGGACACATGGGTCCTGCGGCAAGTGCTGGGGAGTGGGAAATGCCCTGAACTCCTTGCCTGGAGGTGGTAACTGGGTAAGGACAGGTATGGGGGCTGACAACACAGAAGGGAGGAACTATATTGGGCCCCCTCAAACTCTGCTTGGATGAGCAGGGAATGCATCCTTTCACTTCATAAGGAAATTAGATTCACAGATATAATCTCCTTTGTCTCAGAGCCTAGTATCTTGGGGACACTGGTCTGAACTGACTCTTGGTGTGCAGTTTCTGAGTGAGGGCTTGGTTACAGGGACATTTTCAGCTGAACAGGAGCAGAGAAGAGGAAAGGTGTGGCCACACTAACCCTGCAGTAAAGGAGGAAGCTGAAAAAAGGGGCAGGGGTCAGAGGCTTGGGGGGAGGATCAGGATTTGGATGGACATTGGCAGAGGTCTCCATGCTGAATGAAGCCACAGGTCTTCCAACCACATGAAAAACTTCTTTGGTGGCACAAAGAAAGCTGAACAACAGATCCCAGCTGTAGGTAGGCCAGCTCCAGGCTCCAGCCCTGTGGCACATGCACCACTAACACTCAACTAAGCCAGTGTCCCTGTGTCCTGCCTGTGTTCCTTGGCTCTGCCACGCTGTGCTGTCAGGACTTGTGATCTGCGATGTTAGCACCCTCACCTGCCAGGGCAGTGTGGCGTTGTGAGAGAGTGGTGTGATACTTCTAAAACAGCCTGGAGACAGCAAGGCCCACAGGTGATTCATAAATACTTGTGTTCTGCAAATGACTCTTCTGCTGGGATGGGTGAATCACATCTGGTGGTGGTGAGGGCTTGGGGGGAGATAAGGCCCTTCTTTCCACGAAGGGTGGTGGAGTCTTCCCTGGCTCGGGTGCTCTGGCAGCATGGCTTGTGCTGAGCTGAGGACCTTTTGGAAACTCCTTCTCCACTGTCGAGCAAGGTACCCGCCCGATCCTGCAGCGGTGCCCATTCACTGTGACCTGGTGAATGCTTGGGATGGCGCTGAGGGTGTGCAGCGGTGCCACCTGGCACCCACGGCCAGGGCTCCCCCCATGCTGCTGCAGGCCGGCGTATTGCCTGCTCTGGAGGGGTCCCGTGTCTCCTGCAGGGCCACGGTGACTGCCCACGCTGCCCTCCTAGCTGGGTGGGAGGTGATGCGCAAATGTTTCTATGGTGCTCTGTGGTCGCGGGGACAGGAAGCACTCATGATCTAAGCTGTGAGACCTTCTTTCCTGAGATCGCTGGTTTTAGCCTTGGGTGGGTTGTGGGTCCCCGGGGGCCTGAGCAGGGATAGCACTAGTGTCTGGCTAGCTTGCTATGGGTTTATCTTAATCCCAGTAGCGAGGCTTGTCCTGCAGCTGGGAGACAGATGATGAGTTGTGGCTACAGGATGAGGCCTTTGTATGAGTGTGCGTTTTCTGCAAAACTTGCAGCCTCCCTTGGAGAGCCCTGAGCTCAGGAGGACACCCCCTAGGAAGAGATTCTGGCTGCACATGGCCAGGGACTCTGGGACTGGGAAGTACAGAATGGGCTGGCACATGCCAGCACCCTGCCCCACTTACTAGCCCTCCCTGGCGAAGGAGGCTGGACAGGGGGTCTCCAGAGAGCCCTTCCCACCTTATGCTATGGCTCGATGCCAGGTCCTGGCTCAACCCCAAGCCAGAATTGTCCTTCCTCTGTGCAGTGTCTCTGCACTCAGGGTGATACTCTTACACAGGGAAACTCTCCTCCAGCAGCCAGGGAGGAGGAGAGGATGTGCAGGAGGGGCTGAACGGCTCCTCCCCATTCCAGACACCTTTGGGGTGACGGGCTTGTTCCACCCGTAGGTGCTCATGGCAGGCTGTCCCCCATGACGCGTCTCTGCCACCTGGAAGGGAGCGTAAGAGTAGCAATCTTGATAAACAGCTCAGGGCTTATTAGAACAGCAGATACAAACAGAAAATATTTCCTCTTTATTTCGTGTAAACACAGCTACAGGAAATCGAGCTACCTTGGGCAGGAAGCAGAGGTTACTGAGGACAGGGACAGGACAGCCAGCAGGGTTTTGCATGCTTCTGGCGGTAGTCTTGATCCGCTGCTGCTCCAAAGAATTGTCACCATCTGAATTTTCTGATGGGGTTTCAGGAGCCTCAAAGGGCTTTGGTGAGGGGGAGCAGGGATGTCAGGCCCATAGTCTGCTTTGCTGTGCATCCTGCACCTCCTGGCCATGGCTGGATGAGTGCTCTCAGGAAACGCTCCTCAGGGAAGAAGCTGAAGTGAGGACAGCTTATGAACTGCTGTGATGAAATATATGGAGGCCTTGAAGACTGGGGCAGGGAGGCTTAAAGAGCACAACTTAAATGGCCACCCTGCTTTACACATGCAAATTTGCAGACTTGTTAATATGTGACTTCTGGATGCAGATACCAAATGTGACCATGTCAAAGTGGGTTTTGGCAAAACCATACCTGGACTGCTTTGAGAATGTTAAATGGGAAGCTGAGTTCAGAGTAATCTTAAAAGCAAAATCCTTAGGAGACTCAAAAGTAGATTAAGATCCAAATAAGCATCTGACTGTGTCCAAAGAAGTTAGAGATGGCTATTGCCAGTATTGTGTTATTAAGACTATTCACCAGCTAGACACAATAATGTTACTTCCAGCTGTAGCCCTGCAGAGCTTTATCAAACAAGGTAGCATTAAACTTCTTTGTGACTGGAGCTTTCCCAGTTCTTTTGAAGACTTGCCACATAGGTCTCTTGGGACCAGTATGGGCTGACTGTGATATGAAGTATATCAAATCGAAAGTTTTAGGTTGGCTCATCAGCAAAGTGCTCAATATTGATGTGAAAGCAAAGGGCCCGAGTGCACAGAAGAGGCATCCTATGATAAATCTTCACTGGATATAGTTTGCAGCCTTCCATTGCTCTTCCTCTGCCTTTGGTAACCTGTTTAACTGAAATGTCCTTACCAAGAGATGGGTCACTGTTGTCTTCATTGCTAAGCATGCAAAAAAAGTCCTGAAAAAGTCAAGCATTTGTAACAAAACTGCCATAGGCTTGGAAAAGACTATATTATTTGGGTAAGCAGGACCTGCTGTGAGAAGTGGAAAGAAGTGAGAAGAGAAATCAACTCTCTCAGTAATAAGATGATGTTCAGTGATTTCTGACCTGGCTTAGGGACTCATATCTAAGAGTCTGAAAGAGTTGTGTGAGAAAATGTGTGCTAACTTTGAATCCTTGGAAGAGAGGGAAATTCCAGAAACTAGGAACGTACCAGTGACATGTGACATTAGGTGTAACAGCGGCCAAAGAGCTAACATCACACCTGAGAGAATACTGGAAATCTTATCAGGGTCCAATCCCAGCTCAGTCAACAGGGAAGAGCTGAAGCTGTCTCCATAGTTTGAATGGCTCACGGGTGTCATCTGGAACTGCTTTATTGTCTGCAGGCTTGGCTTGCAGGTGCTTTTAATTTCAACCTGGGTCTGCAGTCCTTAAGGGTTCTGGCCTATTTCTAAAGGGACAGCAAAAAGATATCTAAAAGCAGTTTAAATTCCTTAGAAGGTCCACCAGACCATTGATGTGATCGATCAGATTCCCCCTGTGAAAATGTGGGAAGGGGCAAGTAACAGCAGAACAGAGAATGGGGGAGCCCTGGGAGGTGACCTACACCGGGGTGCGCAACTGCCACCGAATCATTTGTTACTGCAGACCCCAGCTCAAGGGTTTGTATCAACCCTCTGGTATGATACAAAACCAGAGTGACCCTGGAGAGCCTCTAGGATTGTCCTGGGCAAGCAACTCCTGCTACCTGTGGCAGGTAGCAGAAAAGTCTTTGAGCTGGAACAGACAGAGGAGCAGAGACCAAAGGCAGCGGTGGGTGACTTTCATTCCACCTACCTCTTAGCCATCTTCTGCAGCATCTACCTTGTAGTGAGACTGCAACTTAAACCATAGTGTTTAAGGAATTGCTGAGAAGAAATTCAGTCTGGCTCATAACTATTGTTCTTGGGGAAAAATACAGAGAGCTTTTTCCCTTTCTGGAGAAAGGCCTGAGAGCCACTGGTGGAAAAACAGCCTAATCTGAGGGAAAAATAAAACACCTGGTTTGCACAGGGAGGGTTGATTAACCTGAGGAATTCTGATTTGAGGCATCCTCACACCTGTGTGGAGAACAAGGTTCAGCCAAAGGTTAATTGCCCTAATTAGGCCAATTACTTAAAGCAGGGTAAAGGTGAGCGGGGCCAGTTTAGTTGTGCTGTGCTGGCTGGGAGGTAGGGTTGTGTGATCTTCTTCTACCTTTATGCTTCAAACTCTGCAGCTTAATGTTCCTGTCTAGGCCTAGGGTATTACCACTGACTTGGGTTTTATTGTGCGTGTTTGAAAGTGGCCTGGCTTTGTGCTAATTAATCTCTGGTAGCTGAGAGAGTGCTTCAAAAAGGGGAGCTTGTATTCTTAATAAACAACCAAGTATCTGTTACTGGGTAGTGCTAGAGAGTGGACAGAGGCTGGGGGGCCTTCAGGCTGACCCAGGAGCTGGTGCAGTGCTGTGTGGTTATTGCATCCTCTGTGTAAATGCTCAGAACCATGTCTCTGGTGGTTTGTTGGGACAGCTGGTGATACAGAGGCTGGACGAACTCCAAAGGCAGCAAAATCCTATTCAACAAGGATTGTTCTGGTTCCATCCTATGTCACTGATACTTGGACTGCAAGGGGATTTGTGCATCTTGGCACTTAAAATCTCAAGTCTTGTCTACATTGCCTAGCTGCAAAAGTGGTGAAAGCTGTGCCTCCGTGACCTTGGCTAACGTGCAGCTCCGTATCACCCTATTTGCAGGTCTCCTCACAGTTCCCCTCAGGAGTGGGTGCCTCTGAAGCCTTTGGGACTGCAGTCACAAAAATATTCTTCTGTGATCATAAACCAAAATGTGAACCTTAAATCCTGTATGTGTTTTTCACACAGGAAAATGCAGTCAAAGGAGAGAGAGTGAGACTCGGCTAACCAGCAATCGCATAGGGATCGAAAAATGTTTACAAGAAAGGAAACCACCTGTGAAATCAGTCTTGATGATTTTACCTGACCAGATCTGTGCTCCCTTCCTGCACCTCTGAGCACTGGCTCTCCCTCAGGTTGCTGCCTGACATGTAAGGGCCGAAGTGACTAAATAGGCGTGTGTGAGGCTGCCCTCCAACATAGGCACCTCAGCTGGAGTGTTCCCAGCTCTCCTGCCATAAGCCCACTGGTGCAGACTGGGATACACTGGACTGGAGTAGGGCAACTGTAGGCACTGGATGGAGCTGGCTGTGGACACTGCTCTGTGAGGTAAGGGGGGAGAAGGACTCCGCAGCCTTATGGTGTGGAGGGGGTCCTGCTCCAAGGCTGGTTGGGTGCCTTGCCTCTTGTGGGTCTGAGTCTAGGAGCAGTGTTGGGAGACATCTCGAGGCAGTTCATCTTGAACTCTCTCAAGCACTGTTTGATCAGAAGCAACGTAGTACAAATGCTTCCCCTCTGAAAGCTGATCTGGTGAGATAAGGTACTATCAGTAGGCATTTCCATTAGACATAAAAGAAAATAACCCCTTTTCCACCACCAACACACTGGTTCCATGCCCTGGTGGAGGGAGAGCAGCTCTACCCACTCGGCCCTCCTGCCTCCTCTGAAGACCAGTGCTGACCCAGGGTCTAGCAGCAAAGGGGTTATTCCTTCTAACCCAGGACTTCTCTGTACTCTGGTAGCCTGCACAGAAAATGGAGCAGCAGCAGGCTTCAGAAGAAATGGGTGTACACTGGTGCTCTAGAATTAGCTGGCAGCAGCCCCTGTATAAAGGAGTCTTTTAACTCACTCTGTGCCTTGTCTTCTTGTTCTGTTGTGCCTCAGCTGGGTGTGCTTCTAGCCTCCTCCTCTCTGCAGTGGGGCTGGAAAATGGCAAAGAAACTGTGTGTATGTATTGATTAGCTGCATTGGGGGACTGAAATGCAAAACCCTCTCCGTTACTTATTTTCATTTTGTTTGTAACTATCAGGTACTCCCCCCTGGTTTGTTTGAATGTCGGAGGCTGGGCATCTTCCTGCCAGGGACCTCAAAGCTGTGCCCAGAGTGAGGCCCTCCTGCTGTAGTGCTTATGTAAAATGTACTTGTCCAGGGTTGTTGAGTGAGGCTGGAAGGTGGGAGTCCTCCTTCAGCACGTCCCTGGGAAGGTTTTTGAAAGCTTTTGAGTGAGGAAGGTTCATTCCTTGCAGTGTTCTCTCCATCCTGTAATGCCTCAAGTTCTCATCCATGCTGAAGCAATCTATGCCACTTCTGAGATGTGGCAACCAGAGAGTTTTGTCTCAGAGTTGTTATTTTTCGTGTATAAAATGATCTTTTAAATATGTGGGAGAAATACCATTTCTCTTTTCAAAGCCCTTTTGTCCTGCTCTAAACTACCTGCTTAGGCAAAAGCATTGCAAATGCCCAGGCTTACTCATTTGGCCTTTTGCCAAAGGACACATGTTTGTCACCAGGTCTGGGACAACATGATGTTTCTTATTTCCCAGCTAACAGAAGACTGTTCATTTAAATATTTGTTTGAAAACCACGATGGTGGCTTAATTTCCCGTGCTGGCCGGTAAAGGGAGTTTGTTTTTCAAATCCTTTGCAAAATTATCCCCAGAGATACAAGATCTTTGTGCTAGCTGGAACTCTGTTGTTACGACAAGAATATTCGTGTGATGCTTTTTCCTCTGAGGTTTTACACCATGTTTCCGATTTTAGTGTGTTTATTTGTAGAATGGTAATTCTGTGAGCATTGCTCCTGGTGAAAATGCTGCCACTCAGCCTGGGCAGCAGGTATGCAGAGGAGTGGTGAGGGTGGCCGGTGCAATGGGGCATAGCCCTTGTTAGGTCTCGCATGCCTTGGTCTTTATTGCCATCCATAAGGTTTTGTGCTGGGTGGAGTGAGAGCTGCATTGATACCTTGGGTAGTGTAGAGGTTCGTGCTTACCAATCGCAGGTACTGAGCTGTCCTGGGAAGGTTTTTTTGCTCTTCCCAAATGGTTAGTCTCCAGCAGCCACAGAGTGAGTGAGGAGGGGCTGATGAGGAGGCCATTGTGTGTGGAGGAGCAAGTGGGAGAGCTGTGACTGAAAGGAGATATGGCCCTTTTCTCTCCCCATGTGGGAACTGTATCTTAGGCCTGGGTGCAACCCAGCAGTGAGCAAAGCCGTGCCCTGGGAGGGCAAGGATGTGGAGAAGGGCTGTACCAGCAGATACGAGTCAGTTCCTGTGGCTGCGTCTTATCCTGCCCTCCGAAGGGGCACAGGTCAGGTGGGGCTGATCCCTCTGCCGTGGGTCCTGCTGACTAAGCGAGGGTTGAGCATCAAGAGTGCAAGGGAATGAATGTTGCCCTCCCAGCAAGAAGGCAGCTCATTTGGATGGTGTTGCTTGCATGCCCAGAGCTTGCTGTGCCTTCGCTGCCCAAGTGGTACCTGGCGTAAGAAACTTCCCCAATGCATCCTGCCCTGGGCTGAAGGCTGTAGAGAGGGAAAGTCTGGTGTAAGGTGAAGTCCCTGGAGGAACATATGGAGGGGGCTGCTGGGTGGTAGGCAGAGAGAAAGGGTGATAATTATATGTGGAGGCAGAGCAGAAATGCTGATAGCAAGGCAGCATGGCATGGAGCAGACCAAAGGGCCCCAAACTCTGGGACATCGGCACTGTGTTTATCAGCCCTGGCACAGGGGAGGGGAGAAGTGCAAACAGCTCTGCATGCTGATGTGATGAATGTTATACAGACTCAAATAAGTAGAAAAAATACTATTCTTCTGGTGATTCTACCTGCCCCCATAATCACTTGCATCTGCATTGTTTTTACCCTGCCCACGCATTTCGGCTGCTCCAATAGGCACATGAAGAAACTACCCTCCTACTGCCGAGTGACTCAGACTGTCACCCCTCCAGGAAACCAAGAGATAAGCTTGCTGCAGTTGATAACAGCAGCTCTTCCTTAGCTTCACAGGTGGTGGGACACCTCTCAAATGCTGCTTGCAGCAGCTCCGGGGCATCCCCACCTCCTCAAATTCAAATGTGCTCTGGAGATCAAAGAGCCTAGCTCAGCTGCAGCCTGGGACTGGGTCACCTTTGCACAGAGCAGGTGGGGACTCCTCCTGGGGGTGGCTTTTCTCTTTGCTGCTTTGTGCTAGGCTGCCCTTTAAGGCTGCCTACTTTTCTGCCCTGCTCTGTCCTGTACTCCAACCCTCTCCTCTGCGGCAGCCGTGCATAGTGCACTGTCACACGTGGGATGGAGTCACGGTGTTTCTGTGCAGAACAAGGCAAGGATGCCCTAGGGAGAGCCTGATGGGGGAAGTCCAGACCAGGGTGGGAGGAGCACAGCCTGCAGGAGCAATGGGAAGGCTGTCTCCCCAGTTCGGGATTATGTTTGCATTAAATCAGAACTTCAGAAAAACCAAGACAATTTGTGGGCGCAGAGTTTAGCGTACATGCTGCTGTCAGGGCAGTCCTGATACATTGTGACTCTCTTGCTTTTTCCCTGTGAGATTTCTGCTTTGTTCAGCAAAACAGTAGGTGTTCAGGATTTCTCTTGTCCCTCCTGGATACCTAGATGGTGACCCATGGCTGTCTGATTGTAACTGTCTGAATCCTTACTGGTGTGAACCTTCAGTCACTCCCATCTGCTCCCCCTACCATCCTGTGTAAGTGACTCTGAAATAAGGCTGAGTTTACTATCTTCAGGGTACGCTGGGTGTGGAGACAGGCTATCCTCATCTCAAAGTGAAGGGGTAGAAACACAAATAAATTAAGGCTGAAACTGCCTCCAAAGCATCTGTCGGGGTGGTGCGTATGTTACTTTTAAGCAAGATCTGTCAATATTCAGCATTCAGTCTGTTCAAAGACACCTAGCTCCATGCAAATTCAGCACCGCCTCTTCATCCCACCAGGGGATGGCTGCCAGAAGTCACAGCGGTGGTGGTGAGGGAGTGGGGGACAAGGTTGATGTCTGGAGCATACCCTGCAGGTCACAGCTTTCTCAGCTTGCAGTTTCCCTATGAGATGGGTATTAAGCTGTGGATTGGGGACCTTTCGAGTAGGCTGGGCCACATAGGGAAATACAAACTCTTTAAAGCTGCCAGGCTCCAGGACCATGCTCTGGTCCTCTGAGAAAATCCCTGCAGGACACAGATACCTGTAGGAGAGCAGAGGTGAGGGCCCTGTGCTAGATTGGTAGGCGATGCCTTCAGTCGTGCCACCCTGGGCTGCTGTGCTTGCTGAAGACTCCTTTAACAGGTACAACACCATGTTTCCTGTCACCCCCCAGTGCTTCTTATTTTGGATTTGGGAGGATTTGTGTTGGCAAGACACTACTTTGTGACATCTGCCTCTGTTGTCTTTTCTGGAGTGGAGAGATGCATAGACATTTTACTAGACTTGCATCATACAGATTGTGTACTCTCTTCTCTTGGCATAAGGATTGACCTCTCAAAAATGGCCAGAGCACTGGATTGATCTGGAAGTATTTGGTTTGTGGCATGGGCTCCCTAAATGATCTTAATTAATTGGCAGCTCTTTGGGGCATGCTGATTCATTATGTGTGTGTGCAGTGTCCAACACAGGGATGCACTGGTTTTATTTTGACAATGCAAATGAATCATGACACTGGTGCTGCTGTGTGGTGGCACTGGTGGAGTTTGAGCACAGACCGCTAGATGTCTGTATAAACCAGGGTTTGACAAGCAGTGGTCCCAGCTGTGGTTTATGAGTTTGGCTTATAAACAGCAGAGATGGAGCACAGATTCATAAAATGCAGTCTCATGCAGAGAGCACAAAAGGGTGCCAGCAAAGGAGGGGGTCAGAGGCAGATCCTGCAGCAGAGTGGGATGGTGCATGACCAGGAGGTGGCTTGCAGGAGCCTGAGGCCAGGTTAACGCTACCAACTCACAACACTGGTGGGACATGCTCTGCCATTGTAGTCAGAGCTCCCAGCAAAGAGTCCCCACAACCCCAGTGACATCTGTCCCTTGCCAAGAAAGCTTATGTTTAATGGCAAAAGAGAGGCTTTTGCTCTTTGCCTGCAGTGAATCCTTCCAGTTGCAGGTTTGACACTGCCTCCGTGGCACAGTTTGGTCTCTGCTGTGTGAGAGGTTGGTACAGTTGTGCTTCCACTGGGAAGAAGGTGCTTTCTCAGCTTGCAGTTTCCCTGTGAGATGGGCATTAAGCTGTGTATCAAGGACCTTTCAAGTATGCTGGGCCACAGAGAGAAATATAGTGTCTTTAAAGCTCCAGATTCAGATGACTCTTTCCACACCATCCTGGCAGCCATGTGTCTCTGAGCACAGTGACTGCTTTGAGCAAGGGCTTGCATGTCTCTTTGGAAAGAGAGGTCAAGGTGTGGTGAGAAGGAGCCCTATTCCCTCTTCCCTCACCGCTGGCAGAGCAACGTGTGTCTCTGCTCCCCAAATCCTCAGGTGTTGGTTGAACCTGTGTCCCACCCCAGAGAGCTGCATTTCCCTGCTAAAACAGCTTGCTTTGCTTTACCTCTGCAAGATAGGGTGCTGCCAAGTACCAGAGAGCAGCTGCCCATCTGCCTGCTGGGGAGATGGAGGAAGAGGCTCTCCCATGCTTGTCCTCGCGCACAATTCCCCTAAAACCACTAGAGGGCAGGGAAGACCTATGAAAGAGCAGGGTGGCCTCAAAGCCTGCCGGAAAGGGCTCAGCTCTCCCTGGGGCGAGATCCTGCGCCTCAGGAAGAATCCTGCTCTCTGCTTCCTGAAGGGGTCCTGGGGCAGGCTGGGCTGGGTAGTGTGGTAATGGAGGATTAGCACATCCCCCTTGTGCTCGCTGTGTGGAGAAGCGATAGGAAGTGGCAACGTGCAAAGGGACTGTGTCCCCTTACAGCAGGTCATGGGTTAGCCCAATGCAAGGGGCACTGGGAGGGAACTGGCCTGTGAACCACCCACAGCTGCATTGGACCTCTGGGAGCACAACAGGGCTAAGGGGAAGGTGCAGCTATGGGAAAACAGTTACTGCATAGAATCATAGAATAGTTTGGGTTGGAAGGGACCTTTAAAGGTCATCTAGTCCAACCCCCCTGCCGCAGGCAGGGACATCTTCAACTAGATCAGGTTGCTCAGAGCCCCCGTCCAACCGGACCTTGAATGTTATGCTCCCTGTACTGCATCACACCGGACATGTGCATGAAGTCCCTGAGTCGAGGGACTTCATCAGGATGTGGCTAGAGGCTCTCTCTGGCTGGGAGTGTGACCTGGTCAGAGCTGTGGGTGTTTCCGCAATTACCAGGAATGTGCATGGGCTCTCTGAAGACGCTCCTCACTGCACCAGCTAGCAGAGCCCAGGGTAAAGCAGCCAGAAGCAGAGTGGGCTGCAGCTGGCAGATGAGCCAGAGGAAGCTGTGGTACTGCACAGGGGCATTGGAGCCATAGCACAGGGTGTAAATGAGGGGCAAAGCTGTCTCCTGCCCTTACCTTTAAAAGAACATTTGTCTCTGGCTTTTCTTGAAGGAAGCTTGGGCTTTCAGGAAGATCCTGCCTACAGATGTCTGCCCAATTAGGGTATTGCTCAATGGTATTTATTCCAGGGCCAGCATTTGTAAAGTATGGAGCAAACTATGTGTCTCTTGGGGATCCTCTCTTTTTTTTTCTTTAACTCCAGTTAGCAAGGCAATCTATTGAAATTAGTTTGGACAGATAGTCTCCAAATGGATTGTTTAAATCACGGTATTGGATAAGCTCTGATGTACCCCTTGAGGAAACCTTCAGGGAAGACGCCACTGCTTGCTCCTGTGTGCTCTTCACTGTTGCACCTATTTTTTGAATCTAGCAGACACATTTGCCAGTTTGTGTGGGGAATGGGAAGGGGACTGTATTTCTTTCCTGGGAAAGAAAATATGAACACTTGCATTTCTGACACAGCTGGGAACAGAGCATGGAGCCCTGTGAAGGCAGGGCTAAGGCTCAGCTGGTTACCTTGCAGCTGGGCTGTGTCAAACTAGGAGTTTGCATACTGTGCTGACGGTGTGGATGCCTGTATCCGCTGGCAGCCTGGTCACATAAAGTTTTTATTATAACTTCAAAGCTCTATGGATCGATGTATTTGGGGCTGAGTAGTAGTCAGGCTTTTAAATCTCTAAGCCCTGGATTTTTTCCTAAGCCAAACAGATGTACTGTTAACAATGTTTGAGCTGTCTGGAAGTACAAGACCACATTCTGTATCCAAAACTAAGACCAAGAAAAATGGCACCTTCTGCTACATCCTCCTAACTGGCTAGAGGCCAGGAATAGGTTGCAGCTGGATGCAGAGCAAGTGTGTGAGATAAGAGCAGGAGATGAGAGGAGCTGCGTCTTGGAGGAGTGGAAGCCTCCAGCCAGCGCTTGATGCAGCCTTTGGAAAGGCATGAACTGAGGCTCACTCAGCTCTGAATCTCTGTGCAGGACACTGCTGGCAGAGTATCACAGAAGCACTCAGTCTGCAATACAGCTGCCTTCTCTGGGAGCTGCCAGTCCAAGGCCTCCTCAGAGCAGCAGAGATAGAAAACTGCTTCAGTTTCGTAGGTGCTCTGGGACAGGGTGCCCTCTTCCAGCACTGAAAGCAGTGGGTGCCCCAGTAGACTGCGTGATGGGCAGGCCAGGATTTGTTCCTTGCTGAGCAGAACTATCACGTAATGTTGCTCCCTGAGTTGTGCGTGTGGTCAGCCAGAGAAGTTCAGAAGCATCTGACCCTTTTCATAGAATCATAGAACCATTAAGGTTGGAAAGACCTCTAAGATCGAGTCCAACCATCAACCCAACACCACCATGCCCACTAAACCGTGTCCCTAAGCGCCTCATCTACATGTCTTCTAAATACCTCCAGGGATGGTGACTCAACCACTTCCCTGGGCAGACTGTTCCAATGTTTAACCACTCTTTCAGTAAAGAAATTTTTCCTCATGTCCAATCTAAATCTCCCCTGGTGCAACTTGAGGCCATTTCCTCTCATCCTATCGCTTGCTACTTGGGAGAAGAGACCGCCCCCCACCTCGCTACAACCTCCTTTCAGGTAGTTGTAGAGAGCGATGAGGTCTCCCCTCAGCCTCCTTTTCTCCAGGCTAAACAACCCCAGCTCCCTCAGCC
>NW_008824411.1:5062819-5073163 GCF_000699105.1 Pygoscelis adeliae | reverse complement strand
TACGCCCGTCCAAGCCATGAGCAGCCAGTTTCTCCAGGAGAATGCTGTGGGAGACGGTGTGAAAGGCCTTACTGAAGTCCAGGTAGACCACATCCACAGCCTTTCCCTCATCCACTAGGCGGGTCACCACTTTTGCCAAGTGCCCATCTGCCCTTCCTTTTGAGCTTTCTTCTTTGTAGAAACATCTGTGTTCAGCACCACATTAGCCTGTTTTGTTCCCCATGACTCAGCTTGAAGCTGAGTCATGGGGAACAAAACAGTCCCCACAAGCACTTCCAGCTTGTGAAGGAGACAAAGCCAGTAGGAGAAGACAGAACATGGAGAGGACATAGGGGGCAGCTAAGAGCACAGCAAAGAGCCAAGGAGCGGAAATAGGTCTGTTTTGTTCCCCATGACTCAGCTTGAAGCTGAGTCATGGGGAACAAAACAGTCCCCACAAGCACTTCCAGCTTGTGAAGGAGACAAAGCCAGTAGGAGAAGACAGAACATGGAGAGGACATAGGGGGCAGCTAAGAGCACAGCAAAGAGCCAAGGAGCGGAAATAGGTATGCAGTGCCTTGCCAGAGATGTATTTTCTTATTCCCAACTGAGGAGATTTTTTCAGTAACTACTGAATGAGCAAGCTGCTGCTGTGGTAATCAGGGATACATTTGACAGCAACAGTATCTGTGGTTGCAATCATTGACTGGTGTTTGCAGTTATTGCTGGCAGCTATGACTTCTACTTGGTTTCTGATTCATGACTGATTTCCTGTCTGGATTGGGGTCCCATCTCAACACACACCCTATTTTGTGACATTTGTTCTAATCTTTTGGCTGCTGCCTCCATAGCAGAGTGCTGTGCAGTTGCCTCTGGCCTGTTTCTCCCCAACAAGCAAATTCTTGGCAGCATGCATGTCGCAGCCAGGTGGGATTTGTTGTTCCTACGGCCTGGCCTCATAACTGCCACAGCAACAGTCTTGTTGGAGATGTTGGGAGAGGACTTAAGGAGATCACCCAGACTCCCAATGACTTGCTGTAAGCCCAGTCTTGTTCTGACATAATGCAAGTGAGGTGACCTCCATGTGGAGATGATGACGACAAGGGAAAATACTTCTTGGAGGGTTAAGGTGAGATCAAGAGCTGGAGGTGGGAGAATTTGCACCCACCAGCTGACCTTGTGAGGCCTTCCCAACTATGTTAACAGAAGTTGTATGACTGGCCCCTAAGCTTGGGTAACACCCAGCCCTAACAAGGCTTGTTTCACGCCACTGTGAAATTATAGGGTTGGAACCAGCCATGGCTGTGAAAACCTTCACAATGTTACTTAAGTAAGATGAGTCAAACCCTCCAACACCCAGTGTCCTGCACTAAGTGGATCTGACATTTCTGAAACATGATGCTGAGCAAGTCTAGATGTGCTCCTATCTGAAGGCTTATTTGGCTGACGGCTTTCTGTTGACAAGCTTGGAAACTTTCTCATCTCAGAAAAGCCTTGCTCTAAGGGAGAACCAGCTGAAATTCCCTGTGAGCCAAACATTGTAGCCATTTCTTTGCCAGTCTGATGGATTCACTCTTTTGCTGTTCAGACAGTTCTTTCAGTGCTTAAAAATGCTTTGATTCCTCTGAGCATCCTTTTTTCAAGTAAGCTCAGAGCTGTAGCTTCTCCCACCATATGAGCTGGTTGACTGGCTCTGATGTGGTTTGTGGTTACATGTAACATTGCTCATGTGGCCCTGCTGTGCTTTTGATTTTCTGAATCACCAGTGGGTGCACTTTCACAAGCAAGTGTGAGCCTTGCTCAGGAGATGTGTGTAAATACCATGGAGAGGCACTGAGAGGGTCAGTTTCTTCCAACCTGCCCTGCAGGGTCCCTACTGTGCCTACTGGAGGTGTGGGTGTGCAGTCTCCAAGTGCTGCTGCAGCAGGCACTGGTGGAGCCCAGTACTACTATGCAGCCCCATGAGACACCCCACCAGGCACAGGCCTTGCACTGAGCCGCTGTGGGCTCCAGCCATCCACCAGTATGGGATGAAGTTCCCCAGGGTTAGATGGTGTTGTGGAAAAGAGTGATTTAGATTGCTTAAAGAATCACCGTCAAAGGTATTAGCAAAAGTGGTTTTAATATGATGTTGTAAAAGTGGGACTTAAAGTTCGATGACAAAGTTCACTCCATTAATTACTGCATGGAAGAAACCTACAAGGGAAAATTGAGTTACACTCGAGTTAGAATGATTCACAGGGAGACAGGAGACACAAAGGATAAGGAGGACCCTCCCGTTGAGTCACGAGGTTCAGAGTGGATCCCCTTGCTTTCTAAACTCCTTCTCAGAGAGGAATCTATGGTTGGTCAATGGTTTATGTCTAAGGGATTATATATGCAATGTTTCATTAGCATCAATTCAGCATGCAAAGTTGCCAAGACAAAATCAAGGTTACCATACTACAAGGTTATGCATGATATCAGTCTCTTACCAAAGATCTGTTGTTGGTAAAATGTCTCTCTGCCTCGAGGAGCAACCTTGAGAGGATCTCCCCCAGCTCAAGGGGAGATCACTGCCATGCAGCCACGCTGCCTAGCAGGGAGAGCTCAAAGGCGGCTCACCTAGGCTGTCATATTTATGGGATAAAGTGGTTGGCTCGTAGTCAAATTACATGCGATGAAAAAGGTATGCATGAGACTCCTTGTACCCACAACATTCTTTGTTCCTTGATAAATGAGTCTTGGAAAAGCCACCCGCTATTGATGTGTTAATTGCGTGATCAGTGTTCGTAGCTCATATGCATCGATGCTCACTGTTTCACTCTGATCCTTTGTGGGTTTTCAGAGAACAGAATGAAACTAGGGGAGTTCATACCTGGCTAAAGCTCAGGCCTTTACCCCTTCCGGAGCCTGCACCAAACCACCGCCTGTCTGGTCAGGGGTTGAGCGCATCTGTCACAGATGGTATCCACTGGGTAGTGAGAAGTTATCAGGGGGCTCCCGTCTCATTCCTCACTTACCAAATTATCACCTCTCTATTGACAATTTGATGCAATGCTTGAGTCTTGAAAGATTCAAAGAGTCCTGGTGTTGACCTGCCACAGTGTGAGGACTTTGAAGACATTTGCTTTACTGATGCCCATGCTGTGTGTCTTAAATAGAGAGCAGACACTGGTGTCCCAAGCTGCCAAACCAGCCACGACATGTCAATGGCAAAGAGGCCAGGCATGATGCTGCCATTGGAACATGGTGTTGAGTCAGTGTATTTTCTGCTAAAAGATGGCAAAGCAAGTGACAGAAAGTAAACTTTGCAGGAGCACTGGTTTCTCTAAATTGCAAGTCAGGCACAGGTCTGTGTCAGAGCCTGGGTCCAGTGGGTGCTGGTGTAGTTTGGAGCTACTACACTGTTGCTGGTCCAAACCCTGTGGTATCTCAAACAGATGCAGGATGTCCTGTTTTATTGGGCTGTACTAGAGCTAGACACCACAAGGAGCTGAGTTCAGTGCATCTGCAGAGGAGTATCATGAATCACACAGGCCCAGGAATGGCATCTCTCTTGACTTAGCAGGATGATTATGAAAGATGTGGCACAGCTGATGAACCAAGATGCTATTTAGAGAAGAAGGTATCTAAGAACAGGAACTGGTGCACAACAGGGTCTTCCTAGCACACTTGCAGGTTGTCTGAATATCTCTGGTGTATGCATGCTGCCTTAACTGCATCTTCACCTCTCTGCTTGAATGATGCTGAGCTTATGGCAGTAAGTTAGCAAGCTGGCTAAACCACAAAGAAGAGTCTTCAACAAGGCCTGACCCCATTAATCAGCAAAGCAAATTTTTCCCCCTCCCCTCCTGGCTGAATCGTATCATAGCCAGAGATACAGCACATTGTGTTGGTAATGGTAGTAGCTGTGCAGGGTGTTTGAGTGGTAGTGGGAGGGTGATAGGAAAAGAGGGTGCCCTAGATGAGAAGGTGACTGCAGCTCTGCTCCAAAATGGCACCCAAGGAAACAAAAACTGCTCGGTGAGAGGCACAAGCAGAAGGAATCGTGCAGCTGGAGGTGAGAAATAGAAACTGGTGGTTGAAGTCACCCAGAATTGAGACTCAATCTGAGAAGAGCTTTCTTATGAAAACAGGAATGCAATTAAAGCTCGTTAGAAAGGTGAATGTTTTACTATGTAAAGATCCTGAGAGATTTCCCATAAAACCTCTTGCCTTGGGGTTTTGTCTCTCAATTCCTTGGTGCTGTTTCTGTCTCAAACGATGTGAGACAATACTGTCCCTTGGAGAGGAGGTAATGCTAGCA
Source organism: Pygoscelis adeliae (assembly GCF_000699105.1). Lineage (NCBI taxonomy): Eukaryota > Metazoa > Chordata > Aves > Sphenisciformes > Spheniscidae > Pygoscelis > Pygoscelis adeliae. The sequence goes on along the minus strand of NW_008824411.1, from coordinate 5,068,896 downwards.
ATAAACCCCAGCTTCTGATCCTACACTGACAGATGCAAAACAAACCAGAGGATACTGCAAGCATCATTACAAGAGTCTCTTTAGTTCAACAGCTCTTCTGCAAACGAAGTGACATTTTCCTATGGTATTTTCCTCCTGCCATTGAGTTCATCATCCTCTGCGGTCTCCTTTAAAGAAGAATAAAAAAAAAAAAAAGCCATACTAAGCAAGTTAGCCAAGTCTTTGTAGCATATCCAGGGTGGACTCTAGATAGGTGCTACTCAGCTTGCTGAGGTTTTTCTGCAGTGTTTTCTTATGTCACTCATTTTGGGTAAGTCAAGAATTTGTGAGGCCCTTAGAAATAGAAATTTGAAGATTGTGTTTGCGTTCTTGCCATATAGATAGGCGCCCTACACTCCTACTGGCAGATTTGATTTGGAAGCGCAGAGACTTTGCATGCCTGTAGATCACATTTTTGGGTCTGAGTCTTCTGGGACACAGGCCTGAGCAATGTTCAGATCCGCTTGTCAGACAGGGCCTGGCCTGTTTCCTTTCATCATGTTGTGCAATGATGCATTTAACTTCCAATATCAAAGACTGGCGGTGCTGTGCAGCTGTCTGAGAGAGGTCACCGAAAGCCAGAGGAGTTTCACAAAAAACATAGATGAAAAGTTGACTCAGATTCACTGAAATGAACAAAGCTCTTCTCTTTTTCTTTTAGAATTATCTGTTTTTTGTGAAACTCACTGGTTTTGCTGTGACCTTTGTCTTTTACTCAGTCACAAGAGACTTTGTTTTTGCATGCACGTGGGGAAGGGCTTTAATACAGACAGAGTTCACATCCTGTGCTCGATGCTGCAGGATGGATTGAAGTTTCCTGTGGCAATCCTGTCACCGATGGCTCCCCTTGCCAGCCTCTGCTGTTGCTGGTGCCACTGAGTGGGAGGCTTACAGCTGGTGGTGATGGGTGATGCTTCAATCCAGCATCTGACTCTGGCAGCCTGGCAATATTCCTGCCTGCCTGGGTTGCAGTGGGCTGTGCTAAGCCATGTGTGTGCTCTGGGGGTCATATCCAGAATCATTCCCTTCATCCATGCAGAGTGGTGGGGAGGCACCTCTTCTGTGATTTGACGCCATCAGGCCAAAGTTTTTCTTGCCTGCCACTGACCAATAAAGATCCTAGAAGAGAAAAAAGAGCTGTGGCCTCTGTATGAGTGGTAGTGTCCAAGGCCATTCATCAGCCTGGCCTGAATTTAGAGGATTTTGTTGGCATCTCTGGTATCCAGCTACAGTGCCAGGTAGACATGCTGTTAGTGTGGCTCCTGCATCCTTTTCTTGTAGTACAGTTTATCTTTTCTGCCTGTAACCAACTAGGTGAAATAGATGCTCGATATCTGATGAGGTGTCAAGAAAGTGCTGGCGTGGAATAGAGAGCGATATGAGGTTGTGATGCCCTAGATATTTTTGGGGAGGGGTGATATGTGAGGTAAGAAGTCACAGTCTCAGGTGACTTTAGGATGCTATTAATAGCCTGTCAAGCATAACACCTTGCTTTGAAACCAGCAGCTATTGGCTGTGGCAGGTGATGGCCTCTATGTGGGTTGGTGGTTCCTGCAGACACCACTGGAACCGGTGCTCTTGCCTTGCTACTGCCATCTGGAGAGAGAGGTTCGGGAGCACAGTGGAGCCCCAGTGGCACTGTGCTGCAGATAGGAGGGAATGATCTGTTTAGCTGGATAGTTTTCCTAACGCATCTGCTTTCCCTTTGAGAAATCTCATGTATATGAGAGTCGTACGTGACTAAGTTTGTAACAAAGAAAGAAGCTTTCTCAAGGTGGAGTGCCCTGGCCATCAGTGAGAAGATGTCACAGTGCTGCAGGGTGGGCAATGGTAGGGGGCCTTTGTTCTGCCCAGACAGTGTGAGTTTTAAAGAAAAGTGAATTTAAGTGCTGGTTGCAGAGCAGGTTGTCCATGGTCTTATTTCTTGCTGCAAAGTGATTGAGGGGCCTCTCGTTTTAGTGTTTTGAGGGCTGTTGACTGGAGATGAGCAAGTTCCCCAGCTGCTATCCTAGCCCAGGAGGCTTGTGACCGTGGGGCTTGCTTGCTCTTTGACTGCAGTGGTAGCCTAGAGCTCTGAAACACTATTATGGCTCCAAGCCCAAGTGGTCTTTGTGTGCTATAACCATGCCTATCTCTCTGGGGAGACCTTGCCTTTGTCCCACTCCAGTGAGAAGTGGGTGGGAGTCACCGTGCCTCACCATGGCCATGTAAAAGGAAGGGAGCTTGCCTAAGGCATGTGTGTCACTTCACTGTCAACAAAGATGCAAAATCCCTCAGGGATGGTTCCAGCATCACTGGTTTGAGCATAACCTAATCAATCTGCATGGTGTGATTGGGTGGATCAAGTCTAAATGCATGTGAACATCCATCTTTGTTTTCAGTAGCTTTGAAATCGGATGGGAGGCTGGAAGGAGAAGGCTGATCTTGATGAAAATGTGAGTTTGGGAGCCTCTGGTAATATTTTTGGAAGCCTGTAAAGAAAGTACAGCCTAAATTCCCAAATAAATCCAAAGAAGTATCTTTAAACATATGCCTTCTGTCTCATTTGCAGTTATAGGAACAGCAGCTGGGCTCCTGCATAATTTTCAAAGTCAACGGGGCCTGAGTCCTGGGTATCTGGAATGCTTATTCAGAGGTTTCCCTAGCTCCATATTGTCTGTCATATATTTCCCATCTGTCAAGGCAGAGAAGTCATTCTCAGGGTACGTTCTTATTGTAAGAATATAACACTAGCCCTTTCAGTCAGTTGACTAGCTGATCAGATAAGGTGGTGCAATTTCAGTGGGTTGAAACAGGGACCATGTGTATGAAAATAAAGAAGAAATTTGCCTGGATTTAATTAAAGCTGTGATTAAAAGCTTTATCCATCAAACTGGGGTAGAACCTGGAGAGGAACCCTCAGGACTTGGGTATGCAGTTGGTTTAAGGTGCCTTTAGGTGAAGTGGCTGCATTTGCTGAGCAGCAGGAAATGTATGTGTGTCTGGCCCTCCTTGATTATGGGTGAACGGCATCTGTGTGCAGGCTGGTCATGCGTTCTCCCGGCTGATGCATAAACACGCTTGTGCCTATGATGATTCACGAATACTTATAGAGGTTTGGCTGTCAGGGAGTAAGTCTGTAAGTCTGCTATGAGTTGATTTCAGCCCATTAGGAGTCAGTTAGAGCTGACTGGAAATAAGAAATTCCTTAAAGGAGAACAAGCATCTAGAGCATTTGTGCCTATCCAGCTTAAGTAGTTGAAGTTCACAACTTAAATCTCACCAGCATAACTTGCTCTGCCCCTTCATCCAGCTGGACATCGCTCAGTATGTAAGTCCACAGGAAATGACTCCTTGTTAGAAAGGATGGGGATTGCTAAAAGGTGCATTAGGAGTTGCTCTATTTGGAGACAACCAGCAATACCAAAATCAGAGATACTGAGATGGCTGGAGATGAGGAGTACTCCTTATCTACTATTTTCATTAATTCCTCTGGATTGAAAACCTGGTGCTGGTTAACAAAATGTGCTTTGGATAGAAATTAGGAAGCAACTTCAGCACAGGGAAGGGCCAGAATATCGTACCAGGAATGCTGAGACCAGAGTAGTAGAAATGGGCTGAAACTCAGCAGTACGGTGTGCAAGGGTGCTCGGTGACTAATAACAAAAACCTATTCTTAAGCAGGGGCCTCATCAGTTAGAAAATACTGAGAAGGAGAAAGATGTCAGTGTACTGGATCACAGGATGACTATGAACCATCAATATGATGTTCTTGTGAAAAAGGCAAATTTAGTGTGAAGATCCACCAGGTGAGTTGTGATGGGCCCTAGTCCCCTCTGTGGTGCAGTTGTGAAGAATGACAGTGTAGATGTCCAAGGATGCTGGGTGTTTATTACACAAGATCATGTTGAAGGGAAGCCTACAAGAAGGCTAAGCAAAGTGAAAGGATTGAATATTTGGAAGGGACAGGAGCCTAAACTGAAGGATAGTGCTGTCAGAAGAAAACCATGAGAAATGGTAATTAACATATCTAGGCTGCAAATTAGGAGGCTTTTAAACCATCAGGTCTAGAATATCCTCCTCTTAGAAATAGAAGTGTCAAGAAGTCTAGCCTTTCCCTAAAATGACATGCTGCGGGGGACTGAATGACAGGCCCATGATAGCACAGGATTGGCTTTGAAGGTCTGTAAGCCTTCATCCAGTTCAGTGCTCCCAGACAAGCTGTTGGTTAAACTGCTACAAGTTTTGTAGATAGTTTGTGAGCAGAAAGTTAATCAGCGGAAGCCAGTTTGCTAAAAATGTATGGAAGCAGGCATTTGTAAGTGGTTTAACTACAGAATTTTGCAGAGCTTTAAACTAAGCTTTTCCAAGCTATGTGTTCACAAGCCCCAAGTTTGCTGAGGCAAGATAAGCCAAGGTAGATCAAGGGAACACTGATTTCAGGAAAGTGGCCCTGCATGCATCCACACTGATTTAAGTACATGATTTGAAAGCTTGTCACTAGATGACTGAGCTGTGATTTCCCTGTGTTGGTAAGGGCTATGATGAAGGAAGCGAGGGATGCTCAAGGAATTCTTGCCCAGGTGGGGTAATTAAAAACTAGAGAGAGATTTGGAAAGCAAAGATGGTGCTTGATCATCCATGCATGCTTGGAGTGGTCTGTAGCTGCTGCAACCTTTTTCTGAACTGATGTTCCTGCAGCCATGCTCCAAGACAAAGCCTGTGTCCTTGTAATCGTAATTGCTCTTACACGAAGTAGACGTCTGCTGATTTGTCAGTACAGACTTAAAATACTTTTTGCTTGTATTGCTAACTCCCATTCAACAGTGGTTTCACTTCTGTATTTTAACAGTGGTGTAATTTAAATAGGAAGAGTCACATCTTCTGGAGGAAAAAAAAACCTTTTTTCCTTAGCGTCAAAAGGGGCTTGAGTGGTTTTGTTTGGGTCAGCTTGGCAGGATCAAAAAGTCAGCAGGTGGCCCTAGAAAAATTAAATTTAACAACACTGCCGTGTGATACATGTTCTTCTGTGGTACTATGCAGCGCCTGGGGATGTTGCTTCCTCCCACTGCTGTGCTCCAGCAGGCTGAGCTGAGCAGGGCACCGCGGGGAATAGAGATAATGCAGCTCACCCACCTGCAGCCGGAGCACAGCACCCTCGGGTTGCACCTGCTCTGCTCGCCTATGCATCAAATCCAGAGGTTTGCTCGCTCTCACCTAAAGCCCTGGGTGCCTCCATGGTCTGTTTCCCTAAATTGTGAGCAGAAGAGGGGCTGTATTGGGTCAGAGGGTGGCCTGAAGCAGATGACTCTGGCAGAGCATAAGAACAGAGAGTGAGCATGCGGTAGATCTCTGCAGGTCCCTCTGTGATCCATGTTCTATACCACTTTGCAGCTTTTACCTAAGGCTTTGAACCTTTGTTACATTCCACACTGGCCCAGCCTCAACCAAGCTAAGTGTGTTCCTATTAAGGGAGTATCTCTTCTTACCCATTTAGTACCTGCTATAGTACTGATCTGAGGTGGTCTCCAGTTAATGGCTTTTTAGAGCTCAGGAGATGTTCCAGGAGTTTGCTCCATTTGTGCAGCACCTAAAACTTCTGATGGTTGTGGGGGGTCAGAATGAGAGACCTGAATGCTTTTCCAGCAAACCAGGTACAAGCAGTGCAGTGCCAGATCACTGCTGCTTCCTGCAGCAACATCGGGTGACTTCACAGAGAGGAGCATCTGGTTCCCATCAGCACTGTCACCTAACTTCTGCCAGGAGACCATCTACTTGTTCTCATGGGGGACTTCAACTTCCCGGATGTCTGCTGGAAATACAACACGGCAGAGAGGAAGCAGTCTAGGAGGTTCCTGGAGTGTGTGGAAGACAACTTCCTGACACAGCTGGTAAGTGAGCCTACCAGGGGAGGTGTCTCGCTCGACCTCCTGTTTACAAACAGAGAAGGACTGGTGGGAGATGTGGTGGTCGGAGGCTGTCTTGGGCTTAGCGACCATGAAATGATAGAATTCTTGGTTCTTGGTGAAGTGAGGAAGGGGGCCAGCAAAACTGCAACA
>NW_008824411.1:5056619-5060957 GCF_000699105.1 Pygoscelis adeliae | reverse complement strand
TGGTCGACAGCCGGCTGAACATGAGCCGGCAGTGTGCCCAGGCGGCCAAGAAGGCCAACGGCATCCTGGCCTGTATCAGAACTAGTGTGGCCAGCAGGAGCAGGGAAGTGATCGTGCCCCTGTACTCGGCACTGGTGAGGCCGCACCTCGAATACTGTGTTCAGTTTTGGGCCCCTCACTACAAGAAGGATGTTGAGATGTTAGAGCGTGTCCAGAGAAGGGCAACGAGGCTGGTGAAGGGTCTGGAGCACAAGTCTTATGAGGAGCGGCTGAGGGAACTGGGGTTGTTTAGCCTGGAGAAAAGGAGGCTGAGGGGAGACCTCATCGCTGGTCTTTTCCAACCTTAATGATTCTTTGATCTACTGCACCTGGTCCCACAAATGGATACCAAAGGCTTAAATTTATCTCTGCTAAGGCTCCTGATGTTGCTGAACCTGTTGCAGCTCGAATGCAATTAGAAATGGTGGGAATTTTCTTTTAAAAACATCTCTAGTAATGTGGAGTTAGAGAGGCACTGTTCACTCCTGCTTGTGGATATTAAGAATTACAACCCAAAGTACTTGTTTCAAAATATTAGCTGATGTCTAGCAGGCTGTCCCTTAGTGTTTCTTTTGATCATCAGCTTTCCCTGTGTTTCCTGCTTGTTCTAAGAATTGCTCTGAACTCCCTGGTAGCAGCTCATTCTCATATTGCTGCTTTCTGCTGAGTTTATTTTCCATGGAGGCCTTTTGCAGCCCCACGTGGTTCCACTGTGACCACTCTCTAGAAACAGGCCACAGCTCAGATCAGAGAGCCAGGGGGTCCTGATGAAGCAGGACTGATGTCCCTACCTTTCTGTTTGCTGGGAGTGGTTTGGGCTGCAAAAGGCAGCTGGAAAAGCTGGGAGCTCCCGGCAGCTCCCCAGGTCTGATTTCCTCGGTTTGCTTCCTCCCTTACTCATGTACCACCAGGCAAAACAAGGGGGAAGCCGCTGGAGCAGGCTGGGAGCGGTTTATATGTGTCCTTGCTTTTAATTGAAGTGCAAAGCAGTGGGTATCTAGACCTGGTTTCTCTTTGTGTTAGTGGTACTGTTGTTTGAAGAGGCTGGAAACTACTGTTCTGAACATCACTGGAAGGAAATGAGCTGGTTTTATGTTTTAGCAACAGGGGATATTTCATGCCATACAGGCATGTGTCAGGGGCTCAGTGGTGGATAGGTCACACTGAAATATCTTTTAAACAGAAATCCCCATCTGGAGAAGTTAAACTTTGTGGGCTTTGTTCTTTTCTCACTTGCATCCTTGTTTCCGAGTTGTAACTTTGCTTAGTTCATTGGAGTTATTCTAACCCACCTCAATGTGAGTAAAATCAGGAGGAGCTCTTGTATAAAAATGCAGCTCTGCGTGTGTAGCAACTGTCAAATATCAAGCTTACTCCTAAAGCCACTGTTTTTAAAAGAACCACTGGAAAGTTTAGGATTTCACTTTGACTCACACTACTTTTCTTTTTATGGGAACATCACTAAGACTCTCCTTTCTTGATACAGTTTTGAGCCAACAGGAGCTGGGATAGCCCCTTTGATGGAGCAGTGTGTTTGAATTTCATAGGAACTTACAGACTCCAAGGTGAGATAGTTAACTCAGTTCTGTGTGTGTGTTTGTTTCAGGAGAATGTTTATAAGCCAAAGTAAATGTTAGACCTTGTGTTTTCCCCATCCAGATGCTGATATGATCCAGACACCTGACTTATAATATAAAGACTGACTTTCCAGTAAGAATTTATATGTTGTTTAAGTTTGTCTGAAAATTGAGCGCAGGAAAGTCTTTGGGTCAGAAAAGGTTGATTTTTCTACAGTGAAGTCTAAACAGGTCAGACTTCCTTTAGCAAAAGAGTATGCATTGTTCAGGGTTTAGTAAAGCAGAGGGTATTTTTCTCGCTGCCAGTCAAACAGCAACAAATTACAGATAAATTGGCAATGTGACATGATAAACTCATCATGGTGTGAAACCAAGGCTCTGCTCAAACAGCACCGCTAACAAATTCCTTGTGACTTGACATTAATGATGTGGTCTAGCTTATTAGAGATAAAGAAATTGAAGTGGGCATGATTTTAATATTAAACCAAGAAACATACTGAAACTTAGACTTTATCAGAAGATAATTTAACAGTCATCTTTATTTACTGTAAGCCGCCTATGTTTTATCTTCTTCCAAAGAGAAAGACTACTTGGACTACCAGCACTTGCTTATGTAAGTGGAGGCTAGATGGGTATTTATCTGGAAATGATAACTGTCAACTTTAGCTGGGTAATTCTGATTAAGGAGGTAGTTTGGGCCAGCAATACCGAGGGTTTTGACAGATGAGCCTGTGACTAACTGCAGTGCTTTCTGGGGTTGCCACCAGAACCTCTTACAGCTCTCTTAGCTTGAACTGGCACTGGAAGTCATTTTAACCTATATCCTATGCTGAGAAGTGTAGCCCTGAGCTCAGGTGCCTCTTTGTGTCTACTCCTGGGAGAAGAGCAACTCCTTCACCTGCCCCAATGTCTCGCTTTGTGCACAAGAGCTGGCCCTTACTACCTGTGCTTGGGTGAGTTCTGCAGGGCTGCTCATCTTCAGCACCGTACAGAGGCTGCAATGCTCACAGGAGAAGAAGCTGGCTTGGGAGCTCAGCAAACCCAACACAAATCTAATACCCTCTCCATGCCTCAATTTCGTAAAAGACAGGGACAGTAAAGCTTACCTTCCTATTAACGGTTATATGAGGGTGAATGTGGAGAAAAATAACGAATGAGAAATGTCTGTAGGTTCTACACATGACACTTCATGCAAATCAATGCATTGCTGCTTTGCAGTGGGTTTTGTGTCACCCTCTGCTTGGAAACCTTTTGCCTAAATTGACAGCCCTGGTAGATAGAGCTGTCTGTTTCTCCCTAAGGAAACTACAGGATGAGATTCCATCACCACCCCCTTCCTTACCAGCGTGCAAGCCTGACTGCAGGGGGGGTTTGCCACGGCATTTAGCAAGGCTGGCACTTAGCACAGGCTAAGTAAGGACATACTCAGGTGACAGACCAGTGTGGTGGAAAAGTTGCGCTCTCAAACAGCACTGTCCCCAAGCATCTTGGTGCGAGGATCCCAGGGGCATGGCTGCTACTGCACTGGGTGAAAGGCTGTGCAAGAAGGGCAGGGAAGGCAGGAGAACCTCGTTGCTTGTCACGCTTCCTGCCTCTTCCTCTGCACCAGCCCAAGGTTGGCCGTGCTGTGCTGTCTGGCGGGGCTGGGAGCTGGCACTTGGATGTGACATGGTCGGGTGACACAGACAGGGAGTCTGTAACTGTCCCTGGGCACAGGGAGCCCGTTTGGTCTTCACCTCTGGCAGGTTTTTCCATCATTGCTCAGTCTGCAGACAAGGCACCAGAGCAGTTTGGTCCCTGTATACTGTGCAGGCTCTTGGTTTCCCAACCACAGCCAGCAGCAAAAGGCACTGCAGTGGATGGGTCATGTGGGCGATGGATAGGTGGCATCTTCCCACACGTCTGTGCCTGGAACAGGGGTACTTAGCTGGACTGAAGCAGCTCTTGGCACATGGGAGTCAGACTTGGTCTCCATGCAAAGATACTGAAACGGTCATGGAGCTACCAGCGTCTGAGCAGTGCTGTCCCTGAGAAGAGGGCTTGTGGCTGAGGAAAGACATTCATACTGCCCAAGCCTGCCCTGGGCAGTGCTGACACGGGGAAGCTCTTGCTGGCTTGGGGGCACAGTCAGCTTCCTCTACACTCACCAGTCTTGCAGTCGAGATGCCCCTGTCCTTACAGAACAGCTCCTGCTAGACCAAAAAACATACTTAGGAAATCCAAAAACAATGATAAGCCTTAGCACACAGCCTGGACTCATGTCCAAATCCGACGTGGAGATTGCATATGCTTATTTTGAATTAGTCATTCCAGAGTGTGCACGGGTATTTGTTTTCCTCCCACAAGAACCATGGGTGGTTTTAGCAGATTTAATCTGTCTCTTGGGCTTTGGCTGCAGGAATAACTGCTGACAGAGCCAGCTTGCCCAGCCCTTTGTGGTCCCATTCACAGCATTGCTGACACCTCTTCTTCCAGTGTGATTCAAAGCTCCCTGAGTGGTGACACTGGAGCACTGGCAATGGGATCCAGTGCTCCCTTTGTGGCACTGAGAACAGAGCACTGGAAGGTGTCTGCTGGTGCCAGGAAGAAATAACTCTGGATGTGCCTGGGCTGCGGTTGACTTGGGCTTGCAATGGGTAAGATGTGCAGACTGACATTCAAACTGGTGGTGGTAAAGCAGCAAACAGAAAATAGCCAGTGGCAGGTGTGAAACGGAAAAAGG
>NW_008824411.1:5018650-5056501 GCF_000699105.1 Pygoscelis adeliae | reverse complement strand
TTCCCAGGCTGTGGGATATTTCATGGGGAAGTCTTGCTTTCTGAAAGTTGCTCCTGGCAGATGTACTACCTGCCTATGCACCCTCTGAGGGATGTGAGATCTGGCAGCTCTGCCTCCAGCAGGGCAGCAAGTCCAGCTGCTATTTCAATTTATCTGTATTTTTAACTACATTTTTTCTCATTTAAATTTATCTTCTGTCTACACAGATGTATCTTTATTTATTTATATGTATTAATTTATCTGTAAATGTCAAGAGGCTGCTCAAGTCCTTTGTAGACACAGACCTACGGTCCTCCCTGTACCTCTGGCAGAAGGGCAGACTGGTGCAGCTCCAGTGAGAGCTGAGGCTCTGGTTCATCCCTCCTCATCCTCTCAAGCTGGGCTCAGGCACAGCCTGGGCATCTCAGCCGCTTGCCAGGGGAGCTCTGGGGCAGATCTTCCATCCCACACGGCAGAGCTTTGGCTGCCTCCCACTGCTGCCCTGCTTCTGGCTCCTCCTGAAAACTGCTGAGCAGAGAATGGTGCTAAAGATGCAGTGGCCATTTTGGCACTGCTTGCAGGGTTTCCAGCACAGCTCAGAATTTTCCAGTTGCTTGATTTTTGTGTGTGTATAACTTCTGGTTATTGCAGAGTGCTCGGAGATGATCTTCACATCCCAGGTGTCTGCTCTGTGTAGACAGGCTCTTCCCCTCTCAGTATGTGGTTAGGGTAGTCACATGGTGTCCATGGTGTTGTGGTTCAGGATATATCGGCCTTTGACTCTTGAAGTGGCCAGAGCTCAAAGTCCTATGTAGCCAGAGCAAATATTTCCTGCAGTGATCTGTTCTGTTCCAGCTAGAAGAGATGCTGGGCCTCCTGTTGTGATTGTGCTTGGATTACATTGCCATTCCTGAAGGCGATTTGGGACTGCATGCAAGTCAGGCAGAACTGAGCCAAAAGCAATGCTTTGAAAAGTCACAGTAATCACAAGTGAAACACTGTGATGGCTTTGCCAAAATCAGCACACAAATCACCTTTAAACCAAAATCAGCTGCTGGTTTTGATCTATGGCAAGATAACCCAAATGACTTTCAAACTGGACAGTTCCCTTCTGGCTTCTGGTTTATTGCCTTTGTTAAAATATTTATGACTTAGCTTCCTTCTACAACACATCCAGCTTCCTCTGTACAATTGCAGTCCTCTTGATTTCTTGTTGAAACCAAAAATAACTGTGCTAATTATATTGCTGTTCCTCTGGGATTTCCTGACTAATTTCTGAAACAATACTGATTGGAATGTAATGTCATTTTGGACTGTATATGTGGAAGAGAAAACATGAATGAGTGAAATCCAAAGCATTTCCTCCAGCTTCTGTCTATAGCAGCAAGAAAGGTAATGCTTCTTTTTTGAGGAGTCAGATCTTGCATTCACTTCCAATATGCAGTTCCCTAGGGAAGCCAAGTTGTTTTGCTGTGTTTTTAATTTGCCAGTACTCTTCAGATATGTTCTACTGCAACAGTGCTGTGCTGCTTATTAGGGCTCTGGACTTGCCGGCTGTTCTCCAGCATAAACATACATGAACTCTGCTACTTGTCAAGCCTGCTACCCTGTGTTGCTAATGCTGGTAATGGGGAAATATATACCTGGACTCTGGCACATCACAGAGAGCTCTGCACCTTGCTGGTTTTATCTGCTGGGATTTCTTCCTAGTGCCTCATAAGAGAACTCATTTTCCTCCCATGGCATCTCTGTGCAGAAATCTTTTTCACCTGCTATCCTATGTGGCTGAGGAAACCGCTGGGTCTCTCTTGTTGCCACTTTTCATTTGCAGCCCAAACAATGCAGCGACCTTGGGAGGATGAGCAGCAGGTCCAGAATTTCCATGCAAAGAAGCAGACCACAACAGGGTTGTGAGCTTTGTCTGATCCCTAGCCACTACATGTACAATGAGGGATGCACACTGCTGGTGTCGTTCCCCATGCCACTAAGCTGGCAGTCTTTGACCACTACAGGTCAGCGGCAAATTGTCTTGGAGCACACAAGTGAGCCTGTCAGTCTTGTGATGATGGCTACAAAGTCAGTACTTATTAGTGTGACTTAGCTGTGAGCAGGAAGCATCACAAGTGAGCCAGACAGAATAGCTGGTTTTCCAGGAATGGGGATCTCCAGCTGCACAGGAGCCAATAACGGATGCTCACAGTTTGGCACCACAGTACAAGCAGGAGGCTATACTCACTCCCTAGCATGCTGCTCCCTGTCTTCCTGCAGGTCTTCCTTAATAGCAGATGTTCACAAACGCCAACAGGGGAGTGACTGGAAAAATGCAGGATGTTGGAGTGCTAAGAGGATCTAGCTGGGGCAAGGTTAGACCTCGTTTCCCTTAGAGACATTGTGATGAGTAGAGTATCTCTAGTATTTCCATTCTTGGGGGTGGGAGTCTTTCCTTCCAGATGTGACTCAAGAAGCAGTGTACCTGCTGTCAGACCACTGGCAATGGAAGACTGAATTTTGTAATTAGGAATAGTTAGAAGATGGTGGCATATCTTGGGCCAGCTGTTTCCTGTCAGGGTTTTTGGATGCTGGTGAGGACCTCTGATTCCTGAGCCTGGTTATTAAACTTTGCAGTCCTCTCATGTGGCTAACATTTTCAGGTGGAGTAACCTCCAAAAGGTGGTGCTTAAAATTCTGGGAGTCTGGCTAGAAAGAGCACAGGTACCGTGCCCCAGTGAACAAAGGAAAGCATTTCCCAGGCACATCCTTGCAGTTCAGGGAGAGGTGGAAATCTTTTTCAGTTAGATCTTCACTGTGGTTAGGATTGTAACTGTGTTTATTCATCAGCTGATGCTAGTTACTTCTCTTTAGGCTTTCTGAAAGTATAAATGAAAAGGAATTTGGTAATAGTGCAATTATGAAATAATCTAATGAGGATTTTGAATATTTAACATTCTAGCATTACTGTTGTTATCTGTTAGCATACATGTGGGTTTTTTCCTAGCAAAGCACTTCCCTTGGAAATGAGTAACAAAAATCCCCAAATATTTGCAAAGCAAAAGGCAGTTGCACCAGCCTGCCCATTAACAGACAAGGTGCCAGAGGATCTCACGAATCTGTGTGACTGAATGAGAATTTGGCAAATGAAATTTGTTACTGATCACTGCAAAGCAATGTGTGTGGGAAATAGGAGCTTGCTCTAGGGATATATGTTGACATTGCAAATAGCTCTTGTCTCTCTGGAAGGCTGCTGGAATCATTGTAGATGGCTGGCTGAAAACCTTACCCCAGCTCTTAATGGGGAGTGGAAAAGGCAAACAAACGGAGAGTTCAGAGCAAAGTGAAACATATATCCATATTGCACCCACATCTGCAATGTTGGTGGCAGTTCTGGACAGTTTATCTGAGAAACTTTACAGTAGAGCTATAGTAAATGCAGAAATGGGCAGCTAGGATGATGAGCTTTCATATGCAAGGTGACTATGCAAAGCTGTTTTATTTAGAAAGAGGCAATCGTGAGGAGATGTGCTGGAGACTGGTGCATTTATCAACAGAGAATTGAAATATGTTTCACTCATGATTGCTCGTAGTACAAGTGCAGGGGCACATGGTGAAATTATTCAGCAGCAGGTAAGCCAAAGGAAATAGTGTTTTCACAACACACAATCCAAGTACAAAGAATTCCCACAGGGTATTTCAGAGGCCAGAAATATACCTAGTCATAGGGATTAGATACATTTGTGGAAAGTAGGTCCATGACTGACTGTTAAAGACCTCAGCTGAGGAAGTCAGCAAGTTTTGCTTGCTGGGAGGTGTAAAGCGGGGTCCCATACTATGCACACACCTTTTTATATTCTTCCTGAAGAATCCACTTTTTAGCACTATCAGAAAGAGGATATTGGGCTAGATAGAATAGCTGTCGTGGATGAAGACCACTGCGAGTGTCTTTATGTAAAAATTGAGAGCATTGTGTAGACAGCTTTGAAGGGAAGTCTTGGTTTCTTGGGTGAAGATGTTTGACCACCATGTCCTGCTACCTCCTTTCCTCCACAGGCACTTTGTATTGTGACCAGGGAGGACACAGGTAACCTAGCAAAGGTTACACAAGCTTTACCTATAAAGGTTGATGAAAAATCAAGACAACAGTCTTGGCCATGCATTAGTAGACTGAGGTCTCCAGAGAAAAAGAGAAGGTCTCCCCACCCACTCCCTGTTCTTCATGGCATCAAACATGGAGCATGAACACTGAGCTCCAGAAGCAGAGGATCTCAGAGGAGAGTAACTGAGCAGAGCTGAGCACCTGTTCAGAATAAACCACAAGACCTTTTTAACAGCTGCTGCCCGTTAGTAGGAATTACCTGCTAATCAGCCTGCAACTTCCTTAATGACTCAGGTTTTGCAGAGATTTCTCTCTGAGAGGATCCCTTGTAATGCTCAATTGTTTTCCATTCTTTGTCTTCATGCTTGGATTGCATAGGGTGTATGTGGGCAGAATGAGAGGAAGGAAGGAAAAGGAAACCTTACAAAGTTTTTGTGGTTTCACCCACAAGAGAAGTCAGACTTCCCCTATTTGCATGCTGCCCTCCTCTCTGGGATAATAGCTGGCCTTCTCAGAAAGAGATGGTGAGTATTCCCTGGTCCTGTGAGCTTTCCCCTCAAGCCTGTGCTGTGAATTTGTATCTGCTCTTGGAAGGAGGCCTAGTGTGCTGTTAACTTTTCATATATTTATGGCTTATGGAGAGTGTGGTCTTTTTGTTGTGTGAGGTTCTTAAGAAAGGGTTGAAGATCTGTCAGGAATGTGTGATTAAACTGGGAATTTCATTGCTTCAGTATGTTGTAGAGCATTAATACATTAAGAAATGGATCTGACACATGGAGGTTAAGAGGTTCTTAATCGAATGAATCCTGATGTAACTTCTTGTTGGGAAAACCCTAAGCAATGGTTTGCTACTTGAGCTCAGAAGATACACAGAATGATGACTTGTACATGTATCCTAATGCTGATATTCCTTCTGAAGCACTCGGTGCTACCTACTGCTAGAGGCAGACTTCTTAACTACCCTTTACTGTCTGATCTTGTGCAGCCATTCTTATGCACATATATATACAGTGGTCAACAGTGTATAGCTGTTTGCAAATATGCTTTGTTATCTCCCATTCCTACTAGGAGCCTGTCATGCAGGAAGATGAGTGCTCCTACCTAGTGTGGTGGCCAAGACGACAGTGTAGGTCTTCACTGCAGTAAAGCAGGTGTGCAGGGGGACATACTTCTATCTGCCATTCCCAACTGTGGTTTTGCATGCCAAGGTGGAGTGCTTGAGTTGGTCCTGCACTTCAAAGCAATGTATTTGATGTTCGACTCCACTGCCCTGTTTGAAAGTAACTTCTGGGAGTTCTTCACCCTCAAAGTAGACTCCTGTCACTTGGACCAAAGTGAAAACGGGATGCTGGTGTGTTCTTCCAGCCAGCCAGCTACGCGCAAGTTACATGGTCTCTATGGAGCAGCATAGGGAGTCAAGGAAGCTACATGCAAGATGAAAAGTTATATGCTAAGCTGAAGTCTCTAAATTGCAAGGGCTAGAAAGTACAATTCTGAAGGAAAGCTGTTTAGATTTTAGCCAAATGATCAGTGTTTGCTACCTCCAAAGTGGGTGGAGGGTGGTTTGTAGCACTACAAGCTCCCTAGAGTATTGTGCGACTTTGCTAGCAGAGGATCTGTTGCCTCCTAGATGTGTATAAGAGCTTTGAATGTGGCTGATGATGTGGCTTGCATATATCTACTTCTGCCATACAAAAAATTTTTGCAATGATATATTGAAAAGTGCAGGATCAGATCCTGGCTTGTTCTTCCCACCTGTCTACTGAAATCAGGTAGCCGACATGTTGTTTCTGTCCTTTCCAGTTTTCCCACACATTGCAATTGCACAGGATATTTGCATTTGCAATAGGAAACACAAAGCAGGCTTCTATTTTAACATCTTTGCTCTTCAGTTTGTTGCTTAGCATTTCCACCTAACCAAGTATGTCTGTAGTTGTCAAGTTACAAGTAAAAAAGTTGGTGATAATAAAGTTGCTCTCAAAGTACGTAGAGCTGTGCAGATTCTATAGAGAATCTGACCTTTTATTAGTGGGTTTCTGATGACTTGACCCTCTACTTGAGTGTTAGTCTGCCCCTACCCTTGTGGTGTAGAAAGTATCCGACTCAGATTCTCCTGTGATGACTCTTGCTTCCCACCCCCACTGTAAAAACACTACCTTCTTGAGTTTGTAGGGGTGAATTAAGGAATCAAGAGCTGGGAAAACTTTGTTCTGTCCACCACTGAACTAAAGGACTTGGGTTACACCACTTAGCAACATCTTTCTGCAGGCATCACATTCGTCCACTTTATATGCATGCAAGTTGAATACTGCCACCAGCTCAGCTTTTTGTAGGATCAGTGATTGTCTTTTGACATTCCTCTCACATATGAGCAGATCATTTTCTGTGCAATTGTTTAATGACTGGAGTGTCCCTCATCCTGCTAAGTTTGGCTTTAGAGAAGGAAAAGCATTGTCGTTCCTCTCTTCTGACATTACAAATTTACATTGTGTAAATTTGTGTTCAAAATGTCTTTTAGTAGTAGTACGTGTAAACACCTCTGGTCTAAAGCAGGAAGTGCAAGTTGGCACAGTCTGTATTGGGGAACAAATGGATGGCATTAGACCAGAGGGGAAAAATGTAAGGAAGCATGAGAGAAGCTGAGTAAGCCTGATTCTTCATCCTTTTTGCTCTGATGTGAATCAGGGACATGTCCACTGGAGTCAGTGAAACAACATTATTATGAGAAGTATCTCTAGTACGAAAGAAATTAGATCAGATTGGCCTTGAAGCTCTTCTGCAGTAAACATACTTGCTAAGCCCTCATTGATGTGGGATCAATATGCTCCACCCCACCTCAGGATCAACTTACTAGTACACAGTGTATTAAAGCTATCTCTGGAATTGACTCCTCTAATGTTTTTCATCTCAAAGAGAGGAGTAGTGTGGCTGAGAGCAAGTTATCCCACAAGATTGTCATTCTAGAACTGCCAGCCAAAACTTGTGCCCTTCTGCCTGTTGTTGCCTTGTAGCCTGATTCTTCTCCTCCTTTAGCTTTACATCTTTGCAGTTTTATTTTCTATTTCAGGAGCATCGCTTTTTACTTACTGGAGGGAGCAGGTAACAGTTACTTCTCTCACATGTTTGTTCTCTTCATCAGTGTTGCCAGCACAAATATTTATGAAGATCTATTTGTGCACGTGCAGTTGTTGTTCTTTGAGAGTAATTCCAACCTTTCATTTTTCCTCTCTTCTGCTGATGCTAATAGCCAATCACATGTTGATTCTGCGACAGATTTAACCTCTTGGCTTTCTATTCAGACCTCTCTTGGCCTTGAGGTTTGAAGCTTTGGTCTGCTGTGTTGCACCTAGCCAAGTATCCTTTGCTTCCAGGCGTGTGATCTGACTGCTGTGTAACACTGCCTTGTCATCATTGGGCTTGCTCTGGTCATTCCTTAGAGCTATGCTGTTGTTTGTATTCCAGGGAAATTAAGGTTAACTGTGCAACGGTTGTGACAGCATCTAAAATCATAGAATCATAGAATCATTAAAGTTGGAAGAGACCTCTAAGATCATCGAGTCCAACCGTCAACCCAACACCACCATGCCCACTAAACCATGTCCCTAAGCACCTCATCTACACATCTTTTAAATACCTCCAGGGATGGTGACTCAACCACTTCCCTGGGCAGACTGTTCCAATGTTTAACTACTCTTTCAGTAAAGAAATTTTTCCTCATGTCCAATCTAAACCTCCCCTGGTGCAACTTGAGGCCATTTCCTCTCGTCCTATCGCTTGCTACTTGGGAGAAGAGACCGACCCCCACCTCGCTACAACCTCCTTTCAGGTAGTTGTAGAGAGCAATGAGGTCTCCCCTCAGCCTCCTTTTCTCCAGGCTAAACAACCCCAGCTCCCTCAGCCGCTCCTCATAAGACTTGTGCTCCAGACCCTTCACCAGCCTCGTTGCCCTTCTCTGGACACGCTCTAACACCTCAACATCCTTCTTGTAGTGAGGGGCCCAAAACTGAACACAGTATTCGAGGTGCGGCCTCACCAGTGCCGAGTACAGGGGCACGATCACTTCCCTACTCCTGCTGGCCACACTATTTCTGATACAGGCCAGGATGCCGTTGGCCTTCTTGGCCGCCTGGGCACACTGCTGGCTCATGTTCAGCCGGCTGTCGACCAGCACCCCCAGGTCCTTTTCCGCCAGGCAGCTTTCCAGCCACTCTTCCCCAAGCCTGTAGCGCTGCATGGGGTTGTTGTGGCCGAAGTGCAGGACCCGGCACTGTGGTAGAACGTAAAACCTACCTTATATGTTTCTACCCTTTTATTAAATGTAGGGGTTGAAAAGAAACAGTTTTTTCTGCTTTTCTGATGTGTCATCCTTCCACTGCTGAGGTATGATGCCTATCTGCACTTGCAGTGTGTTCCCCTGCTACCTGAATTTCTGGTGAAGTAGTTAAGAACAGTCTGTGTAAGCAGAGCTTTTGAACAGTAGGAATGATTTTATTTTCTGTTTTTAGCATTTTTGAATTTCAAAGAAGTTTTGTTACAGAAAGGTGCAGTCCTTTTGCAAGGCAGATGAGATGGCACAGCTCACATAAGGGAAACATGCTGTGATCTCTTAGGCACAGATCACTTCTGTCATTTTCCTCATCCAAAGTAAATCAATGCTTTCTTTTGATAAACATATCTATGAGGACAGGCCTTGGATTTCTAAACTGTGCATTCCCAGAGGATGGCCCTGCTGGTGTCTCCTGCAGAGAATGCAGTCTTTCACTGACAGGGGTATGACTCATGATGTAGAAACAGGAAGTACTGGAGAAACTGCATGAAAAAAAAAAATCTACTCTCCTCCCATGGAAAATGTGGATGTTTAAAGATAACATTTTTGTCCTGCACTGGGAATAAACAATCTCAGACCTATTTGTGGAAGAGGGATATCAACAGTTACTTGAAAATTGCCTTGTTACTTTCCTTGTCCTCAAGGAAAATGTCAGCATATTGTGATCTCCCAGCTGGAGCCTTCTCTCTTCATTTGCTTCAGCATGCTCTAAGGGATGTGGTGTATGGGAATTTGCATTTGGGAGCAATTCCCATAAAGTCCCACGCTGGTGCTACTGGAGAGGAGGCTGTGATGCACTGTAGGAGCATTGGTCTGCTCATAAAGATGAACAAGTAAAGCACTTGGATGACAGCTCTGGCGTTTCACCAAGACCTTTCAAGTTAATGTGTCTGAATAGCAAATTGCCCTAGAACAAAAGCGCTTCAAGAAACTGCCATTTTTCTGCCTTGGAGAACCTAACCAGAAATGTGGCACTTCAGCTTTCTAGAAAGACAAATTAAGAGGCAAAAATTTCTGAATTTTCCTAGGGAAAATTGAGCATTTTACATTTTTCTTGGGGAACAATGTTTCCCAGGCCTAAGCCTGCATTACCAGGAGGAGGTGGAAGAGAAAGCCTGTGAGGGGGAGGTATTTGCATAGTATAATACTGCCCATTCCCTTGGATCCTGGCAGAAACACTGGGTGGCTGAAAACCTCTGCATGAACCATCTCCACATCATCTGGATGGTCCACACTGACTCTGATTAACAGAGGTAGGGAAACACAAAACCTTTGCCTGCCTTCAGGTAGAATCTGCTGCTTGGGAAGACTCTTGAACATGAACAGGAAGATTGGGGCTGTCTGTCTGCAGGTGCATTGACAGAACAGCTCATCACTCAGGCTAATTTTGGAAGGTTGCCTTGGGATGGTTAGAGCTAGAGTTTTAGGAAGTCACCCCATCTGAGAAGGAAGATGGTGTGTCTACCAGCCCTAGGGACATACTGATAAGTTGAAATAATTCTTTATTTTTCTGGGGACTCATAATTTAGATCCTGTTGCAAGCGAGGGGCTCATGGAGCTAAAGGTCCAGCTGATGGCAGACTCTTTTCCCTGCTGCAATAACGCCTGAGAACCATGTGCATTTTCTACTTCTATCTGTGCCAGTCCAACTTCTTGTACTGGTGCAGTAGCAGATCTTAGTTTCCAATGAAGAATTAAGTCAGCCACAGTGTAAGAATGATATCATGTCTTATCTTCTCAACAAACTCTCACAAAAGAGTGCGGCAGACCATGCAGCAAAGTACTCTCTATAGTGGCTCTGGACCCTGCCCTCACACCCATCTAAATGGGCTGAGGACCTCCATTGTTAATTCCAAGCCTGCAGGAAATTGTCTTAGGTTTTGCTAGTCCTCTGATAACTATACAGAATAACTGGTCTGAGCAGTTGAAAAGGCAGCTCTCTTCTCTTCAAAACACTCTGGTGTCCATTGGCTAGGGCAGTTCGAGATGAGCTCAGTTTTGTATTACATTGGATGATAGTCAGTGTGAGTGAGCTTGTTGAAGCATTTAGAATTTATGCCTTGCTTAATCTCATCCTGAACAGCAAATACATGTCTTCTAGGAAACCATGGACTGAGCCACGTCATGGTGGTAACAAGAACGGAATGACCCTTTGGGAAGCAGCTTTGTGTCCTCTTCAGAGAAGCACTGACATCCTCAGGCCATATCAGAGACCTTGTCCCACCACTCACCCAACATGATCATTTGTCAGGTTGTCGTATGGGAGAGGAAGAGATGGGGATGGAGGGAAACCCCCCCTCCCTGTGGCGTGACTTAGCATTATTTCCATGGTTATACGAACTGTGCCTCAGAACAATGTCGGAGTAATATGCTGCTGAGTAATACGCAGAGTGCCACTTCAGTTTCTAGAGCCAGTAGTCAAGGACCATGACTGGGACCGCACTACATGTATTTGCCTGAGCTCACCAGGGGACTTGGAGACTGGAATTTCCCCTTGTGCATTTTGCTTAGAGGGTGAGGGAGCCCTGGCAGGGTTAAAGCAAGATAGTCACCCCACCTCATTCTAGCACAGGCACTTCCTGCAAAGCCAGCCCTGGTGCTGTGGGTCTGCAGAATGCATCTGGGCTATGAAGCAAGTGACACTGAGATCAAAAGTTCTGCTGGAGGTATTTGCTTGAGCCCTCTGCAACGTAACTGTAGATTTACTCAGCTGCACAGGGTGCTCTTCCCATCAATGCCTTTGTTGTAAAAGACCCACATGTGGACATTAAAAATGTGCAATGATGTTGTTGGAATCATGACACCATGGGCTGTTAGGATACGGGCACTTGAAAACTAAGTTTCCCCTTTCTCCTTGAGTTTGAATACCTCAGCAGCAAGGTAAAGAGACACAACACATCCTGGAAGGAAGTGGAAAAGTTGCATAGTGTTCTCCCAACTTGGTGCTGGGTGCTTCCCAAGTCATCCTGCCTCCCAGTCCTTACTCTTACAGCTCCCTGGGCAGTAATGAGAGTGGGCAGGAGTTCAGGGCGCAGGGGCAGCAGAGTTGTCCTTGAAGGTTCCTAGCTGTAAGAGTGGTAATAAGAAGAGAGTTTCCCACTCTAATAAATGGAATCAAGTCAGGAAAACAAAGAGCTTTATTATTTGATGAGTATGATAGTCCAACAGGGTTGCAACTAGTGTTTTGTAACTTTTGCTGCTGCTCATTGACTTCTCAACAGGCTTTTTGATCAAAATTTGTTTCTGTCTCTGAACATACTGGCTGAATTCAATATACCAAAATCATCAAAGGACTTCTTTGCAGAAGTGAGTCTTGGTTTGCTATGAGAAAGTGGTTTTGTTGCATAAAATATTACAGTTTTGCATCAGACTTATTTTTTCATAAAGTTCCATTTGCTTCAGTGGCTTTCAATCAGCATAAACGTGGTTTAACTTCTTTGTCATCTACGATATACGTTTTCTGCCTTTGGGATGATAATTAAAATCACAGAACAGCCTTTAAGGTATAAAAACTACCCTGAGTGATGCTTACCTTCAGTGAAAGGGTAGCTAAGTAGACCCTCGACGGTATCAGTGATCAGTCACCAGGGAAGCTGGTGCTCTTGGACCCTAAAAGGTGGGAAGTCGGCAGGAGTAGCTTTGTAGCTGTCCTCTTGTCTGGGCAATGAAGTCCTCTGCTTGCTCAGATACAAACTGCTGGGTCAAAGTGCTGTCGTTCCTATTTTCTTAATTGGAGTGAGCAGAACTACCTGATTTCTTTTTTGTGTATGCTCTGATGCCTGTGCATCAGTTTGAAGGCAAAGGAGACTGTAAGACTTAATCAGGACTTTGGAATGTATTTTGAAGTTAGTAGCAATGGGGAATAAATGATCATCTCTAACATCTCCTGCTTTCCATACTGGATTGGTCTTGAGTAGTTGAGTATCCCACAGCTTCTGAGAAGATCGCGTTGCACAAGTTAGAGGACAAGAAGAAATTACCTTTTCTCTGTGGCAGCTGATTACTGCATTTTACAAATTCTCAGCCAATACTCTGAATCAAATATCAAGGTAGGATTAAACTGTGTATCTTTGCCGGGTTCTGTGAAGGCAGCGTGAAGGAGGAAGCGATCTACTACGTAGGAGAATTGCTTCAAGTTTGAGGGGTGTCCACCATCACCTGTTGGGATTCTATTCTTCATGAAAATAGGAACATTTTCTTCACTGATGGTTTGACTTCTTGGAAAGTGGTAGAGGTGCAGCTGGTTCCTTTTCTTATTATTAATAACAGCTGAGGCCTCAGCTGGAAAACCCTATTTTTGGTTGTTTAAAACTTGGACCACCTTAACTATATGAGCTGAAATGTAATACTGTGAGTTGTCCTGCAGCAGAACTTTCCCAGGAAACTGGGACCCAACACAACCTAGTGGTGTCCAGGCCTAGCTGAATTTTGTGGATAGCAAGTGCCAAAGCAGAGCTGTCCAAAGGCTAAAAGGAGAGCTGTGGGAGGGGATCGCAACCTGAGGGGTCCTGAACTCTTGCATTATAACAGGTTTGTTTGGGATTGTGTCACCTTGAGACCAGCTCAGTCTGTTTGGTGTGCCACATCCATTTTGTTGTGCACTCTTGGGAGGGAGCTGCCTGCAGCCTAGTTCTTATGCCTGTCAGTGCTGCTCATCAGCACTGTTCCCAGAAAAGTATATTCTGGCTTTTTTTGGACAAACCACCTGCATCAGTGGTGTGCCATTTGGTCTGTCCCTCTCCAAACTGCCCTGTTCCTTCCCTGCTATTATGTCTGTCTGCATCTCGCAGGGTCGTAATGCTTGTAAAGTTCTCTGCTGTTGTATAGTGACAATTATAGAAAATCTTCTGAAGAGAAATTACCCCTTTCTGGTGGAATTTTTAAATTGGGTTGTCTGTTAAACAATGGGGAAGAAACAAATGCCAACTAACAGTAAATGATTGTTCGGCTGTTCTGTGTATGATGACACAATGATGCTTAGGGGAAAACGCTATTTTTAGGGGTAATTAAAAGTATATCATGAGTGCACAAAAGGAAGCCAAACTGAAGTGGCAGAGGCAAACTTATTTCAGGTGCTTCCTGAATCTTGCATCATTAATAATAATTTTTCCATGTGATTTTATTTTTGTTGTACACTTCATAAAGGGAACTAACAACTTTTTCCACAGTCTTTCTTATCTTTGTAAAAAGATAAGCTTATAAGGTGAGAAACCTGTTCTAGTTGCAAGAACAGTTCCTCTGCTTTGTGCTGTTTTATCCAGCTCATTAGAAAAGCAGCGGATATTCTAAATAAGCATCTGGTTCTGGAACGAGGCTTTTCCTGGTCTGAACCCAAAAGAAAAAAAGGCTTTTAGGAGCTGGCTTAGTTGGACACAATGTCCAACAGTCTTCCCACTCCTACGTTCAGATTTTCACGTCACCTCTGTGCTTCCCTCTGCCCAGCAGCACAGTATTCCTCCAAGTGAGAGATGGGGAGCTTTTCATCTTGGATCAGTGCTCAGCCCATGCTGCCTGAATCTCTGAAAAGCACTGTCACTTTAGTAAGAAATGGTGACAACAGGATTGTCCTTTATGGAAGTTCCCTCTTACCAATTTAGCGATGTCAAACAATCTCATTTCCCTACTGAGGTTGGATAATTCTGGGGTTGCCACTTTCTCCAGCTTTCCCATGATGCCTACAGTTGGTTAGCTCAGATCTTTGGTACAGTGTGCAAAAAATCACAATTGCTGAAGAAAGGTTTGTACCAAAACCTTCAGCAAACACTTGCAGGAGAGGGAAGGGTTCAGATGCCTCCACAGTCTGTCTTGTTCCCCTCAGAACAGGGAATGCTTTGGTATGTAGAAGGTGCATCGACTTGTTAGTAGTGACCTGGCTGTTTTGGGTGAGCTATCGCTTTGCAGTTGTTCTACCTGGCACTTGAGCCCTGACAAGCCACCTGTTACGTACTCCCATGAGCAAGCTCTGTCCAAAGCACTAGTCCCTAGACTTCTAAATACTGCGGGTTGCTTCTGTGCACCGCCTGGTGCTTCCCTCAAAGGCAGTCACTGTGGGCAGTTTTAAGGAGGTGAGATCAGCCTCCCTAATGTAATTCTGCCTGTCACTGGTTCTTCCCTGGACCACAGTTCACAGCTGCTTCAGCTAAGTCACCTCTTGCTGCACTAATTGCTGTCTCCTGGCAGTCTGCTTTTGTCCTCATCTCCATTTGCTAATGCATTCAACTGCAAATTTAGTCACATTTGAATATACATCAAAAAATTAACTGCTGCTGTGAAAAGCTTTTTTTGTTTGACTGCCTTGTGACACCAGAGGCAAATCCTCCATGCACAAGGGCAACATACAAAATAAACTCAGTGAGGAAAAGAAGCTACTCAGGCATTTATACACATCTTACACTTTTTTTCCCCTAAGTCATAGTCCTTTTCTACTTCGAGAGCAGCAAGCCATGTCCAAAGGCTGTACATTCATGGGAAGTGCGTAGGAATGTCCTGTCACTCCAAGAATGAAGCTTCTCTCATTCTGCTTTCAGTAAAGAATTTCAAATTTGCTTTATAAGTTAGTCTAGATAATTGCAAGGATCAGAGGAACTGTTCCCTGCTGTGCTTTAGGACTGAGATCAGCCCCACTCACAACCTCTAGGGGGAAAGTTCAGAAACCCTGACACCCACAACAGCCATGCAATTTCCTCTGGTCTGGACTCAGGACTGATGAGCATGTTTAAATTCAGAAATAATGATTGTTATGATCACTGCCCATTATAGTCAATTGTGAATAATGCTGTTTGTCATAACAACCCAGCTGAAGTATTTCGGCTGTTATGTATGTCGAAATTGTTGTAGACGTATGTTGCAATTGTTTTTGATACTGGGCAATTTCATCTTCTAAATATGTTGTATTCTAAATATAAACCCAAACATATGGTACTGGCTTTCTTATGATAAGGTTACAGGGGTGAGGAAGTTTTAGGAAAGCAGAGATGGATTAAATACTTTGGATGAAATAAGAAACATTGCCCATGGAACCGAGCCTTTTTCTACATCTAAAAAAATTTTATTTTTTGGCTTTGTGTTGGTCTTTGGTCAGCAAACAAACAGAAAACCATTCTTTATTCCTTTCTGGCCTGCCCGTCAAAAACTTTGCAAATAGTTGAGAATGAGCTAGCCCTGTCATGTGTTGGGTTAGGATGTGTCATGCCTGTTTTAGGGATATGGCCTCCCATATTGCTTTTAACCATTTTTCATCTTGTAGCTCATTGCTAAATAGTGCAGTGCAGTATTCTGACACTTTCTATTCTTTCAGATTCTGGTAAACTTTCTTTTACTCACCTACTTTTGATGTAGCTTCTTCGATGATTTGTTAGTGGAAATAGGTTTCTCTCACATTTTATTTAGGGCATTGACTCTCAGCACATACTTGGAGTACTAGGTCTAAGGAGGAGAATTCATTCTGTAATGAGCTCAGTGAGCCTCTAAATTCACCCTGGTGGAGGGAAAGACAGATGAGAAGTGGTGATGTGCAACAAATATTAGGAGGCCTCAGATATTACTCTCCTTTATGGCTTTATGCTGTTTTGACGCCTGGTTTGGACAGAGAGAATTACAGCAGGTGGGCCAAAAAAAATTTTGAAAATATCCAGAATGCGTTTGTTTAGCAAAGCTCCAAAGGATGTGGTCTCAGTAGGATGGGCTTTTTGTGATTCTCCCAGCCCTTCCCAAATGCAGGTTTTTAACATTTATCATTCTTTCAAAAAAGAATTTAGTTGCTTAAAGATCAAAATATATAACAAAAAGATATTTTGTTTGAAGAAGAAATTAGACAAGTTTTGTCTGGAATTAAGAGACATGTTTTATCAGAGAGCAGCTAGTCATTGAGGCAAATAACATAGAAATGAGCTGACTTTGTCACTTTAAGACTTTAAACCAAAGCATATAATTTTCTAGAGGAGAAGTTCTGATTGAACCATAAAACTAGAGCTTAATGAAGGAATTAGCCAGCCCGTGGTTATATAACATAAATTAGGATAATGTCATTTAAGGTCTTTGAATTCAGTCATCTGACTGTAAATGAAAAGAATTCTTCTAATAACACACCTATGCAACCATATTTCCCAGCCTTAATGTTTTGGCAGCATCATATACAGTAATCTGTGAATTCCCACTGACTGACTGCTTTGGCCTCTTGTCCTTTGTGTACATTTCGGATGCTACTCATTTAGCATGGTATCAGAGCTGTTATTACTTGTTTGAATTCCTCACCATAATGCCTTTAGGCACTGTGGTTTGCATTTGGCAAGGGCCATGCTGGCAGGCCATGTTGTGAACATTGTCTACAGTCATTCTGAAAATTCTGTACTTTCTCCTCTCTTAAGCAGGAAGGCTTCATGTTCTCATTTGAAGCTCAGTATGGAGTAACTCTTCTGTCATTTGCCATGAGTGGACTATATATTGTCTTGTGTTTTGGTGAACTGATTTATGCGTGACTTTCAAGATGAAGCCACAGAAAGCAAGGCACTCAGAAGCTGGCAGGTTTCCTTCTGATTTAGCAGTCAAGTGTTTAGGAGATAGGATAGTTGTAGCAATTTGAAGTCTAAGCAGGTTTTTCATGGATCACCTACTGTGGCGTGTGGGTAGCCTACCAAACCCAACGTGGACAGATACATCTGGTGGGGGGTTGACCTGGCTGAGTGCTCAGTGTTCACATTTCAGAATTCCCTGCCTTTGCTATAGTAATTGTTGTTCCTTGGATCAGTACAGGGATTTCCTGGGAAATAGTACTACAACTGGTGAAAGATTAACAGAACTATTAACAGAAGCAGTTCTACAGTTTTCAGTAGTGGCCACAGCACTTGTCTTTAACGTGGCCATAGGAAAGAGATCATTTTAAAGTTTCATATGTATTATAGCATTCCATCAGGCGCTTCCCTCTTCTCCATGGTCAGTTTTTAATCTTAGTCCTTCTCTTAGCTTATTGGCTTGTAACAGTGGGGAATTGCACACATAGTCAAGAGTGAACACACGTGGTAAATTTTAAGAGATGGTTGTTGTGGCTGAGCTGGCCTGGAGTTATGTGGCAGCTACAAATGGTAGGGAGTCTCTGTTGCCCTGTGCCATTAGGCTAACTTGGTTGCTTTGGTCCTGACTTCAATCCGAGCAAGGGGAGAGCTTCTTCTCATGACCAAATTGGCCAATCCGAACGCATTGAAACAGACGTAGGTAGAGATCTTTTCTATAGTGATCTCGTGTCTAAACTGCAAACTCCTCAACTTGAACCACCACCTTCTTTTATTTTTGCATATTATTTTAACATCCCAGCCACATTTATGTGCATCCCTACTTATACCTTGGACTAGTGCTTCTTTCAGTCTTAGCAGTCGCAAATTTGATACAGAATCTGTCACTACCATCTACTAATGCAGATGGCAACAAATATGGTTTTTAATGTGCCTGTTACCTAGACTCGTGTTAGCTGGGGTGCTACATGGGGGAGGAGAGGAAGGAAGTGGGGGGGGAGATGGGACGGGGGAGTGGGCAAGGAGAGGGAAAATTACGTGAGGTAGTAATGTTTGACCTTTGTCACGGTAATTTTCCTTTTGATTGAATAGTTCATTTACTGAACTTCCTTTCTTCTTTGTGGCTGTGTAAAATCCCTGTTCTGTGCCCCCAGTGGTAACACTCACCCTTCAGCTGCATCTGTGATATTGAGAGGCGTGTACGCTGCTCCAACAGCAGGGATTCTTCCCACTGTGATGTGGGATGGAGTGATTCAGCAGGGAAATCAGTGCAGCTGCATCAACTCTGCAGCATGGCAACTCTGGCAATGTAGAGAATACCTTGGTTTTAGCAGCCTTTTTGGGGAGCAGCATCACCTGACAAGTGTCAGCAGTGATGAAACCAGCAACAAGGTTTTCAAAGTGCTGGAGTCAGATATTTTACTTTTTCCCCCTTCACGTTTTGTTGTAGTATAAGGAGGTGTAAGGCTCACCATCACCTACCCATTTATTTACAGGCAAGCATGCCCATACTAAATGATGCATTGTGTGTGACAGCCTGCCGTACCTGGTCATTAAACTCCTGTCCACTTCGTGTTGATGCAAGTAGTGTCTAGTCCCTGAGGGAAATGCCTGTACCTCCTTGGGAATTGGGCTTTGCACCTTGTAGGGATTGAGCGGTGTGTGTGCAGTGCAGACATCCAGCACCAGGCAGTGGGAATGTTCCCACCTCTGATCTTCAGGGACCTGCGTGGCCTGTGCGTTACAGGAGAGTATTAAGTCAAACCCACCAGCTGTGGATGAAGCCGTGTGTGCTGCCTGTTGTTCTGATGATCTTAGGCTGCTGGGCTTAAAACAAATGAAGCTGCACTTATTACTTGTTTCCCTGTAGTTTTGCTAGTGGATCTGGTCCAAGTAGTTTTTTTTTTGCCTCTCTTTCAGTTTCTGGGGTGCTAAAATCTGTTCATTCTACTGGATAGAGGTTTGGGGGGTATTAAAAGCTTTAATGCATTTTTAGATTATTGGCTGGAAGATGCAAGGGTAATGGAGAATATTTTGACAATTGTTTTGCTGTGAGAGCAGAAGCAGCAGGTGAACAGATCTGTATGTGTATCCGAGTATATGTGTCTCTGGACTGAATCAAGCACACGCTCCATCTACCCCAGCTTATCATCTTCATCACTGGCCACCACAAATTGCCTAAGCAAAAAGTGAAGGAAACCTTAGGGAAACCATTGAGTTCTTCTGCAGGGAGATTGCTTTTTGTTGTTGTTGGCCTGAAGTTAATATTCATCTTTGAGAAGGAGGATCTAGTTCTCTTGCAGAGTTTCAGTTTTAAATCCTTGATATAGCAACCTTGATATAGATTCTCATTCTGCAGTAAAATTACGTCATTCCTTTCACCTTGCTAAGACCTTGTCCTCTGTGGCGCCGGTGGTAGTGTGTCCACGGGGAACCCAGCACTAGGTAGATAGGAGCTGTGGACTTATGAGGAGTGTTGTGGGACTTTGGCCCACCTTGTAAATCTGTATCCAAGTGCTGCTATTTAACTAGAAATCTTCTTCCCTTTCAGAGGACACTTTGTGCTTTTTTATAGGTGTTGCTCATGTCTTACCTGAATTTCTTAGACTGCAGTTAATAAAGCAAAAATAACCCCAAAACCAAAACAAAAAAACCCACCCCTAAGTATCTAAAATAAATCGGTGGTCAACATGAAGGACTCTGGGAAGTGCTGTGTTGTCTTTTGAAGGCTGTAGCTGCCTCACTGCTCCACAAGTGAGGAGTGGAAGTCCTCAAGGAGGACTTCCTTGAGCAGCTGCACAGTCTTTAAGTGATGCAGGTGGAACTAAATGAACTGAAAGTTGAGCTCAAGTCTCAAAAGCAGAGGGCTTTTTGTCCTTACTAGACATTCAAGCTGAAATGACAGCTTCGTTCTCTGTAATCTTGATTTTGTGAAGAGGCTGACATGGGATAAAAGAGCTCCAAAAACTAGTAAGATTCAGCTCTGTGCTGAATTAACCACAGACATGCAGACCCTCACTGCCAGATGGGTATCTTGACTGCTTGGATTTCCACTCACCTTTTTTTGTGCAGCTCAAGACCCTGTTTCTCTGGCACCTCATGTCTGGTATTGCCACTCGTACCCACGCAAAATGAATTGTTCTGGACCTGTTGGGATGCTGTTTGGGTTAGGTCCCTGTAACAGGGGCCGGATCAGAATTACCTGGCTGTTTAGTGGCAGCACTCTTGCATGATTTTTCCTATAGTTTTCTCATGGGTAAAAGTCCAAATCAGTTATCAGCCCACCTTGTCAGGCTCTTTCCAGTTAGAATAAAATTTTCAGGAATACAGGAATCATTTAGGAGTGCTATGAAGTCAGTGCAGGTCTAGGCCAAGAAGGCTGCCTCCTCTCTGTTACCAGTTCTGCTGTGAGCTGCTCTATGTCCCCAGGCCTCACTTTCCATCCTGGTCAGGCAGAAGAAACAACTTTGGATCAGGGAGCTGTCGTTTGACATCTGTAAGGCAGGTTGAGAAGGGTAACCTGGGGAGTTGATGTCTGAAAAGGAGGGTATGTAAGATTTTGTGTTTGCAAGGTAACCTTGTAACTAACATGCCCAACAACTCACTATGGACTTCCTACTGAAACAGCCTCTGTGCAGTCACAGGGAACTTCCCTGGGGCTTGCCACACATGTGCTGGTACACTCCTGTCTGCTGTCAATGCCCATCTCCAGTGTGTAGTAAGAAACTTCCCCAGATTGCACTGATGATGCAGCAGCAGCAGCTTTTAAGCAGGTCTCCTTCAAGCATCTCAAAGTGAGAAAGGAAAACACCCAAAAAGAAAGTGATAGCTGCTGCAGCACTGACACTTGGGGACAACCTTCTGTTGACATTTTTGCAAAGCATGAATCGGGAAATTTGACCTTCCTCCTCTGCACACATTTCTCGTAGTATATAATTCTGTGTGATCTCTGCTTCCTGTGACCCAGATAGGTCTGTGGTACACTTATGTTTAACATTTATTATGGTCTTCTTGCCAGCTGGACTTACTGTGAGCCAGACTTCACTGGCACAGATGAACAAAGCTTCATGCCGTTTAGCAGTGTCTGTCTGATATAAAGTAGCTGGGGATCCAGCCTGTCACTCCCATGTGTTTGGTTGGATTGCTTTGGTTTCGTGTAGAAGTGTTGCAGGTTATCCCTAATCTTGGTATGTAGCTTGGCACTTCCTAAACTGGGGAAGGCCAGGCTTGCCTTGGAGGAAAGTGGTGGACAAAAGTAGCAGCACAGTTGTAGTGAGTCTGCTAAGCAGAGAGGTGGCAAGGGAAAAAACAGGGAGAGCCTACTAAATGCTGGGGCTTGAACAGAGAGGCAGGAGTGGCTTAGCTGGCATGTGATATAGAATAATTTTTTCATTTGCTTTTTTTTTTTTTTTGAGGATAAAGGGAAGAGGCAGGGAAGATGCTTACACCTCTGGGAGCCAGGTGGTTAGGGTATGGGGTTGAGATGGGTCAGAGAAGGGACTATAGAGATAGATATGCCTGTTACTTGTGAGGGGAGACAAGGGAGCAGTAAGGAGGACCAACACTGCTGCAGAGGGGAAGAACATGGAGCCCAGTGCAGATCTGAATTGTTGCTTAAAACTGCTTTACTTCTTTCAGGCTATGTGTCTGACCTCGTTAAGGGAGCTGCCAAATCTGTGCTGTCCAAATGTCAGAATTTGGCTATAGTTTGGAAAGAAAAGGAGCAGGAAAGGGGATGGTAATGACTAGAAAGAAAACATAGTAGAAGAAAAGGCAGGGAGAGAGCAGTTCAGTTCCACTGCATCTCTAGAAAGCCAGTTTGGTCTCTGAGCAGTACAGCAGAACATAAGTTCTCCATTGCTGGTAACTGTCAACATGTAGCAAACAGCTGGGAACATGGGAGCAGCCCAGTAAGATGAGTATGAATGTTTTGCCATATGCTTAACTCTTACAGTGTAGTCACTAATGGCACTGTGCCCCTTCCCAGAAGCAGAGGACTCTTTGGTGGTGATGAACCTGGGGCAAGAGGAAGTTACTCTGGAGTTGGATCAGGGGGACCACAGTGAGGGGCTGTGGTTTCTTCTGATATTTGCAAGTTTGCCTGGCAAACAGGTTACGCTGCACCTTTGCTTTGGAAGGTGTACCATTTTCCTCTTCAGGGGATGCTTGGAGTTCACTGAGGCACAGGGCATCTGTGCACATCTCCAGAAGAGGTGTAATGGTTATTTTCTGGCTCTTCCATGACTGCCTGCCCATGCAGGGGATGCTGAGCCATTCCTTTTCCTGCCGTTGGGTTAGGAAAGGGGGCAGCTCCAGCCCCAGCATGTTGAGGATGCTGCAAGTGTGTGTGATGTGCATGTGTCTGATCCATGAACTGTGGAAAGGGAAAAGCATGTTCCTAATTCCCTCCTGTGATGCTGCACCTGCCTGATGTTCTGGTTACTGCCTTGATGCAGTCCTGCTGATGTTACCAGGAGCTTTGGCATCAATCTTCATTGAAGTATTTTCACTGCTAAGCAACAGAATTACATTTCTTCTCTGTACTTTTTATCCTGCAGAGGGAAGAAAAGAACATAAGGATTTTCTCTTTGTAATGCTGGTATCATTTAGTGGCATTAAAATTCAGATGGGATGAATCAGTAGCAAACAGGATGAGGAATTCCTGTGGGGAAGGTGTAATGCAGGGAACACTTGGTAAAATTCTCTGGTTTTGTTAAGCAGAATACAAGACTGAGACATTACAATGATCATTTTGGGGCATATTCCTTATTGCATTGGGCCGTAATGCACCAGTTCAGCAAAACAGCTAAGTCTCTGCTTAACTGCAAATGTGCAAAAGTTCCCTTCGAATTTAGTGAGTGTTTAGGGCTGTCCTACTTGTGATTGGTTTTCCCTGGGTCTATGCTATTACCTAATCTTTATGGCAGTGATAGAGGAAGGGCTTTTTAGACATATCTGATGATGGGTGCCCAAATGAGAACACTTTAAATGGAGCTCATTTCCAAACAGTGCTGAGTGGTGGACCTTTAGAAAATCAGCTTCACTGTGGTGTCTCCAGCAGAGCCAAGTGGCCCATATGGGCTAATGACTTTTGAAAATGCTGCTGAAAGCATTTGTAGTAGCCAAGGGTAATTCCAAGGGAAATCCCAGAAAATTTGATAAGTCCCTTCTAGAGGGGTTGAGAGGCAGTTTGTTTGCAGGTGTTTGCACCCTGTTAGATGGTTCATTTTGAAGGTGGATATGTAACGCTGCATCTTAAAACTGCATGGACTCTTGGCTCGTGACAAGTAATCCAAATTGGTACAAACTGTTTTATAACCAGTCCCTCCTTCCCCCAAATAACAACATTCATTTTTATTTTATGCCTTGCAGAGTGGTCATTGTTTTATCTCTGAAGAACCTGACAGCTCTTACATGGCCACATGACTCCAAAGCAGAATATCATTGTGGCAAGACTTCATGGTTACCGGTGCTACCAAGCTTTCCCATCTGGGCTGTTCTTACTTTTGGTAGGTGCCTGGGAGGATGAGGGAGGAGACGGCTGTTCGGGTATGTGGCAGGAGCAGATAGGGATGCTTCACTCTTCCTCCCCTTCCTGTGTCAGGTGATAAATGGTTGATCTTCCTTCCTCTTCCTTGGAAGTGAGGGAATGCTTTGAGCAGGTTACTTTAGGGGACAGCCCCACCTCTCTGCTGATAAGCTATTTATTGCATACTGTCACATATGGTTAGCATGGTTTAGGAGAGGGAGTCCTCCAATCCTTGCCACAGCTCTTCCTCCTCATATGGATTCTCAGAAAGAAGAAAGAAAAAAAAAATCCCCCTAACCTTGGAAACTCCCGTTACTGAACCTCTTTTCTCCCTCTGAGGACCTGTCCCAATTCTGCGAAGTAATGAAACTATCCACCTGAGAGTTGCGCATCCCTTAGTCAGACTGCGATACCGCCTGAGGTTTGCAGAACTACTCTAAATGAGCAAATACTTATTCTTGAAATCAACCCCAAGACCATGAAAAAAAACCTCCATTTTGTTGCTCTGTCAGACTTCTTGCAGAGGAGACACTCTCTTAATGTGGAGAGCAAAATGACATTGTCTCTTCACTTCCCTTATTCCTGCAGTTTCAAAGTTTACATGCCCTCTCTGAAACCTCACTTTTGCTTGACAGAAAAGTACTCCTGTGTAGCAGTTCTCTGAGCTACATGCTTAGCTTGACTTCTGCTTTTTTACTCCAAATTATTGCATCCTCCTACTTATCCCACTCTTTGCTTGGTCAGTGTATGCCTTTGCTGTCATTTGTGTGGCAATAACTTTGAGTCAAGCACTGATATCTTTATTGCTTGCTGGTTTTGTGCTGTTACCTCACTGTGTTTGACCTGCTGCTGTCTCTTCCTATCGATTGACATTGGTGACATGGAATTGGTGACTAATCTGTGCCTTACTGCTGGTGGCAGGACTTCTCATTGCTTCTCCCCTTTTACTAAAAGGAAAGATGAAAGAGAGGCCCTCATCTGTCACTTTTCTCTGTTACGGGGACAAGGGAGGCAGAGAGCTCAGGAGGGGAGCTCCTTGCTTTGGTGTGGATGTTCAAGGGTGCCAACAGGCAAAGCAGCAATGGGAGGTTGACTTGCAACTCATCAGGTTCTGAATAAAAGTGGGTTTATAACTACATTTTGTTGTTGTTTAAAGTCCTTCTTTCTGCCCAGCCACCACAGTGTGATTAAAAGCCCAGGGAAGACAAAGGACTCTCCATTTTAAATCTGGCCTCTTCCTATCAGTGTGTTTTCAGTATGTGCTGTCTGCCCCCTGGACCAAGCACCTGATGGAGCTTTCAGTCCCCTTGGCAGCCCCTCCTCCAGTCTTCCCTGCCCTCCTTTCAGGTACAGCTTCCAGAGAGATGACAACGTGTGCTTTTGTGTATCTGAGTCTTACTGTTACTGGCTGTTCCCCACGCACAATATTCCCCATCGTGGTATTTATGCTCTGCCACACGTAGATGTTACGGGGAGAAAGCTAAGTGATAAAGGCAAGCTTGACATGCAATGGTGATGCTGAAACCAGTGAGCACTGATATGTAAAGAATATAGTGCCTTGCTCAAATAGGGTAGACCAGGCTGCTCTGCCAAGCCGGAGGAGTTTCCCACTGTGGTATAGGGCAGTTTCAAAATGACTGGGAGCTGAGCTGGCACTGGAGTTGCAACGAAGTCCGTATATTCTATTTTCTTCTAGTCCACCACTCACTTGGTTACATGCCCTGGGTGTCTATGTTGTCCTAGGTCCCTTGGCAAATGCTGCCTTTGGGGAAGGGGGAAAAATGGCCACTGCCATTGGGTCCAGAAGGGTTTTGGTGAATCCCCATGGGCACTTAGTGCTTGCTCTCACCTTCGTCTCCATTGCAGACCTGTTGGAGGGGGATGGTGGGGCTGGCGGGGTGGATGGGAGCTCACCCAGGGTATCTGCTGAGTCAAGAACTGCTGGTAACACCTCTCTTCAAGTCAATGCAGTAAATAGGTTTAGTCCGGTTTATTTAGTAACTGAGGATGCATTTCGGTTGAGATGTGTTAATTGGATTGAATGCTTCTGGGTCGTGGTTTGAGACAAACAGCTATCACCTTGGCAAAGCAAAACTCTCTAATAAATAATGTCAGATCAGTCTGTCTTCACTGTTGGACAAAGGACACCCTCTTTATTCTGAAATCCTCATATTTCAAAGTATACTGCTCCCCTGTGGATCAGGCAAATATTTCTGCAATTAAATTCTAAATGTACATAAGAGTAAAAACTGAAATATCTTAATCCAAACCTTATTCTAAAATCACAAACGTGGAGACAAAGTCTGGGGCAAAGTTTTAACTTCAGCTCTCCCTTCTTGGTTGTCAATGTAATTTTGAAGTTGGTAATAGAGGACTAAAGTCTGAGCTGAGGAAAAAGTGGAGGCTTTAGTTTGCACATCTTCCTTAATGTAAGCCCTTTTCCTTTGCAGAACTTCTGCATGCTATCTTTGGGTGCAAGCTCTAGCCCTAAATATTGGAGAGCAGAAGCTACTCTTAAGAGCACAAGATAAGCAGGGAAGTACTTGCATAGACCTTAGGGCTTTCCTCTGGTGTCCCTGAAGAACAGTTGTTTTACACCCATCGGAAAAATAAATGCTCAAATAAGAAAGGGCTGTTGACCTTGCGTTATCACCCTATGAAACTGGCCATTGCTACAGCTGTAGCCAATGGTCTGAGGCAAAAAGCTTTTGGATGTGAATGCTTGAATTGTCATGTGTAGTTTGGCCATATCAGGTTTTGAATTAACTTAGAGGCCAGTTCTAGATTGCTCCCAGAGGGCTCTCACGTCATCAGGATCAAAGGAAACCATAGGATGTGTGGTACAAAATGATCCCATCTTGGAAAAGTAAATCTGACAGCCTAAAAATATGTGTTAAGCTGATTCCACTTTGTAAATGTTTGTTAATACGATGGCCTACTGAAGTGATTGAGCTGAAGCTCTGGAGTCAAATACTGAAAAATTGTCCATGTCAGAGCATTAAGAATTTTCTGTTCTAAGATTAACGCTAACAGCCCCTGCCCCACCATCTTCATGAATAAGGAACTACTGGCACAACCTGCAGATATGTTTCTAAAAGTAGAAGAGAGCAAATATGTATAAATTTAGAAAGAAAAAAAAAAAAAAAGAAAAAAAAAAGGCCTTGAATTAGCCTGCAGAATACTGAACTCAACTGCAAGGTTCAGTCAGTCTGAAACTAGTCTTTCTGTAGGCACTTTCATTCAGTGGCTATTTTAGCTCAAGGTGGGAGCTCATATTTGTAACATTTTAACGCGGTTGTATGTGCTGATCCCAGGCTCTTGGAGGAGGGGAGGAATGCTGTTCAGGATGATAGATCCACATGTCATGGTGGCTCTTTATCTACCTAATGCTGTGTGAACAAACCATGGTTAGGAGATGGTCCTGCTCAGGACTCAAATTCTGTCAGAAGGCATGCGAGTCTGTGTGCTGTCTTGGCCAGAGCCCTCAGATCCTGTGTAGAAATAACAAGCAGAGTTGAAGCTGGGATTGTCATTCAGGGGTGAAGGATCAGCAAATACTGCCCTGTTGGTGCCCTGGGCCAGGGAGAGATCTTCCCTGGGGATGCCTGAAGGACGAGGGAGCATGGGGCCCTGGTGGTCTGAGCTCTGCTGCTCACTTGGCTGTACAAGCAGGTGGGAGCAGAGGGACTGGTGTGACATTGTTGTAGTGGTTACATTTAAATGTGAGGTCAGAGTTTAAATAGAGTCTAATGACAGCAGGAACATTACTGGGCTGACTCATGTTGCCAAGAATGCACTCTCATTTCTGCATGCATCCCCGCACAAGGGGGAGGAAGTGATGCTGCAATCTTGCGTTATCCCAGTGAAACCCAATTTTAGACTCTGTACCTATTTCATCCCTTTTATGTCCCTGTTGGCTGGTTGTGGTGTTGTTGGAATAGGGTTTATTGAATGGTATTGGACAACAGAGGTTGCTGAAGGGATGTGAATGACCTTGTGTAAAGCATGTTCAACAGACCCTACTGCAAGGGCTGAAAGTCCCCCATCTTCCTACCTTAGGCCCCTGCTATGGACTTGCATGTAACAGTGTGATTGTGCTGCAAGCGCAGAGAGTGGATATGGATGTATTAGCGTTTGCAAGGTGCAGCTGTGAAATGTGGCCATGAGAGCACAGTACAGCTTGCTTCTTACCAGCTGTAAGGGTGCAGTGATTGAGCCTTTCTCCTCGGGGATAGGCAGTACTTTGAGGAAGCCATCTGTTGCATCTCTAAATTTGTGGTGAGAGAGTGCAAGAGGAGCACTGTCTCTTGTCGTAGAGAGAGAAAACGAGAATGGAAAGGGCAGAGTGAGGTATTACTGCTTTCCTTATTTCAGTAAGGTGGAAAGACACAAAGGTCCTGACTACACTGAGTAATAAGTGCTAAAAATAACTAACTTTTTTTGAAGGAGTCAGGCAATGAGACCTGCAAGGAGAAGGTGGTATGACTGGTGAAAACAAGGGCTGCAATTCTATGGCAGCTTTAACAGCTTTGTCTGAGGCTATAGGAAAGGCTGGGTGGGACTGTTGGAGAGAGACCAACTGGTTAATCTCTGAAGTCATTTGGCTGAGAGCACAGCTGGGGAGTCTGAGAAGGTCACAGCAGTGAGGGCTTAAAAATATATAAAAATATATTTTTAATATATTCTGAAACTTTACAAAGGAAATGAAAAGAATCCCCAAAGACCCTAATGACCAAGTTTCCCAGAGGAGAAAACCATGGCAAATGCCTTGACTGTGAGGTTTTGTTAATGAAAAGCCAGGTATAAACTAAGCACATCTCCACCATGGACTAAAGAGGACCACCATGTTTCTCTATGTGTGAGGCCCACATGTCTGAGGCAGAAGAGGGAGGTGTGAGTTGCATACAGCTGGGAAGTGTGGGGATGCCTGAGTGTGTGCCTTCAGGGGTGGAGGGAAGTTGATTTGAGCGTATGTCATGAATCTGGCCTGCCAGACAGCATTTCTGGGCAGAAAGAGAGATTGTATCCTTGGAAACACAGTGTGTGGTCACCCAGAAATTCAACATTTCTGCTTTGAAAATTAAAGATGGGTAAGGTACGTTTGGAAGCAGGGGGCTGACATAATAACCATTGCACAATCCGTTTCTGTGCTGTAATTTCTCTGTTCCTGTTTCCAGCCTGTCTGAAATAAGTTTTCACTGTTGAGACATACAGTTATCTGGACTTCATTTTCTTTTGGTAAGGAGCCTTGTTTTCTCCTTCATATAGACCTCCTGAAGCCTAGCTGTCACATCATTCCTCTAGTAGAGGAGATGCTGCTCTGTAAAGCCAGTGTCGGGCCATTGCTGGACACACATCTCCATCCTTAGATCAAGCCCTACCCCACTGTGCTGCAAAAAGGGATAACACCATGAACATCTTTAAGGTGCTGGACTGTCTAGTGCATGTGGCAGAAGAGTGGGGCTTGTAGGTGTACTCGGCTCTCTGGTACAGCATGATGGCATCTCTGTGGATGGGGCCTTGGGGGAGACTTCTCAGTCTCTAGGGCTTCAGCTTTCCTTGTTGATGTGTATTCAGCCCTGATGCTGGCCAAGCGCTAGCATCATGTGACTGCAAGGCTTTTGAATAATGCTGAGTTGTCTGCCAGTTGATACTTACCCGTCTTTCTTCCGTTTGCTTCCAGTAAGTCTTTTTTCCCCAGCTAATAGGTGGTGCCAGCTGAGAGAGGATGTCCTCTGCAGGCCCCAGTGAATGGCAGTATAGGAAGGGCCTGGCAGAAAAAGCCAAAGCAGTGTTACCACTGGTCACATTGGTGTGGCCATGCTGGGAATGCAGCAGGCAGCCCCTCAGAGGCTGCCCAGC
This sequence comes from Pygoscelis adeliae, assembly GCF_000699105.1. NCBI lineage: Eukaryota > Metazoa > Chordata > Aves > Sphenisciformes > Spheniscidae > Pygoscelis > Pygoscelis adeliae. Next base: position 5,027,207 of record NW_008824411.1, on the reverse strand, counting down.
TGCAGCCTCAGCCAAGCCAGACGCAGGGACAGTCTAAAAGGATGGAACTCCTGTCTGATCCAGCCCCTGATGCTCAGTGATGTGCTGTGGGCCCCCAAACCCTCCTCTGTACGTTGACTGTAGATGTGATTGGTACTTTCCCACTAGAGGGCAGTTTTATCAGGCATGCATTTTCAGAGGTTGCTAATCCTATTCAACAGTCTTTCTTTAGGACCAGCAGAAATTCAGATGAAAGCTGTGGTCAACATTTAATTATTTCAGCAGCTACCAAGTACCTATATGAATGATAAAACCATTTATTTGGAAATACACTTCTCAATATAAAGCAGGTATTGAGGAACAATTTTTTAAGTGCACCATGTGTCTTTGGGAACAAGCATGCAGCAGACATGTCACAGTCACATGGAAATGAGTGAGTGTGACTGGGGCATGTGTTCTGCACTGAGAGCAGGCACACAGCTCCTGGATGCTTCTGCTGGTAAAAGCAGAGATATAGCAGGTTTGTATCACGGAAGTTGAATGTAGTAGATTTTTTTTTTTTTAAATATATTCTTAAACTTTACAAAGAAAATCAAAAGAATCCCCAAAGACCCTAATTCTCAATGGAAAAGACAAGTGCTCCTTACTAGGACATTAGCAGTCCTGGAGGTTTTGTTTCTCAGATGAATAATGATATACTAATAAGCATTAATATTTCAGAAAGCCAAGTGAGTAGGAGCCATGATTTCATGATTTCAGGCTCACTTAATAATCTAGACCTCAGAGGCAGCCTGGGGATCTTTCTGCTCTGTGAGGCATGGTTGTGTTGGGAATATCACACTCAGTTCTGCTGATGATATGTTGAGAGGATGTGTGCTGAGTTTCTCGGTGAGAAACACGAGATCCGTCACGACCTTGTCCTGTAACTCAGTAAGTCAAATGTCATCATGTTCTAATGAGACATTTCTCCCAAACACTGAAGTTGGGCTTGTTTACTTCTGCTACCCCCCAGCTATCCATGCACAGCATGGAGGGAATGTGCTCCTCTGCTCCCTCTAGGTGCCTGGAAACATCCAGGGTTTTGCCTTCCTGACATCTGAGCTAATGTTGTGAGGAATGACAGATGGTGACCTTGCTGGGAAGCTTAGCAGACAACATTTCTTGCTTGTTTTTTGTCTAGTTATACTTGCCCAGGCCATTTGTCCCTGAGCCAGGCACAGCATCTGGGAGGAATGGCTGAAGGCATGCCTCATGCCTCCTTTTCTCTGGGGTTAGGAGTTTCTAGAGCTTCCTCTTGGAAGCCTTTCCAGCAAACTGAGCTCTGATTCAGCCACTGTGATAGTGATGGGTTTGTAAGTCTGTGCTGCCCTTTCCCCCACCTTGTGGGAAGTGGGTTCCCCAGTAGACAAGCTCAATGTGGGCTACATTCCCTTTAGTGCCTGGCCTAGCTCCACTCCCTCGCTTCACGTTTTGAGACGACTGTAGTGCCTTTTGGGTCACAGATTCCTTCTCAGCCCTTGTGGAAACTGCCTGCTCCCACCTGAAGCCAATAGTGCTGGGTCATGGCACCAGACCCATGCTCTACATGTAGGACAACCTGAGCAGCTGAAAGATAAATGCTTTTGTTTCCCCGATGGCTGCCTGGTGCATCAAACATAAAAAGCTATGCAAATTCCCTTAGGGCATTCATGGCACACCTGAGAAGTTACACTAGATGGACTCTGCAGATGGATGCTCTGACTAGACAGCCTGCAAGGCTATGCCCTCTCTTGTCTGCCTGAATCTTGCTTGCTTGTGTTGGGACCTCTGGCTGTGATGCTCCTTCCTCGTGTTGTCTGCCAGAGTTTCTTTCTGCATGATTCATCCCTCCAGGACAGTACGAGCAAGTTTTCAGTTGTCTGGGGCATAAGCAGAATGGTTTCCTTGCGTAGGCTGTGTGGGGCTTAACCCATGCAGTGCTGAGTGAAGCTCTTGTCCTCAAACTGTCTGACAAGGCCAGACTCCATTTCTATCTATCAATCGATAGAAATTGGTGCTATCCCCCCTGGTAGTGTGGGTGCAATTCCTCCTCTGGTAGCTCTGGAAGTCATAGGAGAATAGAGAAGATCAGGCCAGTGCTACAGGCTCTCAGAGTGTGTCCACGCCACCTCCTTGATGGGTCTCCTTCTCCTGTTCAATGGAGATGTACAGAGAAGCTGTCCCATCTTGTGCAGAAAGACCCCTGTCTCCATGAGGGAACATAGTGTCTCCATGAGGGAACATAGCTTTGTCTTCATCTTTTCCACCCTTGTGCGTTTGATCTTGATGGTCGACTAGGCTTCTGTGATGGGCTTAACACATTGTTTTGGGATCTCATGCTGCTTGTTTGTTTTTCTGATTGTCTCATTTTCTAAGTGTTTCCAGATAAACTGTAGGCTGGTTCCTGTTAACTTGTCCACCCTCTGTCCACCTCCTCTCATCTGCCTCTCCCCTTTCTCAATTTTCCCATAAGAAACTATATTGATGTTAGGATCCTTGTTCTTCTTTGCTCTCTTTTTGTCCAAGAAGTTTTCTCTGTGCAAGTCTCTGTCCACAGTCCTTTCCTTCTCTGAAGTTGTAAAGCTGCTCTGACCCAGGCCTAAGAGAAGTATACTAGCGGCTTTCTGCGTTCTTCAACAATTAGGAGCAAAGTCTGTGGTTTAAGTTTTCTGTGGGGTGTGAATAGAAATGTATGGGCAAAATAATATGTAAATACCATTTTGTGAACCCCAAAGCAATGGGATTTCCTTAAATATATATAAATATTTTCTTTTTTTTAAATAATGCATTTGGTGGAAATTTGTACTTTGTTTTGGTGTCTGGTCTTTTAGATTGTACTTGCTTCACCCTGTTTTCTAGAGTTTTGCTGTACCGTGAGAGTATCTCTGATTCTAGCAGCTGGGACTTAAAATGTATTTATTTCAGACATACTAAAATTTGTGATCAGCTCGCTGGAGTTGGTAACACAGATTCTTCCCTACCTATTCAGCAAAAACAGACGTTAGAAATAAGCTTTACAGTCTTGCACCAGTTCCTGACCCACTTAATGTAGTATTTTGTTCATGTTCCACTCAAATCCCCTGCCTATCATCACTAGATGTCTTCCCAGGTTTTGTTCATCCTCTCCTTAACATTTGTGTTATCCATGGCAGGTGTTGGGTGTTTAGGACCTTGTGTTCTCCCTCTGCAGATTTTTCCTCAAATGTTGCAGATGTTTAGGTAATGTTTTCTGGTTGCTCTGGTCAAGAGTGGTTTGTAAAGATAATCTTTCTTGATGACTTGCTTTCTGGGTCCTAACTCTGTTTCTGCTAACCACCAGTCTTAAAGACAGTGGTAGAAAACAGAATGTTCAGTTAATTCTGCTTGTGTGTAGAGCACGTGCTGATGATGTCTGTTTCTGCCATGATCAGTTAAATCCAGCTCATGCTCTTGCTATCTGAAATTACTGCTGCTCATCTTGTCAGGGATAGGGGACAGTTAGGACCACATCCCTTTTGATTCTTTAGGGCCACTACTGTGTGATAAGGATTTAAGATTACTTTCTTGGGCAGGATGGTTTCTTTAGGAGTATCCTTAGTCTGTCCTGCATATGAGTTACAGGCTGTCTCCAAAATAGAGCTGGAGCCCACCAGTTGGGCCAGCATTGGCAGAAGGAGCACTGTTGGGTTGTACAACCTGCTCTTCACCTCTGTGGTCTTACTTCAGCCTTGTTATTCCAACATTTAGACTCTATTGGCTAGTTGATGCTTTTTATTCTGTTTCCTTGGAACCTGAAAATGTCAAACTATACTTAATCTCTGCACAGAACAGAATAATATCTGGTTTGTTTTTTTTTTTCTTTTTTAACATATGAGCGGGCAGAGGCACAGTGACTCATTCTGACTCAACTGAGGTTTTTCAGAAGGGGTAAGGCAGAATGAGGGCCGAAACCTGTCTCACCTTCTCATTGGTTTGTATGGAAGATCAAAGGACTTTATTGACATGTTTTGAGAACTCTGTGTGAACCCCAGCATCCCAAAACATTGAGGGTAGCCTCAAACTCCCTTCTCAGGCTGGCATTGTCTCCTACCAGCCTGGTTTTCTGGAGCAAGTAGGTGCAGTGAGCTGTGTCGCCTTGTGCTGCAGGAGCTCCCTGTGGTAACTGGTGCGGCTGCAGGGTCCATGTCCTAGCTGGATAATTCTGCCTTTGATTGGAAGTAATTTTTTGGACATCAGAAGGTGTTTGATTTTTTTTTTTTTCCCCTCTACCCCTCTTGTACCCTTGTTGAGCTGTTGTCCTTGCCAAGGTGACCTAGGACTTTGCCACCCACAGCCTCCTGGTTCTGGGAGATTGGCAGTGTTGGGACACATCTTCTCACATTACAGATTGTTCCTTAGCTCCTGTGTTCAACCCCATCTCCTTGAACACTACCACCATGGAAAATGACATGGGTGGTGCAGGGAAAAGAGACTTTATCTTCCAGTTTGCATGACAGGAAGTTCTGGAAGTAACCTGGAAAGTAACCTCTGTGATTGTGGTGAACTTTCCTAACAACTGTATGTATAGGATAGCCTTTGATTCAATTGTTACCCATCACATCTAAAAGTTTTTAACTAGATTGAAATTATTTAATTCTTCTGACTCAAGGTTTTTCTTTTGAAAGGAGACCATTTCCAGTGGTATTTCCACTTAGCTGGAAGAATTGAGGGAGTAAGGAAAATAACTCATGACTAATTTCACTTGTTGGTTCTTCTATCACATATTCCTCTCATCTCTTGAGCACTAGGACTGAAGGGGCTTCTCTGGGCTTACAACTGAGAGCTTTGCAATGTCCCCAGGACGAGGTGGATTTGCCTGTGTCTGCTCCCCAGTGTGCCTCCAACCTACCTTCTTGCCAACAAACCGAATCACAGGCGCTTGTTTCCTCCTGTTTTTAGCTCCATGTTTGCAGCATCTTCATTCACTTGAATGGGGCACTCTGGTAGGCCTGTTGATTTTGACATCTGATTTGTCTGCAAATGCAGGCATTACTTTAGCCAGTTGTATATTCTAAGATGGATAAGCCACGTTCTCAGCTTGTGCTAATTAGCACAGTTTGAATTCACAGTTATAAGGTTAGAATCTCAACACCTATAATCAAGTAAAAGTACCTCCACGGATTTTCAGGCTCAGGCATATTAGAGATCAGATCTGTCAGCAAGTGTTCTAGCCACCAAGTTGTCACACAGAAGATGGGTACCACTGCTGTTCCATTCTCCCTTTAGTCTTAGATTATGCCTCTGCCCAGAGCAAAGCCACTGGCAGGTGAGTGTTGGCTTTAAAGACTCCATTAATTTCTTGAAGGAAAAATGAAAGAGTAAAAGCAAAAAGTATTGACAGTCTTTAATGATGTAGCCCAGCAGTCCTGTAGATTTTAGTCCAAATAAGATTGCAGGACTGTGTACTAATTGGAAAAGCTGCGTGTAAGTTTTGGAGGAAGTTGCACAGTCAGGTGAATTGGCAGTGCGGAAGGTTTTGTCTGCTTCTGAGCCATCACAAGTAGCTACTCTTAAGCATGGTGTTCCTGTCTAGACAGGCAATCATTTAACTTGCTGTGACCGGAATAAATACATCCCAGAACTGCTTCTATTAAAAAAATAAATCTGTTGATTGCGTTGAATTAGTAAATATGTCAACCCCAGGATAGATTTCTCATCCTTTTCCCAAGAGAAAGGTCAGAGAGGTTCAGGTGGCTTCAAAGAGGCCATGCTGTGTTTATTTTATGTCTGGTTGCCCATCACAATGACTTGCAAAATCAAAGAATAAGCTAAACAAAATTCTGAATTTCCAAATCAAGACAAAACTGTGAAATGTTGTTAGACTGAAATGTGTCAGGAAAAAGAGTGCATTTAAAAATGTTGAGATATTTTTGACGTTTCTCCAGATCAAAATAGTTTGGTTTAAAAAACTGAGTTACAGACTTGTGCATTTTCTTCTAGTTCACTATTAAGTACAGTTTTTCCAAAAGCGTATTAGCTCATGAGTCTTCCAGCCCCTGAGCATGCTGCTGCCATTTTAACCTTTGATACAGTCTATCTTGGGGGATTGTATCTCCAAGCTGTTGTATATTCTAAGATGGATAAGCCACGTTCTCAGCTTGTGCTAATTAGCACAGTTTGAATTCACAGTTGTAAGGTTAGAATCTCAACACCTATAATCATGTAAAAGTACCTCCACTGATTTTCAGGCTCAGGCATATTAGAGATCAGGTCTGTCAGCAAGTGTTCTAATGAATGACCAAAATGGGTCATTTTGGCTCCTGCAGCATTATACACAGCTGGTTCAATTAGAGATTTACTTAACATTACAAGAAATACAGTCCTCCAAAGAGCCTAGTAAAAGTAATTTTTTCCAGCCTGTAAGGGAAGTATAGCTCTGCATTATCTGATATTGCCTGGAAATGAAACAGCTCCAGCACAGTTCAACAAAGTGAAATATTCAGTTAGAAATGAGTGACCTGACCACAACTTTGCTCCATAATTTTCTTCACATAAAGTTGAAATTAAAAAAAAAAAAAAAAGGGTATTTGATATTGTGGAAACTTTAGTTCCTGTGTGAAAATTGTATTGCTATTATGTCCTATCCAAACATAACAAGGAACACATCTTTTCTCCTTTAAAGAAAGCAAAACAAAACAAAAATTTAAAATGCTCAGTATAGTGCTGAATCACTACAACTAACACATCACCTTCTGAATGTCATCTGCTACTTGCCTGCTTTTCTGCATCTTTCTCTGTTCCTCTAATTGTATGGTCTGAAATCCTGACTCTACTCAAGTCAATGCCAAAAATTCCACTGATTTCCTTTCAGAGAAGGGATTTTACCTGTTTTCTGTTTTGGTAGTGACAGGTGTAATGACATACATCTTAGCTGTCATAAAACCACTATGCTGTGTAACTCTAGCTTCAATCCTCCTATGTTTCACTTGTTTTGAAAGAGAAAGTCTAGCTGCCTAGGTAGTCCTAAAAATAAATCTGAGACTCGTTCTGTATTTTATACTGTAAATTCAGAATACTCCTATTGAAGCTGTGTTAAGGAACTGCACATCTCAGGGGGCCTGCCCTAGTAAGAGAAAAATTTCTGTTGTGTTTTAGCATTTCTGGTAGGTTCTGGAGATTTGGCGTTTAGGAATTGGCCTGTGGTTATGCCAATTTGATTTCAGGGTTGTCTGTGAAAGGACACCTCTGCTTTCCCTCCTTGTCCATTTATCACTGGCGGGTGAATGTCATCAACTAAATTACTGTGGTGGGCAGAGTGAATTGGAAATGGGGAGACTGGCCCTGTTCTCCTGGGGCAACGAGAGGCAGCGTACACAAAACTAGCCATTTGAAATCTCACCCCTCCCACTACTCCCTACAACCTGTCCTAAAGTCAGAGAGACTCCCACCTGTGTAAACAAAGCTTAACCTGCTCATAGACCCGGCAGTGGGAACGTGATATCCCCTATGAAGGGCAGACCTGGTGAGGTTTCTAGTAATTTGCTCACGTGTTTTACACACCTACATTTTTCTGGCATCTTCCTCCCACGTGAGTAACTTTGTCCTGTGGTTTGAGATTTTGCCCAAACCCCTGCAGCTGCAAAACTCAGTTTGCTTGTGCATCGGTGTCACAGCAGCCCCTGGGACCCGGGCTGCGGGAAATGGAGTGAGGTGCTCCACCTTACTTGGAAGACTTCTGCCATTGTGTGACTCTCATTCATCCCTCTGTCTCCAAACCAGAAAGAACATCTCCATATTGTGAAGAGAATGCAAATAACAAAGGCTTGTCAAATGTTTTGGGCTTGTCTAAAGACCTCAGGAGTAACCAAAACACAAAGTCTTGCCTTCAGAGGCTCCCAGGGTTACTATTGAAGTTGGGGTTGCCTAGGGAACAGCCCAGCCCCTGCAGAGTGGGCAGCAAGACCCACGAGTTGTTAGCCCCACTTCTCAATTGTTGAAGTTTCCTCCAAGTTTCTATTGCTTGGGCAGATATTCCCAGGCTGAACTGCTGCTTAAGATTGAATAATTTTGCAAAACTCATATCCTGAAAAATACTTCGGCTTCATTCACAGAAAATTAGTGGTTTGGTGCTCCGCGTTCTCATCAGCTCTTGGTGTCCACATTAACCTCTCTGCAAACAGCTGAGTTCACACCACACACAGTATAGTGAGCTTCCCAAGAGATCCTGCTGTATTTTTCTGTGTTTTTTTGTGCTTACTATTCTGTCTCTTCTTGTTTTCTCTCTTTCAGACCTGATGGCCTTTCTGAAATACAGATTACCGAACACCCGACAGTCCATGCTCTCCTCCCAGATAAGATACCAGATGGTGTAAACTCTCCAGTAGGAGCAATGAAAATTTGTGTTCAGATATCAGCCAGACCTTTCAAAAACACCAAAGGCATTTTCTAGTGAAAGTAGCTGTTTTCAGGAAAATAGGTTTGTATCTGCATGTGTATTAAGAAGAGACACATCCCTTCTCTGGGAGGTAGATGCTTTTTCTTGTCATAATGGAGTCATGAGGAAGTGAAAATTCAAGCTGGGTGAAGAACTGTGCTTAATAAG